>NC_057396.1:71727232-72076568 GCF_019320065.1 Cervus canadensis
CAGGGATTGAACCTGCATCTTCTGCATTGGTAGGCGGGTTCTTCACCCACTGAGCCACCTGGGAAGCCCTGCAAGAGGACTGGCTTTCTGAAAGTCCGATGTTGACACGGCTGCTTGAGGACACATCACTTTGTGAAGCCAACGAAGGGCTCCTCCCTCAGTTTTCACACCTGGTCAAGACGTGCTCTTTCTAGGGGCTCTAGCGTTGTGCCCAGATTGCAGCAGGTCCTCCCAAGCTGGCCACTGGACTGTCCCTCTTCGTCCTTTTAATTCTGGCCATTTCAGAGCTGAGGCACAAAGAAGTGAGGGGACTTGCCCAGAGCCAGGGATGGGGCTGTTCAGTAATCTTTCTGTTGCTTTTAAGCAGCAATTTAAGAGGCTTTCAAAGCCTGAGTTTTCCCACCAAATGGGGCTAAGAAACACCTCATAGGATTCTGATTGAGATGCTGGGAGAAAATGCATAGGGAGCCCCCAGCCTGGTGCCTGGCATACAGAAAAGTGAAAGAAAGTGAAGTTGCTCAGTCGTGTCCGACTCTGCGACCCCGTGGACTGTAGCCCACTAGGCTTCTCTGTCCATGGGATTCTCCAGCAAGAATACTGGAGTGGGCTGCCGTGCCCTCCTCCAGGGGATCTTCCCGACCCAGGGATCGAACCTGCATCTCTTATGTCTCCCGCATTGGCAGACGGGTTCTTTATCATGAGCGCTACATGGGAAGCACCTTTCCTGGGTGGTACTTCTCCCATGGAGGCAGAGAAGGCCTTAGAAGCCACTTCCGGTGGTCTCTTCCCCATGGTGGCTGCACCGGGGGAGCTTCTAGAAAATGCTGATTGGAGACCCCACCCCCCCAGTCCGACTAGTGGGGTTTGAACTTCTGGGTGGGTGGCCACACACCATCCCCAGCTCTGTTGTTTCATTTTTATTTTTCCATATGCCTCACGTGGTATTGAAGTGTGGCCAGGGACGAGAACCACTGAGACCAAACCTTTTTTTTTTTTTTTTGAATCAGAGGCCCGGAAAGCATATGGTTGTCCAGGTTTAGTGAGGCAGGGGAAGGAAACTAGGGTTTCTTTCTTCATAAAGGGCCAGCCGTATGCTAGGCTCTTTTAATTTCCTGCAGGGGTTCTTTTTGTCCCATAGAGATGTGTAATCCCACTGTTTAAACCCATGTGGCTTCATATTGCTCTTGGGATAAACCCATATGGTGTGTCTGCAAGACCCTAGACCTTGGGTCTGGATGACCAGACCCAGCCTTCCTCTTTGACTCACCCTGCTCGCCTGCCCCTTTTCGCCGATTCCATTCATGCTGGTTCTCTCATCGCAGACACTGGTGCCCACCCTGCGTTCTCCCTTGGTGGGTCGGGGGGGACTTGCTACAGTGTTCTTCCCCAGATCCTTCTGGTTCCTTCTCAGGCTTTAACTCAAGTGACTTGCCCAGACCGCTCTGGCCTGTGGTCCTGCTTCATTTCCTCCCTACTCACCAGAGACGATCTCACTGGTTTGCTGTTTCTGTTTCCCTTGTAGTTTAGTCTGTCAGTCAGGTCCGACTCTTTGCCACTCCACGGGCTGTAGCCCACCAGGCTCCTCTGTCCATGGAATTTCCCAGGCAAGAACTCTAGAGTGGGTTACCATTTCTGTTTCCCCGTTCCCTGGAATAAGAACTTCAGGAGGTAGGGGCCCTGTCTGGTTCTGTGCTCCATCGTTCATGACTTGGACAGAGCCTGCCTCAAAAAGATGCTTGGTAAATGGATGAATTAAAAGAACAACCCTGACATAGACCTGGTATTATCCCCGAGTGACAACCCACTAGAATCCCAGTTAACTGCCTCTCAGTCTGATATTATTTCCAATGATCTCATAATATTTTTGCCTTTACCCATGACAGCCCAAATGTGTATGTGTGTGTTTGTGCCAGTGCATGCTCTAGTTAAAAAAAAAAAAAAGCCCAGATTTTTAAGTCTTTTGGACTTCAGCTTGAATCCCAGCACTGCTTCTTACTAGCTGTGTGATCTTGGAAGATTATGGAACCTGTCTGAGGCCCAGTCTTCCTTGTCTGCCAAATGGAATCACAATCAGCATTAATGCTTGTTCATGCGTGCTTCAGTCCTGTCCAACTCTGTGCGACCCTATGGACCATCGCCTGCCAGGCTCCTCTGTCCATGGCATTCTCCAGGCACAAATGCTGGGGTGGGTTGCCATGCCCTTCTCCAGGGGATCTTCCCGACGCAGGGATGGAACCCGCATCTCTTACGTCTCCCACGTTTTCAGGCTGGCCCTTCACCACCGGTGCCACCCGGGAAGCCCAGTATTAACGCTCAGTTGGCATTGATTGGAGGCTTTCTGTGTGCCAGGCAGTGTGCGAAGGGCTGCGTGTGTGTGGACTGAGTGAGTCCTCACGACCGCCTCGGGAGGAGGCTCTCTTCTTGCCTTCATTTTACAGGAAAGGAAAGCTGAGATACAGAGAGGTTCAGCAACCAGCCTGAGGTCACACAGTGAATCCAGCCAGACACGAGAGTTCAAACTTCGGCAGTTTGGTTCTAGAATCGGGGTGTTTTGAATTTATGAAACCACATCCGGATGGCCCCCGATGGGTGGTGGTGCTGAGTCCCCAAGGCTTGGGCAGGGTGTGGAGCCCGGGCAGTCAGGGAGTGTGGGCCAATGAGTGCATTTCCCATGAAAAAAACAAAGCAAAACAACTCTTTGCCTCAAATAATTTATTAAGTGCCTAGTTTGTGCCTGGCGTTGTGACTTGGGCCAGTAAAAAAAAATTAAAAAAATAAAAGGTCTCAATCCTATCACTCCAACTCATCAGCGTTTTATGCCCAATTATTTGGGCACTTCTTGTGGTAGTGATGGTTTTAATTGGAGATGTGACTTTACGACTGTGCTGGGCCTGGGTTGGGCATCACCTTGCTGAAATTTTCTGTTCTGACAAATGGAAGCGTGAACAGCCACGCCTGCATTTCCAGGGCTGCTACACTTTGGGGTGAGCAGGCCTCAGGGTTGATGTGAGACCGAGAAGCCTCAAGTGAGTTTGGTCTTTTTTTTTTTTTTTTTAATTATTTTTCCCTAATTATATTAGAGTGGCATAACAACATTAAAAGAAGCTGGAGAAAGGGGGAAAAGGAAAAAGCCATATATTTCTCCTTATCATGGAACTACTATATTTTAAAGCAGTTACAGCTATGATTTAGTCCATGTGGCTTCTTGTTTAAAATAATTGTGATCACCGCTATTAATAATAACCAACAAGAAGCTACTGTATCGCACATGGAACTCTGCTCAATGTTATGTGCCAGCCTGGAAGGGAGGGGGGTTGGGGGGAGAATGGATGCGTTTGTGTGTGTGTGCGTGTGTGTGTGTGTGTGTGTGCGCGTGTGTGTGTGTGACTGCGTCCCTTCACTGTTCAGCTGAAACTATCAGCGTTGTCAACCGGCTATATGCCAATACAAAATAAAAAGTTTCAAGTTTCAAAGAAAACAAATAAAATAATGGTGATCGCAGACAGGGACAGTTTCAGACCTCTAATGTCAAAAGGCCAAATGAAGAGAGAAACATTTTTCCCTGGTGATACCTGGATGATATAACCATAATTTTTAATGGCTGCAGGACACTTCATGGAGTGGATGTGCTGTAATTCACTTAGGCTTTTTCCTATTTAGAGTTTTAGGCAGCAGCCCATTTTCCCCCTGTTACAAGTAACGTAGGGATGACGGTCTTCACGCCTGCCGCTTTTTCTGAGAAACAGAAATGATTTCTTCTGGATTAATTTCCAGGCATCTTTATAATCTTTGACACCACTTGCCAAATGACTTTCCAAAAGGGGCGCGTTGTTTATATTGTCATTAGAATGCATGAGACTGCCTGTTTCATTACGCCCACCCAGGCACTGGGTGTTATCATTTTTTAAAGACAGATTTTAAATTTAATATTTGCATTTGCAGACATGCCAACTGGGCTGTGTGGTGGCTGGCTGCCTCATGCCGCTTTTGACCATGTGTGACTCATATAGAACCTGTTTTAAAGAAATTCGTTAATTTTTTTTTTTTTTCCAATGCTTGGGGAAAATGTCAGGTCACTGTCTGTGTTTTGTACCGAAGTCTACACTTGTCTGGTTAGGTACCTAGAAAATTCTAAGCACAGCCAGAAACCAGCTGGGCCTAGTTGGGTATTTTCTGATTGGAGAGATGGTCAGCTGTATTCATTTCAGTTTTAGAGCTGCTGTTAGAAATACCTCCTCTTCAGTATCTCAACCTTAAAGTTGAATTATGTGATGATCTGGGGGACATAGGGGAAATGAAATGTTATTGAGTGCGTCCTAGATATCTAGGCCTTCCTGGTTACAGCTTGAAAATGGCAGCATGTCCTAGCATAGCAGGCAGAGAAAGTTGACTTCCAATCCTAACTTCGCCCCCTGCCTCCTCCTCTCCTCCTCCACCCCCCACCCCCCCACCTGTAAACCAGGATGAAGAGCCCTGTTATCAAGGATTCAGCCCACAGGAAGACTTGGAGATCTCCTTTTGGTGTTGACACAGCAGAGGGGCGGAGACAGCGGAGGGAAGCAGGCCGCCCCAGATGGCTTTCCTTTGGGAGGTTCTGGTTTAGCAGGAGAGATAAGGTGGGCCGTTGGGCCAGCGTCAGGTCACAGATGGGACGGCCCTCAGAATAACGGCCAGGAGCTGAGACAGAAGGGAGGCCGAACGAGTCACCCTGGTCCCTGAACGGGGCTGCAGTTTGGGCGCCCAGCCCAGCAGTGGGGAGGACCCCTCCAGGGTTCAGCGAGGGAGTCGCAGTTGGCAAGTTCCATGTCTTTGTGGCAAGGTGGGGCCAGGCTAGAAGATTTCCGGTGTCTGAGTCTTTTAGACTCAGACTTGTAGGGCCCGAGGCCTTACAGGAGGATTTTCTTGCAGATTTTAAATACTAACTGTTATGTGTGTGTGTGTATTAGTCGCTTAGTCGTGGCTGACTCTTTGTGACCCCATGGGCTGTAGCCTGCCAGCCTCCTCTGTCTGTGGGATTTCCCAGGCACGAATACTGGAGTGGGTCGCCATTCCCTTCTCCAGAGGATCTTCCCAACCCAGGGATCGAACCCTGGTCTCCTGCATTGCAGGCAGATTCTTTACCCTTTAAGCTACAGGGAAGTCCTAACTGTTGTATTGTTATTTTTTCATGGTCATTTAAAAAATAACAGCTGTATTGAGATGTAATTCATGTACCCCAAGATTCATCATTTTAAAGTCTCCAACTTGGTTGTTTTTAGTATATTCAGAGGCAATCGTCTCTGTCACCTAGTTCCAAAATATTTTCATTATCTCCCCTTCCCCCCAAAAAAATAACCCCATGCCCATTAGCAATCACTCCTGATGCTTCTTCCTCCCAGCTCCTGGCAACCACCAATTAGCTTTCTGTTTCTGAGAATTCGCCTGCTCTGTGTATTTCGTGTAAGAAGAACCGTACAATATTTGTCCTCTTGTATCTGGCTTATTTCACCTAGCATAATGTTTTCAGGGTCCATCCTTCTTCTTTCTTTTTTTGACTGCACCACACAGCTTGCAGGATCTTAGTTCCACAACCAGAGGCGGAACATGTGCCCCCTGCATTAGAAGCTCAAAGTCCCAAACACTGGACTGCCAGGGAATTCCTTCAAGGTAGACTGGAGTATAGCAGCGACTCATTCCTTTTCATGGCCACGTAATGCTCCACCGTAGGGACCACCCAGGTGTTATGTCTGCTTTCATGAACTGAGGGGTGTTTGTGTTAATCCCTCTTTTCAGCTGTTGTGAATAATGCTTCTGTGAACATTTGTGTGCAGGTTTTTCCGCAGACAGATGTTTGCATCGTGAGAGGATCATGAACTGGGGAGTGGATTCGGAGCCTTTGAGCAAGATGGTCTGTGAGGAGGCCCGAGTCGTCTCTACCCTTAGCAGGCCAGTCCAGGGCAAGCTTAACATACTTCTTTTCTATGACCCTCTGAGGCAGGGCCTGTTCTTACTCTGTTTTGACAGATGAGGATACTCAGGTTCAATGAGGTGAAGTTAAGTTGCCCAGCTAGAAAACGGCAGGTCCCAGCTCAGTTTGTGCTCAGCCGGCCCGCAGGCCACCTGCTCCCGGAGATCGGGTGGTGGCGGTGGCCTCCCTGGGAGGCTGAGTGGTGCTGCAGAGCGGCAGGGAGTGGGATAGAGTGGTGTGTGTGTGTGCACCGGTGTGAGCCGGGTGTGTGGGGAGGGCAGACCTTGCAGGGGCGTCAGGGGCAGGACCTGCCGTGCAGCTGTGACAGTGATGAGGACCCCGAGCTGGACTCAGTGAGAGCCAGTTGGATTCTTGGCACCATCTCTGTGACCTGGGGCAGATCTTGTCTCCTCTGAACTTGACCTTCCTCGGCCGGAACCTGGGGCTCTTCTCCCATCCTCCTGCCTCCCGGAAGGCTGAAATGAGCAAGAAGCGGGTGCGGGGTGGGGAGAGAAGGGCAGAAGGGAGGCGAGGAGGGGAAGGGAAGAAAAGGGGGACCAGAACCTGCTGGAACATGTCTGGGGGGGCGGCCAGGGAGGGACATGCGGCAGGGGCAGGCAGGCTCCGGAGGAGGTCGCCAGCTGGTCTGGGAGGACGAACATCCCTGACCATCTGGGGGAGTCCGGGACCCTGGAAAAGCTCCTACCCAGAGGTTAATGAGCTGGTTGTCACCCTGGAACTGTTGATTTTTCCTAGTGTTTGAATCGGAGCTTTCGTTTCCAGGAAGAGGCTGGCGCTGACCTGCCCTCAGCATCAGCGGCCGCCTCCAGCACATCCCTTCCTCAATCTGTCTGCGCATCACCTTCAAGCCACTGAGGATTGCCCGGGTCTTGAGGTCACTCGGGTGGCCTCTCCTCTCTGGGCCCGTCTCTGTTCTAGTGGCAGAGCCGGCTGTCCCCTTTATCAGTGACTTGCAGCTTACCGGCGCTTTGTGAAAAGCTTGTCATTGCCAGTTAGAAAATAAAGATAGAAACCTCCCCTTTAGAGTTGGCATCGCACTGACTTGCTCTTGTTCTGACTCCAGTATTTTGCTGGGTTGTTATGAATCAGTCACTTTTTCCCCCATTCCCCGCACCCCCCCCCCCCCAAGTTGACAAGCACATTTGTCTTAAAACGAGAAGCTAGGCTTTTCTGTGATGCAAGTCAGATGATTTTTCCTTAGACTAAGAATCCTGCCCTTACCCCGATCAGAGAATGATCTGATGTGTTCTGTTTTGTCCTGACCTTTGAGGACGTAAGAGACGCGGGTTCAGTCCCTGGGTCGGGAAGATCCCCTGGAGGAGGGCATGGCAACCCACTCCAGTATTCTTGCCTCCAGAATCTCATGGACAGAGGAACCTGGCGGGCTGCAGTCCATGGGGTTACAATGAGTCGGACATGACTAAAGTGACTGAGCGCGCACGCAGGAGGACGTAGGGGACTTCGGTGTGTTATCCTCTATCTGCTGTTTCTACCCCTTTGCCTCCAGGCAGCAGCTGTTGGCTTGGGGCTCAGCTTATGAGCTCACCTCGGGGAGTCCAGTCACTGTTCAGTTATATAATTGGTCAGGCCCAAGGATCTCCTGAGCAGGAAGGGACCTTAAGGACGTCATCCAAACCTTGCCCTTTGCAGATACTGAAAGTGAGGCCCCAAGAAGGGAGGCCACGTGCCCTAGGCCATACAGCTGTTCACAATGAGCCCAGCTTCCTGGCTCCCCCAGGACACTGTCTTCCACTGTCCACTCCGCTGTCTTTCAGACAGTAAAGCTCCCAACAGTGAGCACGCCGTGGGGCCTTCAGGGAGCATACCTATCTTTGACCCGTTTCTCTAGCAGATGCAGAACTGGTTTTCTGGAGGTGAATTCTGTCACGTGCTTGGCGATCTGCTGGGGAGAATTCTGTGCTTTCTGGGGAAGAGTTGGAGGTGTCCGCTGGAGTCTGGCGTCTCTGCCCCTTTTGGCCATCTGGGGAGAGATTGAGCATGCTTAGATGGTCCTCACCTGCTACCCCCATTTATTGCGTTTATATCTAATAGAGCCGGGGGTTCCCCAACCTCCAGAGTCTAAGGCCTGACGATCTGAGGTGGAGCTGATGTCATATTAACAGAAATAAAGTGCCCAATATGTGTCATGTGCCTGAATCATCCCCAAACTATCACCCCCTCCCAGTGCATGGAAAATATGTCTTCCACGAAACCAAAAAGTTTGGGGACCACTGTAATAGAGAACCTAGCCCAGCAACCAAAACTGGGGGTGCTGAGTTGGGGAAGAAAAAGAGTGGTGTTTCTTTTAGAATAAGACTTGCTGATATAGCTTTGAAAGTCATTGTCTTGCTCATCCTTGTCCGAGATAAGTCACACAATGGGTGGTATCTGGGGTGCTGTTTCCCCCGTGAGAGCACAGTGAAGTGAAGTGAAGCTTGTGTGGGCTGGTCGGTTAAAAGCCGAGAAGCCACGGGTTGGAAACAACCGAAATGTTAAGCAGCGGGGGGGACTGCAGAAACCGTGTGCTCTATGAGGTCATCACAAATGCTCTGAAAGAATGCTCTGTGATCTGGGAAGATGTTCATCATGTAAGATATTTGAAGGTGTGGCCTACAAAATAAGGCAACGCAGAAACATTCAACCTGACTTCAAACTCAAAAACGTGTTTTGCAAGGATACAGGAGTGCGCTATCGTGTAGTGTTTTTTTTTTTTTTTTAAAGAAAAACACACACACACACAAAAGAAAAACACAACAGCCAAAAAAACAAGTTAGGCAGGCCTAGGCCCCTTGGGCAAGTCATCAGATCCTCCAAAAGCAGGTTTCTCATCTGTAATTTGGGAGCTGTTTCTTGCCTCTGGGTTGTGGGAGGAATTCAGTGAGCTATTTGGGCCTTCAGAGATAGGGCTTGCCTCTGCCTCCGGTCTTGGACCTTAAGTCTTCATGCTGCTGTGGTCGAGTGATCGGACCAGACCCAGTCATCTGCTGCTTCAGGCCCATCAGAGCTCCCAGGGCCCTCTGGATCCTGGACCTGCACGCCGGGGGCTCACACCGTCACTTTTCTTGTCGTTTCCTCCGCGTGCTCTGCCTTTCTGGCCATCAGGCCCGTACACGTGCTGGAGCAGCTCTTGTGTTTCTGTCTTCCTAAGTGGACTGGCTTCCACCCAGGGCACCGTGCGCAGGGTCTGCTGTCCCAGAGGTGCCTGGTCCAGGGTTTGTGAACTGGACTGAAGAGGTGGGCCTTGAGTTGGGCCTTAAGTAACAAGTGGGGCTTGGTGATCAAGGTTGGAGCGTCATGCTAGGAGGCAGGCAGGGGGCAGAGGGCAGGGTGGTCACCCCTCTTGCCTGTTCAGGGGCCAGACCAGCTGGGCTCCGCTAGGGATCGACATAGGCACAGCTGCCTTTTCCTTCTTTCTTTTTTTAATAATTTTATTTATTTCTTTATATTTGGCTGTGCTGGGCTTTCACTGTTGCACGGGCTTTTCTCTAGTGGAGGCCGGCAGGGGTGGCTCTCTAGTTGCGGGGTGTGGGCTTCTCCTCGGGGCGGCTTCCCTTTGTCGTGGAGCAGAGCTCTGAGGAACGCGGGCTTTGCTGGTTGTGGCTCCCAGGCCCTTGAGCACTGGCTCAATAGTTGCGGTGCGTGGGCTGAGCGGCCCCGTGGCGTGTGGGATCGTCCCAGATCAGGGATGGGAGCCGTGGATCCTGCATCGGTAGGTGGGTTCTTCACCACGGAGCCACCAGAAAAGCCCCGAGGCCCAGCCTGCCTTTGGTGCTCATTGTCCCCGGGCATCACCGCCCTTTGTGAGACATTTAATGAGTCAGGTTTGATCAGTTTTGCTAGCTTTTGTAGCTTGGGGCTGTGTGTGCCTCTTTATAAGAGAGACCCATCAAGACCAAGCCTGTGGGTGCTCACCAGGCCGCTGACATGCTGCTGAAGGTGAGACCCAGCTGGACCTGGAGGCAGGAGGCAGCCTGGGTTTTCTGTCTCACTTTGCCACTTCCTGGGCTTCCCAGGTGGCCCTGGTGGTAAAGAACCTGCCTGCCGACGCAGGAGATACTAGAGATGTGGGTTCGATACTTGGGTCCTGAAGATGCCCTGGAGGAGGACATGGCAACCCTCTCCAGTATTCTTGCCTGGAGAATCCCATGGACAGAGGGGCCTGATGGGCAGGCTACGGTCCACAGGGCCACAAAGAGTCACATATTTCACACAACTGAGATGACTTAACACACCCACACCCACACCCCCACTTACTGGATCATGTCTTAAGTGGAGTAACTTCAGGAATGAAAGCAATGCTTGCCAGCATGTTCCAACTGCCATCTACACACAGTATTCTCATCTAGTTCTTACGGCAGTGGGGCTGTAGCTCCAAATGTGACCGGGCGCACGGGTGTGGTTGGTGTCCGTGAGGCAGTAGGGAGAAGTGGGGACTCGGAGAATCCGCCCTGTTTGAAGGGGAGCCCTCCCCTTTTTAAATGGACACGTTAAAATGTGTTAGGTGGTTTTTTGTTTTCTTTTGGCCAGACAGCTTATGGGATTCTTCGTTCCCTGACCAGGGATCAAACCCAAGTTCTGCCCGTGGCCAGTGAAAACGCCAAGTCCTAACCACTGGACTGCTAGAGAATTCCCTTGTTTTTTAAAATTGCAGTAAAATATATGTAACAGAAAGCTTAGCATGTTAGCCATTAAAAAAATTTTTTTTTAAAAGGTTTGTATTTGTTTTGTACATTTAGCCATTTTTTTTTTTTTTTTTCATTTAGCCATTTTTGAGTGCACAGTTCAGCGTTGTGTGCTCACCACCACCGTCCATTCAGGCCCCGTATTTTGTGCTTTATAAACACTACCCCACTTAATCCTCACCAAACCTGCTGAGAGAGCTCCGATTTTTAATCCTCATTTGAGAATTGAGGAATCTGAGACACAGACGGGTTAAGGCACTGGTCAGTGTTGGAACTGGAATTCTAACCCTTAGGGGACCCAGAGTTGTCAGTTATTCTGATTCTTTTTTTTTTTTTTTCCTCTTTTTTTTCCAGAAAAGCTGGAAATAGTTTTAAATGTTAAAGCTCTTGCTTTTAAAAAAATATTGACTCAAACTAACCAAACAAAGCACCATGGAGGCCAGACAACAGCCTCTTGGTTACTATCTGGGCATGGTTTTCCTGGTAACTCACCGACACCCATCCTGCCTGCTTCCAGGAGGCATGGGGACAGTCCAGGGTCCAGTTGCTTCCCGGGTGATGCTAGTGGTAAAGAATTCACCTGCCAACACGGGAGATTTAAGAGATGCTGATTCAATCCCTGGGTCTGGAAGATCCCCTGGAGGAGAGTATGGCAACCCACTCCAGTCTTCTTGCCTGGAGAATCCCATGGACAGAGGAGCCTGGTGGGTTACAGTCCACGGGATTGCAGGAGTCGGACACGACTGAAATGACTAAGCGCACACACAGGGAGATAATGTGGGTGAAAACTTGGTGTAACCTGTGAGGAGCAAGCAGGATGTCTGATTTGGGGGTTAGTGAGAGGAGCTAAGGAGAAGGCAATGGCTCCCCACTCCAGTCCTCTTGCCTGGAGAATCACATGGACGGAGGAGCCTGGTAGGCTGCAGTCCATGGGGTCGTGAAGAGTCAGACACGACTGAGCGACTTCACTTTCACTTTTCACTTTCATGCATTGGAGACGGAAATGGCAGCCCACTCCAGTGTTCTTGCCTGGAGAATCCCAGGGATGGGGGAGCCTGGTGGGCTGCCATCTGTGGGGTCACACAGAGTCGGACACGACCGAAGCGACTTAGCAGCAGCAGCAGCAGCAAAAGTGGCTAAATACGGACACTGAGTGCTCTGTGTGTGTCAAGACCTGTTCTTTCGAGAGTCCTCTGGGGTCGGGGTATCGTTCCCCTCCTATTACAGATGTGGTATAGACAGGTCAGGTGCCTCTTCTGAGGTCACACAGCTGGGAGCGGTGGAGTCGGGATCCGAACCCGGGCAGTGGACTCCAGAGCGGGCCTCTGTACCACTGTGCTTATTTCCCTGGAGCCCAACACTGAAGGATTACCAGGGAAGGGGAAGCGATGAGTATCTGTTTAAAGACCAGAGCGGGGCCAGACTCTTTGCCAGGCACCGTCTCTCACTTTATTTCATTTCAGTCTCACAACAGTCCGGTGGACACTGAGACTCGGAGAGGTCTAGTGACTCGGGAGACTGCAGAGCCTACACTATGCTTTCCTCTCCTTGAAAAGTGCAAGCGTTCGCCTGTCAGTCATGTCTGACTCTTTGCCACCCCATGGACTGTAGCCCGCCAGGCTCCTCTGCTCATGGGATTCTCCAGACAAGAATACTGGAGTGGGTAGCCATTCTCTTCGCCAGAAGATCTTCCTGTCCCAGGGATCGAACCTAGGTCTCTTATGTCTCCTGCATTGCAGGCAGATTCTTTACCATCTGAGCCATCAGGAAAGTCCTTCTTCGTGGGAAGGTAGTAATCAACTAATTTGCAGATTTAAAAAATGTATCTGCTTAAGGGGAGAGCACTGAAAAGTGCAGTTGGAAGATTTAGCGTGGCTCAGTGGAAGCCGCAGAGAGCTGTAACAGTTGCCCTCATGGTTTAGGTGGCTCCTTGGGGGTCACGCGAGTCCAGATCTGCCGCAGTTTGGGAGCGTGGAGCTGGGGTGAGGGCTGTGCTGACCCATTTCCTCTTTCTTTTCCTTTGTTTGGGATGCTGCTAACAACCTGGTAAATTAGCTTGTTTGGATCCACACCCTCCCTCTAAGTGGTTGCTGCTTGAAGGAACCACGGCCCCAAGGTGGTGTTTTCAGGGTTGGCACCTTGGTGGCCTGGTGGGAAGCTCTCCCAGCCCCCGTGCTGACGGCCCCTCCTCTCTATTCACGGCCCCTCGAGGCTGGCCCGTGCCAAGCCCTTTGCTGAGTCCCCGGGGAGTGAGAAGGCGGGGGACATCCCCGTAGTCAAGGACTGAAGTCAAGGACCTCATGAACCAATGCAGGAAAGGAGGAGCCGCTGCTCTGCCTGTTGTAACAGCCGATCAGCCGTCAGAGAGGAGTCCTTCCAGGAGGCAGGAACCACACGGGCAGACGAGGGACGGGCGGGGTGTGTAGTGGGAGAGACATGTTGGCCGGGCCTTGGAAGAGGAGAGCTCATGGATCTCACCCACCTTTCTGTCCCTGGCGTTTAGCCCTGGATCTGCTCACCAGGCTTCTGAGAATGAGTCAGGCTTGTATTTGAGCTGTCAGGCCCCAGCGGGCAGAAGGGAGATGACACGAGAGAGATGTTAAACCTTTGGGCCCATGTGCACCTGGCCACTTTGACTTCTTTCAGACCCATGCACTAAGCACCTGGAAGTAGGAGGACCGTGACTCTGTGGCTGTGTGGGTCCACGCTGGGTGAGGACCGCAGGCCACAGCCTGCCAGTGGCACAGAGAGCCTAGAAGGTCAAGGCCAGGGCTCAGTTAGAAGCCTGGGCTGGTACTTGGTACTCAGTACTAGGTAGGCCCTAAATAGCTGTTTCTCGAATGAGTGGATGGGCACCAGAACCCGCCCGGGGTGGGTCCAAGGCTGGGAGCAGCCCTATGCTGCCCAGAAGTGCTCAGTAAACACTCGTTAATCATTTCCTGCCTGGCAAGCCCTGTGGGTGCCCGGGAGAGCCCTGGTTCGCTTGGGAGAAGGGTCATTCAGATGACCTGGCCTCCGGCCCGCCCGGCTCTCTGGGAGCTGGAGGTTGGGTGGCACCTGCGGGCGTGGTGGCGGGAGCGGCAGCCAGGGAAACCTGGGGCCAGGAGGCCTCTCGGCTTAGTGAGCTAAAGGCAAACACGTGACGCGCCCTGCAGGCCGCCCCCCAGGGACTCCCGGCCGGACGCACACCCCGACCTCCTCCCTCCCGCACCCTCTTCCATGAACGTGCTGCCCTTCCTGGGGGGTTGGGGGACGGTGAGGACCCTTCCCTAGCTCCAGATTCAGATCTTTGCTTTGACTTGGGTGTTTCTCTGCAGGCTGGTGACCCCGAGCCGGGGGGCTGGGAGTTGGTCTTTTTTTTTTTTTTTTTTTTGGGAGTTGGTCTTGTTGAACAAGTGGGTTCTGGAATGTTCAGGGGGCAGCCAGAGTGTCCATGTGTCCAGACAAGAGGGAGCTGCTTAGGTCTGAAGGATCCATTCGATTCTTAAAAATGCCGTGTGCTCCAAAGTCAATAGGTGGTGGTAGTAGAGGGGGTTGGCTTGGAGACCAGGGATGCTCTTTGTTCCCTGGCGGTTATGGGACCATCTCTTATCTCTGGGGTTGCCCACCTTTCCTTCTTAGGATCAATCAGTTCGAATCCCCTGGGGTCATGAGAACACTTGTGAGTGTATTTCCATTCTGTGGGGGGAAAAGAGGAGGTTTCTGGTCAACAAAATTTGGAGAACTCTGGGCTAAACAGAATCAAACAGATGTCTTTCTTGCAAGACTTCCAAGAACCTTCCATGTGCTTATGACTCTTTGAGAGGGAGAGGGATATAAAATGCTTATTTCCCCCAGTTTTCTTGTTTTACCTCATATCTATTTATCTCTGTTATTAGAAATACCTCAGGAGGTTAATGTTTTCAGGAACCTGCTGCAGGAAATGAATCAATTAATTCAGCAAACGTTTACTGGGTAATTACTATGTGCCAGTGGCCATTCTAGATGCTTGGGATAAGTCGATGACAAGTTCAGACCTCGAGCCCTATGCTGGAGGAACTTACCTCCTTGTGGAAGTGATGACGTGATCTTTGCAGAGGACCTACTGTGTGTCAGGTCTGTGAGTTATCACACATTATCCCGTGTAACCCTCACAACAGCCTGGTCGGATAGATGGGCCATTTTACAGTGTAGGCTGTCACTGAGGCTCTCAAGGGTAATGTGACCTCCCGACTTGGGCTGAGTTATCCTTTTCAGAATACGCCCCTGAATTGCAAGAGGACCTGGTGAAGTGAGGAACATGAGCAGAGCCGTTAGGGTCTGTGGCGAGGGTCTGTTGCTATCCTCTGGTGTCCGTTTGTGAAGGTCTGATGGAGAAACTTCCCCGGGAGTCTCTGAATCCGATGAGAAGACGTGCTTCTCCTGCACGACTGGCTTGTTTTCCTCTCTGGGCACCGGGGATCTCGTGGATCTCGTGGCTGATCGTGTTTCCTTTTGGCTTCGGTTACTAAGCACCTGAGGGCCAGCCGTGTGACCTGGCTTGACACTTCAGCAGAAAGAAACTGACCATACGGTGTATTTTTCTACGTGTTGGTCTTGCCCCTGGCTTTATTATTTTCCTTATGCTTGTTTTTCTCTTGGCCTGATTCCCTTGACTGTTTATTTTATTCTTTGGTGGTGTTTGTATTGTTCGCTGTAAATACTTGGTGGATGGGTGTAACTAAATTTAAAAAATGCTGGTCAGGTGCGTTGTGTCGGATCCTCCAGCTAGCTGGCCGGGGGAGGCAGGCTCTGCCCCTGCCCTTCACACCATGTGTCTTTCCGGATGAGGATCCACCAAGAGACAGTTCTATTTGCTTTTGCAGCCACCGTTCTTTGGGTTTCAGCAGAAACCAGGCTGCCTGAATTGGAGGTCTTGAGTGGCTTGAATTGACCTGCATGTCACACGAGTGGTTTAGCAAGACTCTGGGCTGTGGATCCCTTCTTGGCGAGAGCTCCTCAGCCTTCCCTTCCTGCTTGTGGTTCGGAGGGCTCCCAGGGGGACAGACCCTCTCCCCTCCTTGGACAGACAGACGAGCACCGGACGCTCTGTGCAGCTGCCTCTCATTCATGATCCTCATGGCAACTCTGGAGAGCGTCAGGAGGAGCAGGTGGTATTGATGAGAAAACAGGCCCGGAGAGGCTAAAGGGCTGCACCCACTGGGTGACACCTTAGTCTGCGCCACGACGTAAAAAACCACGCCGCCCCCGGGAGAGCTCCCCGGACCCTCTGTCGGCAGCGTGGGCGAGGGGAAGAGCTTAGGATTCGGGGTTTGGAGCACATTGGGCATGAGTCCTGGCACACACAACTCTGTGTGCCTATGGGCGAGTCACTTTTCTGAGCCTCAGAAGCCTCATCTCTAAAATGGGCACCCTAGTTCCTGCCCTGCCAGCCTCACTGGATGAAGGAGAAGACGAGCAGGGGAGCATTTGTCTGGTGTCAGGTACTGTGCTGTGCGCTCTGCTCCCATCTTCATGGTGCTGGTGATGAAGAGGGTGGCAATAATGATGTTGATGAGAATGGCAAATGTCACAAGAATATCGACTTCTTTACCCATACATTATCTTAATGAATGCACAAAGTAAGCAGATGAGTGGGAAATATGAGAGTTCCTTTTTGCAGGTGGAAAAAAATTGAGTAATTTCTTTAAAAAAAAGATTAAGTAATTTGCTTAAAGGCACAGAGCTATTAAGTGTTAAAGCCAAGATTTGAACCCAGGCAACTGACCGAACAGCTGAACTCATCATCACAGTCGTGGGAAAGGGCAGAAGCCCGGGGCCTTTCAGGCCTCTCACATCAGTGTGAGAGGACCTGTGAGGACCATAATGGACCACCTAGGGCAGGCAGTTGGTGTGGGTGGTCCCTGGAGGGGCAGTGGGACCTGGAATAGCCTTGGGCAACTGAACCCACCTCGGAGCTTCATGTTTTTCACCTGTAAGATGAGGAGATAATAACACGCTTCATGGTGTTAATGAAATAGGGGATGCATAAGATGCTTGTACCTTGCTATAAAAGTGTTTGTGACACGTGAATGGCATTCTGCAGAAAAGGAGAGCAGAGGTAAATTAGTTGTCACGGCCCCCTCCGTTTCTTAAAATCATCTCCCTTGCTGAGATGGCGGGATCACCTGTAGTATGCAGATTCCTCGTTCAACCAGTTTGTTGAGAATCCGTGTTGCAAAGTCTTAGCAAAGTGCTGGCTCTACGGGTAAAGAATCCCCCTGCAGTGCAGGAGAGACAAGACATGTGGGTTCGATCTCTGGGTCAGGAAGCTTCCCCCCAACCCCCACCCCCTACCCACCTTGCCCCGGAGGAGGAAAAGCAAACTGCTCCGGTATTCTTGCCTGGACAGAGGAGCCTGGTGGGTTACAGTCCATGGGGTGGCAGAGAGCCAGAACTGAGCCCAGCACAGCAAAGCACCAGGCAGACCTGAGTTACCCACTCAGGGGCGTTGCTGCTGCGGGGGGCTCGGGGCTGGGGGCAGGGTCAGACTTGCCCGAAGCCCTGGGCCTGCCTTGGGAGAGCTGGGAGGACTCTTGGCACTGAAAGGCCTGGGACGAGGCAGTGGGATCCCAGGGGTCTCAGGTGGGAGGGGGAATTCTCTTTTCATTGTTTAGATCTCTTCTCTTCCCACCTACAAGTCATAATAAAACTTTGCAAAGTTATGTGAAAAGCGGCCAACTGAAAATATAAATACAGGCCCCTAGGAGACAGGAGACAGACACCGGAGAAACAGGTTCCTTGGGAACAAGGTGCTTTTGTAAGCGGCAGTCGGGGGGCGGGGCGGGGCGGGGCTGGCGAGCCCCCAAGGGGGAGCCGGCGCGCCCTTGGGTTACGCTTGATGAACTCTGGCTTTGAGTAGGGAGAGCCCTTTTATTTCCTGCTTTGTCCAGTCCCGGGTACAGACCACAGCCCTCATTCATGCAAATGGCAGCTGCCCGAGGGGGCGGGCTAGATACCTGGGAGGAGAAAACTGAAGCCTTCCTTTCCTCCTGTCTCCCGGGAATCCAGTTACCTTCTCTCCAAACTTCCTGAGGGTGGTGGTGTGTGTGTGTGTGGACAGGGAAACCTGGCGTGCTGCAGTCCATGGGGTCACAAAGGGTCGGACACGAATGAGCCACTGGACAAAGGCTCCCGCAGTGGGCCTTTGAGGCCAGGCTGTCCCAATCTCCCCCGCCTTTGGGATGACCTCTGGCCAGGAATATGGAGGTGGCGGAGGAGAGGTGGACCCTTGGCCTTGACCGGAACAACGGAGAAGTATTCTCCGGGGGAAGGAAGCATCCTTCCTGGTTCACCCTCTCCTGCCTGACCCCTCTGGACAGATGCACATGGACAAGCCTGTTTGGACTGGAGACCTCTTCCCACCACCGCGCCCCCCCCCACCCCAGCTCTAAAAGCAAAACTGAGGGCCCACAGCCAAGGAAGCTGCAAACCAGGGGGGACTTGGCACCCTCGTCATAACTGACTCTGACTTAAGCTAGTGACCCTGTGCTGAGCTGGGTCGCTCAGTCGTGTCTGACTCTTTGCGACCTCAGCCATGGACTGCAGCCCGCCAGGCTCCTCTGTCCATGGGGATTCTCCCGGCATGAATACTGGAGGGGGGTGCCATGCCCTCCTCCAGGGGATCTTCCCCACCTAGGGATCAAACCGAGATCTCCTGCATTGCA
This sequence comes from Cervus canadensis, assembly GCF_019320065.1. Classification (NCBI taxonomy): domain Eukaryota; kingdom Metazoa; phylum Chordata; class Mammalia; order Artiodactyla; family Cervidae; genus Cervus; species Cervus canadensis. The sequence continues at coordinate 71,745,568 of NC_057396.1, forward strand.
GGCGGATTCTTTACCTACTGAGCTCCCAGGGAAGGACCCTAAGGAGTGTTATTTTGGGGAAGCATCTTTGGACTTAACTCCCCTCCCCCACCTCCAAAACATACCCAGCACCCACCACTTCTTTCCTCTGAAACTGAGAAGAGTAAACTGGGCCGGGGAACCTTCAGGAAGGGGTCCTACTCTCCCTGTTGACCATTCAGCAAACCCATTTGCCCAAGCCTGAAGGTAAAAATTTACTGACCCAGGGGAAAAGGGTAAAAACATGTTGTGCCAGGAAATCCAGGAGATGGTGAAGAACAGGGAAGCCTGCGTGCTGCAGTTCCTGGGGTCGCAAAGGGTCGGACGGGACTTAGCGACTGAACGCCAACAACAGAGGGTACCCCACAGCGAGCTTCGGCTCCCAAGGCATCACCCTGGCACAGGGAACATTTGGGTCTCTCCCGCCGGTGTGTTGAATGCTTGTCAGCCTTCCCTTCCTGAGTCTTCATCTCAATAAATTATTTGAGTAAGGCAGATTTGCTTTGGAACGTCAGCAGCTAAGCCCGCGCCATCACACAGCACACAGCTGAGAGACCCATGCAGTTCCTCAGAATTCGCAGCCTGTGTTATGTACGCAGCAGCGGACCTGGGTGGTGGTTATGTGTGTAACCGCTGACAAAAAAGGAACCATAAATTTTGCAGGAAAGAATTTGTTTTGGTTCCCTGTTCTTTTTGCTTTATATCACATATTGTTTAAAAGAGGGATTTTTTTTTTTTTTTGGCTAAAGGAAAGGGAACTGTGTATTTGAGATAAGTAGACTAAAGTGAGATAAATAGTTGGGTTCTGTCATGTGCGAAGCAGAATGGCATGATTGCTGAGGTCACCCTGGTTCTGTCCTGTTCCACTATTTCTCTGAAAATTATAACATACAACGTACAGGCAGGTCTTGAGATGCTGGTTTGATTGGGATTTATAATGGCAATCCTTTCTGTTCGCTTTACAGAGCGGAGTTGGGTGAAATTTCAGGAGATTGTAGCCAATGGTGATCCACAGACAATAAATATTGCTTTGTGGGGAGGTCTTTACCTCGTGTCTGATTTGGTGACCGTTAAATGGTGGCCAAATGGCAGAACCCAGTATGCAAATGTGGAAGTGGCCGGATTTGAGTCAGTCACCTCCGCTTGCGGCATGACATACCCTCATTTTTGGTGGCCGTGGTGGAGGGCCTTGGCACAGAAAGTCAGGATGCTTTCCGTCCCCTGCTGCTGTGGGAATGTCTCTCATCTCTTCCAACCCTTCATTTGGCGTGGTCCCCTTTCCTTCTTAGGACATCTGGGGTTCCCTGGGGCGTGGGAACCTGGTCCACATCTGACCCCCACGGAGCTCACGGTCGGAGGTCTCATAACTGGGCTTGGTGCAGTCTGGGTGCAGAGCAAATGCGTGGTGACCGCAGCTGGCCCAGCTGAGTCCCTGCGGTGGGTCAGAAGCTGAGCAGGCGGAGGTTTCAGAACCCTCTGAAAGTCAAGCTGTGTGTTGGTTCCACCATTGCCTGCTGTCAGCTTGTAGCTTCTGGAACTAGCATTGGCGTGGATGCGCCCGTGAGCTGCGAACAGGCTGTGGGCAGGTTCATGACACAGTAAAGGAGAGGGGTTTGGACAGTTCACCTCTGGATTGTCTGACTTTATCATGTGCCAGAGCTGACCATAGATCCCCGGATGCAGAGAAAAGACCGCAAGGGACAGGCTGAACACTGATGGCTTATTTTTTAAAGAAATGGCAGGGCATTTTCTTGCATTGAGTGGCATCACCGACTCAATGGACATGAGTCTGAGCAAGCTCTGGGAGATGGTGAAGGACAGGGAAGCCTGGCGCGCTGCAGTCCACGAGGTCGCAAAGAGTCGGAGATGCCTGAGTGACTGGACAACAACAACGAGGCATTTTCTTTTTCTGTGGTGGGAGAGTAGTCTGCCCAGAGCCCTTAGCAGGAGGGTGGGTTTCGTATGCAAGCCTCAGGGTTTGGGGCGTCAGAGGTGGGACACGTGCATTGTGAGCAGACTGAAAAGTGTGGGCTACTGTGGACATTACCGTGTGACTGCCTCATCCCAGCCCTCACAAACAGGCAGGTCCCGAGAGAAGAAGCCAGCAGAAGTCTTGGAGGGGCGTTTAGCACATTCAGGTTTCCGTTGCAACCTCCAGTTTCATTGGTGTTGTTATAATTTTTTGTTTTTGTGGTTCGTTTGCTTCTTAAGGGACACTCTGAGTGTATTTCCTTTGTCAAATGGTTAATAGCACAGTATTCCCTTTTCTGCCTAAAGGCAGCCGGTGATTCCTTCTGGCAAAGTGCTTAAGGACCATGCATCTAAAGCCTAGCTGCCTGGGCTCAAGCCCCTGGCTCTGCCCCTCATCAGCTCTGTGACCTTGGCCAAATTCCTAAATCTGTGTCCCGGTTTCCTACTCTGTGAAATGGAGGGCCTAAGAGCACCCATGTCCTTAAGGCTGTCGTGGGGATTAAATATGTTCACCTGTAAGAGAGGGCGTAGGGAAATGCCAGGCACCTGGTCGGTTTTATGCGCGTCTTGGGTATACGAGTTGGTTAAGCTGCCGGGTGGGCAGTGGAAAGTGCTCTGGTCGGGTGAGTCGAGAACCCCGGCTTCCGGCCTGATTCTAACAGGCCACTGTTCTCCGGCCGGCACTTTCCCTCTCTGGGGCTTCTGACTTTGCACCTGTGAGATGAAGACATTTGGCTTGACGAGCGCTTTTCTGGGGCTCTGTGGTAAGGGGTAAGAGGGGTGGGGGCAGCCCCACGGCAGAGTGACAGAGGCTTGTAGACCTCCGTCTTCGCTTCAGCTGGAGCAGGTTGGGTTCATTGCATCTGTGGATTTTGGTTCATGGGGAGGGAAGGGTTCTTTTGGGGGGTGGTGTGTGTGTGTAAGTGTGAGAGAGAGAGAGAGGGGAAGAAACAAAGGTATGGAAGTGGCTGAACTCAAGGGCCCTTCCTGGGGAAGGAGGCAGGGTGAGTGGGCCAGCCAAGGGGAAGTTGTCCAGCGAGGGGTGGGCCTGGTGGGTGTAACGGAGCCTGGGGAGGGGGTCTGAAGGCCTGAGGTCACGCGGTACAAGCCGGGACTAAATATAGAACAGTAGGGGAATGCTGTCTATCCAAGTGGTCTGGGCTGATCTACTTACTTGGGAGGTCAAATGACTGCTTATTTATAAGGTGACCAGAGTTTGGAGAAGACACGAAGAGCCAGGAAACCAAGAAAAACGACTATTAGATGTGTAGAAATTCAGTTTTGTTATAGCTTACTAGTTCTTGCTGGAGGGCATCCCAACTTGAACAAAACAGTCGCTGCCTTTTCTAGAATTGAAACCAGAGGGTGTCTGCCAGTCCTTAATACTCCTGTTTCCACCTCCCCCTCTTCTTTCCTTTCCATTCTAATAATCACTAGGAATTTCCCTGATACGAATGGCCATTCATTCCTTTATTATCACTTAGAGACGAGGCGCTATCTTGCCAAGTGGAAAACCCATTCACAGGCTGAATGGGTCTAACTTTGTCAAATGAGAGTTTTCCGTGGGATTTTGAACTTCATTCTTCCTAAAATGGGATTTAATGCTTCCTATTTTTTTTTTCTTCAGTTGTAGTTTCATTAGATCTATAATATTTTTTTCCAGAGGGAGGTCCTGATGATTAATCCAGCAGAAGTTAGATGATTTATGCTGCCCCACCCAGGCTACTTTCTTGATTAAAAGCATCTTTCAAAACCCTGTCTTAGGGATGTCCCTGGTGGTCCAGTGGTTAAGGCTCCAAACGACCAGTGCAGGGGGCGCAGGTTCAATCCCTGGTCGGGGAACTAAGATCCCACATGCTGCGGGACTAGAAAATTAAACCAAAAAACCCAACAAAACACCAGCAACCACCCCCACATACCCACCCCCTGACCTCAGCACACACACCTCATCCAGCAGGTCTCCTACCTGGACCCCGGCCCGTGTTCACATTCCTCCCATATTAGTGACTTCATTAATCTGTAGGGTTCCGTGTCTGAATCCTTGGCTAGGCTGTTCACTCACTGCAGACAGGAGTCACAGTTACATTTCTTTTCTACCAGTATTTTGCTGTCCCCCCCCCACTCTCTCTCTAAGATGGAAGCAGTGGCGTAGATTTCCTGGTACGAACAGCTGAGTCTGATGGCCGTAAGCGTTGGGGACTGAACGCCCACCCTGTTCTGCCAAGGCTGTGCCTGCCGCCTTGGTTGCTAGCCAGTGAGTGTTGACCGTTTGCTTGTAGAGTGTACGTGGCTTGCTGTGTTTCATGACTGAGTTGTGTCACTATTTCCCTCATTCTGAGTGGCATCTAAGCCAGAGCCGCCTGGACTACTCCAGGTTCCCCCCAACCCCAGCCCTAGCAAAGGCATGGATCCCACCTTACTCAGATGTTATTTCTTGACCTCTGCTTAGAAGGCCTGACACATGGTGGGTAATCAGGAAGAGCTAAGTTGGTAATACAGGGGAAAATAAAGATACCTTGCGTTTCTTCCGAGCTTGTTGCCCAGCTCTCTGGAGGGCCCTTCTGGTTACTTTTAGTCGTGCTATCGAGCAGGGCCTGAGAGGGTATGCGGAGGAGTGGGGTGCAGGTCACTGTGGGTCAACCGTGGGCTCTGGGGGCAGGATTGGTACCTGGGGCTGAAGGAATCAGGAATATCTACTAGGCCCATAAATGTGGCTGATGTTGCAACTCAGAGGGCTCTGGGGGTGTGGTGGGTGGCCTGGTAACAGATACGTGGACAGTGGCGGTTTACCCTCCGTCCTGGAGGTTCATGAGAGGGTGGCTGTGTGCTCTGTCCAGCGGGGGCAGCCGCCAGTCAGCTTCTTTGTCACCCTATACAAGTGTCATCCTAGAAGAATTCAGAAATTTTTTTTTTAATGCGATGTCTCCTAATTTTTGAATGTTGGCAGCCATGTCCACCACAGAGTCACGCCTGCTGGCTGGCCTCAGAGTTGGAGGGCCGGGCTGACGAATGCCAGAGGCCCCCAGGGGACACACGTTTGCCAGAGGGTCAGCTTAGGAGGGTGGAAGTCACCGTCCAGATGGTGACATACCGTGATGGCCACGGAGATGGACTTGGCTCTCGGGGCGGGCGGAGCAGATGCCAAGAGTCGGCATCAAGGAGATGTTAGTGGTGAAGGCCGAGCTCTTTGCCCACCAGAAAGCCTTCTGTTCCTTGCCTTCTTCCCTCCCCCGTGCCTTCTAGGGCTCCTCCCTGCCTCCTGGAGCCTCAGTCTGCGTTTTCCAGTCTGACATTCAGGGCCTTCCTTGTGCGGTGTACCTAGAGATGATGCTCCCGTGTCAGAGAGTGGCCTCACCTGACTGACACACCCGTGGGATCCCGCTGGGCTCCTCCAGGCTTCCTGGACCGCAGCCGGGGCTTCCAGGACCGCAGCCGGGGCTTCCAGGACATGCCCAGGGTTACTTCCCTCCTGGTTGCACTCATGCTGTTCCCCCTGCTGGAATGCTCGTCCCCCCAGTTTATGGGCGAGTCCGCTGCCCTCCCCGCTCTGTAAACTGGGAATAAATTGGGTGTTTCCTTTAGCTACCACCGCACGCCCTTTTCATCTGCACCCCTGTCCGCGGCTCGCAGCTCTCCGAAGCCCTGTCTCCCGGGGTGGATGGTGCCGGCTTTGTGGGAGGGTCCCGGTCTCACTCATTACCCTGTGCCCCCGGTGTTTGGCTCAGGACTGCGGTCAACAGGAGTTTATTGAATTAGACGCTTCTCACTGGGGATGGCACCCCACTCCAGGACTCTTGCCTGGAGAATCCCATGGATGGAGGAGGCTGGTGGGCTGCAGTCCGTGAAGTCGCGAAGAGTCGGACACGACTGAGCTTCTTCACTTTCAGTTTTCACTTTCATGCATTGGAGAAGGAAATGGCAACCCACTCCAGTGTTCTTGCCTGGAGAATCCCAGGGACGGGGGAGCCTGGTGGGCTGCTGTCTATGGAGTCGCACAGAGTCGGACACGACTGAAGCGACTTAGCAGCAGCAGCAGCATTGGGGAATGGAGTTTCCTTAGGAGGAAGCTGCTTCAGGCCTGCAGGGAGCATGGAAAAGGGGGCAGTTGGCCGGAACAGAGGTGGGATATACTGCCTCACGGGCTTTCTGGACTTCAGAGCAGGCCCTGCCTGCAGAGCTTTCAGGTTTTGTTCCTTTTTTCTGCCCCAGAGCTCTTCTTTAGGGCGCTCTTAGTTCCCACGCTCACAGGTGTCCAGGGTGCAGGCATGGAGTCGCAATGAGAGGGGCTCCCCCGGCGAGAGAGAAAGCACCCCGTGTTAGTAGCCCTTCTTCACCGCTGTGCCTGCCTTGCGTCTCAGAGGCAGAGGTCTTTCCCATTGCTCGCTTGTCTGCTCTCTCACTTTTCTAGAAGCACAGGGTCTTCCTGGTTTCTCTTTCCATTTTGTGCTTCTGACGGAGGCATGGACGCCGCGAAACGTTGCTTTTATGGAGGAGAAACAAGCTTGGAGGCGGGTGCTGGCCGCAGAGTGGTGATGCTGGGAGCAGCCTGGGGACCCCTGTGTGCCCCCTCACGCCACCTGCCATCCACCCTCAGCCCAAGGGTGGGCACCTGGTGCGCCCACATCCCCCAGGTCTTCGCAAAAAAACTGGAAATCTGGGCTTTTAATGGGAAATCTCTTAATCGTTAGTTTTGTTTCAAAACGGTCGTGAACCAGATCAGCCATGGGCTTGATACAGCCACGAGCCCCTCCTGGTCTTTGCTTGGGATCCGTGGCAGAGAGGGAAGTTAAAGCTACATGTGGGGGCTCCTGAGAATAAAGGGTAGTTGGGAAGTGAATAAAAGCAGAGAAGATTTGCAGTGATGGATGTGGGGTTTTATGCCGTGTGCTGGGGCCGTGTGGCAGAGGCTTGTCCTGTGATGTGCGGGGGCTTTGAGCCCTGCGCTGGCGGTGGGCTTGCTGTGTCTGCCGCAGGTCCTGTGCTGGGAGCTGCCGACGCTGCCGTGAGCACAGTGGACGTGTCCTGCCTCATTGGACACCCCTCCCCGTGCCTCGGGGGTGTGGGCTGCTTCTCATGGGTCAGGGGAGCCTCACACCTGTGTGCATTGCTCAGCCCCGTGACCTCATGCAGACTGGTCCGATTACTTTTCCGTTTCAAGAGCCATGAACAATAACTTAATTTTTTTTTTTTAAAGGAAAAATGTCAATGAGTTGCATGTACATGGTTGTATAAATTCAGATTATACAGTAAGATCTAAAGAGGAAATTACTCTTTGCCCTGTCCTCTCTTCCTCTCCCAGTTATTTGAATAAAAAAAAAAACTGACTAGCTATGTGACCTCAGACAAATCCTCTAACCCCTCCAAATACAATTTCCTTATATGTTATGGGATAGTAGTAAAACATGGGCTTCCGTGGTGGCTCAGACAGTAAAGAATCTGTCTGCAATGCAGGAGACCCTGGCTTGATCCCTGGGCTGGGAAGATCCCCTGGAGAAGGGAATGGCTATCCACTCCAGTATTCTTGCCTGGGGAACCCCATGGACAGAGGAGCCTGGTAGGTCCATTGGGTCACAAAGAGTCAGACAAAAACCTAGTTCACAGTATTATTATTTTTTCTGGAGTGTGGATTAAATGAGGTGATGTGAAATCCTCCAAGTCCTAAGCACGCAGATTCTTGTTTCTTTTTTTTCTGTGTTGAGAATTTCTTTGGCAATCTCCTTTGTAATTACTACGCGTTTGTCTTTGATAAACATACATGTTCAGCTCATATGAGAAATAATATTAAAGCCGAGCAGTACCATTTTCAACTTGAAATCCTGTTCCTTCCCTCTTCCCATGGGGGAGTCTTAACATTGCTTTCATACCCTTGCATCCCGAGACTCGTGAAGACCTCTGATGACTGGCTCTCAGTAAGACCAGAGGACATTTTTCTCTTGATTAGAACAGGACGTGGGATCTTGATTGTATATTCCTTGCAGCTAGTGATAGAGATGATAGTCTAAGACGTGCTGGATGGACGTCCAAATGTAAACCCGGTTAATTTGTAGGAATGTTGGATTTTTATCTGGGCAGATGTTTTGCTTTCTATGGAGCTGGTTGGGAGTAAAGATGGGGTCAGGGTTTTGTTGGAGCTTTAGTTTTGCTTTGAGCTCATGTTGGTTAGGATCGGCTTTAGCTGCATGGACTTTCCTGGTGGCTCAGATCGTAAAGAGTCTGTCTGCCATGCAGGAGACCCGGGCTTGATCCCTGGGTCAGGAAGATTCTCCTGGAGAACGGAATGGCTACCCACTCTAGTATTCTTGCCTGGAGAATTCCATGGACAGAGGTGCCTGACAGGTTACAGTCCATGGGGTCGCAGAGAGTCAGACACGACTGAGCATCTAACACTTCTACAACTTTTTAGCCGCATACAATGAAGTAAAACCCCGGCCACCTCCAGGTTCACTGTAATTTAAAAGGTGCTTAAGGGATGTCAGGTTTTGTTTCTCACATAAAAATAAGCTGGAGGTAGCAGCTCAGGGCCTGTAGAGCCCCAGGGTGTCATCTGGGGTCCAGGTTTCCCTCCGCAGTCACTTCATGGTCCAGGGCGTTCCTTGAACTCCCGCTGTCGTGTCTGAGCCACATGCGGCCGGAGAAGAAAGGGCACAGCCCTCGCAGGAGGTGCCTTCTCTGCTGCCTCAGCTCTCTCGGAGCTCTTTTCTGGAAGCCCCGCAGAACACTCCTGCTTGCGTCTCACTGTAGTGACTTGGTCACACACACACACAGTTAGCTGTGAGGGAGGCTGGAAAGTGTGGCCTTTTCGTCCCCATTGCGGTGTATCAACTTAAAAAAAGGGTCTTTGACTATGAGAAGGAGCCTGGACATTGTGGATGTGGGCAGCAAGCATTGCTTTCAAGGACTTTAGACGGTAGAAATCTGTGAGCTGAGCTCCTTCCCACTTTTCTGCGCCCCTCTAAGCGAAGGACCACCTCATTGTTCTGTACAGTGACCGTCGCCTATTAGAGTCTAGGGGTACAGACTCCTTGCCGACTCCTCCTTTTTATAAGTGGTGGGGTCAGGGCATCAGAGCCTGAAGAGGTCGGAGGGCTGGCGGTAAACCAGCACAGGGGCCGAAGGTAAGTCGTGGAGCCGTAGAAGGTGCCCCGGTCCTGGTGTCAGAAGACCTGGGTCAGCGCCCAGCCTCCTCTGACCTCTCTGAGCTCTTCCCATCAGTGAGACGAGGAGTCCCGCCACCTTACAGGGCCGCCAAAGCCTGTGGAAGCCTTGGTGGATCTGAAAGCGTGATGTGAATGATTAACCTAGTGCTGGGCTGAAGTGTTTCCCGCAGGCACGTGGGAAGCACCCATGGTGCAGAAGATGCCGTGGGTTCAAAGACGTCATAGAAGCGGTCCAGCCTGAGTCTGGCCCAACACGCTGGTGGGACGCAGTCGGACTCTGTTCTTTACCAAATGGCAACCCACTCCAGTATTCTTGCCTGGAAAACCCCATGGACAGAGGAGCCTGGTGGGCTACAGTCCATGGGGTCGCAAGAGTCGGACACGACATAGCCACTGAACCACCACCATATATGTCCAGACGTGGCCTGCAGGCAGGCAGGATTGGAAACACACACCTCTTCTTCCTTGTTGGTGTCCTCGCGCCTCTCACCGCGTGGTTAACCTGCCTTGCCAGTGTGCTTCCAGGGATTGAAGTGGGTATTTTCCCTGCAGTGTGGTTCCTTCACGCAGACCATCCGCCTGTCCCTCCATCTGTCCAGCGCTGCAGCGCAGGGGACAGTGTGTCCTTCTGATGACTGCCTTGGTTGGCACATTTCGAGGGTTATTATGTTCATGGCTGTCCTATCCCCACATCCCGGGGACATTAGTACCTAGCCCTGTGTTAGAGGGAGCGTCCCCATGGCTCTATCAGGGGGTTGTCCTGAGGATGAGCACCCGGCCAGGTGCCCGGCGCTTGGTCAGGGCCCGGTGAGTGACCACTGCCCCGTCCAGCTGTGCAGAGCAGGCCAGGTGGCAGAGAGTGACTCAGCTCCCCCAGCACCTCTTCCTGCCCCCTGCCAGGATGTTCCCCCGACTTGGTTCCTTTTTTTGGGGGTGAGATTCTCATCCCTCAGCTCTGGATTTCCATGTGCCATCAGTTTCAAAACATGATGAAATAAAACATAGAAGGGGGAAGGGAAGCCAAGCAGTCCAACAGAACTGGCCGCTGAGCACCTCCACGAGACTTCTTGGCTGGGCTTCAAGTGCGTCTTAAAAACTTGAAGTTAAGCCCCAGATACGATTTTGTTTTCTGACCCTTTCTTTGTCTACCTTGGCTTCTAATTAGTTAACCAGTTAATGGGTTCTCATATTCAGTACCATATTCAGTACTTGCTCTGTGCCAAACCCCGTTTATGTCCTGGGGATACTGAGGTACACAGAACAGACCACGCCCCTCCCTCACGGAGCTTCCATCTGGTGGGAAAGACGGGTGGGTTTCTGGCTGAGAAGTAAAAGAGGGTGATGGGAGGCAGGCACTGTTTTACATATGGCAGCCGGGGCAAGCCTCCACCAGGGGGTTCAGGAAGCAGCAAGTACAGATGCCTTGAGGAAAGACGCTGGCTTGTTTGTGGAACCGCCAGGAGGCAGCTCTTTGGGGAGTGGAATGAACTGGGCAGGGGGTGTGGGTTTTAGACTTTTGAGCTTGAGAAACTTTTCAACATGAATGTGGAGAGGTTGGGTCGGGCGTTGGTAGCAGGTCCCTGGAGTTCAGAGAGGACAGAGTCGGGGACTGGATCACGTTAGCTTGGTGGTAACGGCCAGGTGCTGTCCGTGTCCAGTCTTGGCGGATCTTCAAGAGATACAAGTGCCTGTCTGCCTCATTCATTGGCCTTGGATTTGCGTCTGGACAGAGTGACCCAGGGCCAGTGCCTGCGTTGCTGCCCATCTGGTGTGGAGACCCCTCAGAAGGATGAGATGAGCACAGTGGAGAAGTCACTGATGAGTCTGTCCGTGAGGTCTGGCCTTGATAACTGTTTGGTGGGCGACCACTGATGGTGGCCTCGCTGTGATTGCTCAGCAGAACCAGAGCCTTTGACTTGTACCAGCCAGCTGAGTATTCAACAAGTGCGTCCTTTACCACTAGCCTTGTCTCCAAGGCAAATACGGGCGTGTACCAAGTAGGACTCGGCAGGACTTCCAAGGGTGAACTCCGAAGCGCTGCCGCTATTAACAGCTGCCCGTTGTCAAGCCCTTCTTACTTGGTCAGAAAGTAACATACAGACTTGGCCCAGGACTCCCCTTTTCTCTCCTTCAGTCTGTCCCGTCCTGGTGCTAGACCCTGGTGTGGACCTTCCTGCTGGCCGTTCCCTCAAGATGGCACGTGAGAAGGATGTGATCTGTTGGGAAGAACTTGGCTGTACAGGCAAAGACTTGAGCTAGAAAAAGAACAAATGGTCATTCATTTGGTGCTTCCCATGAACCAGTTTTTTTTTTTTTTCTCTTAAAGGAAACCTTCAAGAAAGGGAGATTCCCAGGCCATCTTTAGAATTTAGGTCCTGACTTCACATCATAGAATTGTTTCTTTTGGGGGAGGCTCAATGAAAGACTTAAATAACTTAGTGGATATAAATATGAAGACATACTATAGATGTTAGGAACCACTGCTGTTGCCTTAAAGGATAGCCCTTTCCCTAGATCCCTATTGATTCATCTTATTTGTATAACAAATCCATAGACTAGAGCCTGACACATATGTATACACCGTGTAAATGCTATGCATGTATTTAACTCATTTATCCTGCATGTCAGTTGGGAGGTAGGTGCTATTATTTCATCTGTTTTACAGATGAGGAAATAGACACAGAGGTTAAATAAGGTCACCCAACTAGCAAGTGATAGAGCTCAGATATGAACCAGAGGAGCCTGTCTGTGGCTCCAGGCTTTTCACCTTATTGGCTTTTCTGCAAATCTTTACTAAAGAATCACAACGATGGCCATATCTGTAAGCGTTGCTCTTTTATACTGTCACGGTGTTGTATATTTCAGACGCTAAGACTCTGCATCCCTGCATCATCTTCAAAGCCCATTTTTCAGAGAAGGAAACAAAAGCCTCCGGGTAGTTAAATAACCACTCTGAGTCTAAGGAATGGCGCCAGGATGCCAACTGTGGTCTGTCTGGCTTCCGAATCCTGCTGTTTCCTCAGCACAATGACTCTCCTGCCCTCTGCACATAATGCTGTCCTGCCCTGGGTGACTCATGGTCCCGGTCACCTCCTTTCAGACTTTTGGGGCCCATGGCACCAGTTGGGCTGCAGGACGGGACAGTGGCCCGTGTTTCTCCAGGCCTGGCTCCCAGGCCACGTGAACACCCCCCCGCCCCCCGCCCCCCGGTCCCCCGCCCCCCACCTCTGGAGAGGCTGGCGAAGTCGGAGCTTGGACTTGAAAGCTGTTAATCCAGCTGGGTCCCCTCCATGTCCTCTGCTCTGTTTTATTAAGCTCAGGGTTTTCCTAAAGCACCTCAGATCTCCTTTTCCTGTGTGAAGAGATTAGGCCAACAGGCACACACCCAGTGTGTGCACGATTAGGCATCACACCCAGTGTGATATGCAAGCATCTAGTTTCGGGTCGGCACTTGGATGAGCAGTTTCTCGTGAAGTGCCTGGCCCCGGAGAAGCCTTGGGAGGGTGGGGACCATCTGTGCTGTCCTGTAAAGGAAATTGTGGTTTCTTTCTTTCCTTTTTTTTTTTTCTTTTCTTTTTTCACTTATGGGAAAGGGAGACTTGTGTCTCAATCGAGTCTTTGTGGCGTTGCATTTCAGAGAGTCACAGAAAATGTTCTATGTAAATGACTACGAGCCCTGATGAGGGCCTCAATGGGCGCCATTGTGTCATATTGCTATTATTGGCGATTGCAGGATTCTAAATGATATTCTCATCAGACTGAAAAAGTTCAGTGTTAGCAGCGAAACTCGGGGTTAATTATACCGCTCTGAATTAGAGCATAGAATTAAGTTTCGAGGAGAGCTGGGCTCTTAATTTCTCTCCCCCCTCCCCCCGCCCTCTGTCTCTGCAGGGTTGCTGCTGGAGGTTCGATCAGAGTATTGTTTAACCCGTGTTCTAAATTTGTACTTACTGGCATTTTGCTCCGCATGAGTGAGTACCCTTTCTGGTGTTGGGAAACACAGGACCAATTTATAGGACCGTCGGAGAGGGGGAGAAGAGGTCTGCTTCCTAGCGCATCCTCAGTCCCTCTCTGCCTAAGAAAGACTGAAGTCTTAGGGGGCGTGCGGGACCCCCTGGAGAGGCTCCTTTAATTTAGCTCTTGTCTCTCCTGCCTTGGAATTACCGGCTGCTCTGATACCGACTCACCTCTTTGAAGAGATGACACGCTGACCTACATCTCCGCTGAAACAGATAGAAGCCTCTCTCTCTGTTCTGGCCCTTCTCGGCATTCCCCGGGCGACCTGCGAGGCAGGCCCTCTCGGGTTTCTTGCCTTAGACTTCTCTCCCGCCTGTTTGAATTGCAGAGCTTGGCTCTTCTTTGACTCGTTGCTGATTGTAAACTTCCTGCATTCCTTCTGCTCCTTGCTTTTGTCTATAAATTTCATGTTGCCTGCATCTCTTCTGAACGCACATCCCCCTTCTCTTTAATATGTGACGGGGGCTATGAATGGAATTGTTACATAAAAAAGAAAAAACTTTGAAAAATTTTTTTGTAGTAGCAGTAGCCTCCTAGTTTATCTTCTGTATGTATCATTATTTAACCACTTCATCACTTTTCAAAAAATTAATTTTTATTGGAGTATAGTTGCGTTACTGTGTTGTATTAGTTTGCAAACCAGCTCTGCATATATTCTTTTCTGCTCTGTTTTGGACTTCCTTCTATTTAGGTCACCTTGGAGCACTGAGATCTCCTAGAGCCATACAGTAGGTTCTCATTAGTTATTCACCGCTTTAGGTTTGTTTCTTTGTTTTTGTTTTGGCTGCCCAGCTTGTGGGATCTTAGTTCCCTGACCGGGACTCGAACCCAGGCCCGTGGCAGTGAAAGCACCCAGTCCTGACCACTGGCTCACCAGGGAACTCCCCACCGCTTCACCACTTTTGGATGTTTAGGGTGAATCTTTTCTCTTTCTTTTGCTGTTGTAAGTCACACTATGTTGGCAACTAGCCTAGGACCAATTCCTGGAAATGAGCGTACTGAGAGTACGAACTGAGAAGAAGAGAAAGCGTTTGTAAACCCAGATCCGTCTGCCTCCGAACCCAGTGCTCCTTCTGCCAGTCTTAGTTCTCTTTGACCGGCCAGGAGATCCAGAGCCCGCCCAGAGGGGCCAGGCACATGCTGCTGTCCCTGGGGGACCCACTTCTCAGCTGGATGGGCCAGAGGCACTGGGCTCTGGAATTCTCTCTCTCTCTTATTTTTGGAGTTTGACGGAGGTGAACGGTTCTCCGGGACAGCACCGGTCCTGTCCTGCAGAGCATGTACCAACAGCGCACGTTCAAGAATACCACATCGTTAACACGTGGCCCTTGAAAGAATAAAAGATAGTTTTTTTTTTTTTTTTTTTAATGGCATGCTTCACGGCAGGTGGAATTTTACTCCGGTGACCACAGCTTGATTGGCAGGACCACGGCCCTCTGCAGTGGGAGCAAGGAGTCCTAACCATTGGACTCTCAGGGACTTCCATATCGAATGTAATTTATTCCTCCCAGTGCAGACCCCTTGCAGAGTGTCCCATCCCTATTTGGAAACATTAGTTCTCAGCTTTCTCAGTCGGTGTGGTGACATATTTTCTATATTTATAGTATGTAAAACAGACGTTCTGAAGCACAGCCCGGGCCGAAATGACTGTCTTTCCCACGCTGTGCCTCCTCTCAGGACCTAGAGAGAACATGAGGAGGGGCGGAAAGGGGTCCTTTGGTCACACAAGGTGGGGAAGAGCTCTGTTCTCAAGTGATCCCTGGGGGACTTTCCTGGTGGTCCAGTGGTTAGGACTTTGCCTTCCAATATAGGGAGTTGTGTGTTCGATCCCTGGTCGGGGGAGCGAAGATCCCACATGTCTCGTGGCCAAAAAATCAAAACATGAAACAGAAACAGCACTGTAGCAAATTCAAACGACTTTAAAAATGGTCCACATTAAAAAAAAAAAAAGATCTTAAAAAAGAGACTCCTGAAGCCCTTAGACTCTTGGAGGCTCAGCTACGCTGAGATCGGGAAGCCCGTTTAGTTCTGTGGACGCCACTCTGTCCCCTGGGACACCTGTCGATAGCTTGTGGTAGAAGCAGCGTGTGAAACAATGCTGAGCCAGGGATGGAGTCCAGACTCCTAGCGTTTCAGTCCCCGCGCCTGCGGTCACCTGTTCCTTCCCCGTCCTTCCTGGCCTCTGTGCGTCTGCGGACGCCGTTGTCTCCACCCTCTGTGCCCTTTCCCTTATCTAAACACGGCCAAGTTCAACCGCATCTTCACATGGTCCGATTCAACCCCATTTGCAAGACTCAGTTCACAGCCTCCTTTTTTTCGCTTTATCCTTAGACATTCTCTGTACACTTTGCCTCTGGGCTCCTGGCATCCTCATTATTCTTTGTATCCGCCATGTGTCATGACATCCCAGCTGGTACTCCATCTATTTGTGTCCACGTCTTTTTGACTGATTCATCGCCTTGAAGATAAGACCGGTCTTCCTGTCATTGCTTCAGTGGGACCCTCACATCATCTTGCATGTAGTAAGTGCTCAGTAAACGCAGAGCGGATGTTCGCAGTGTTGGTTAATGCTTCCGTGGAGGGAGGGCCTGACGGTGGTGGTCACAGTGGAAATGTCCCACAGCAACGTCTGCGCGGGCCTCAAAAAACCGGCCACCAAATGAGACGCAGAATCTGCCTTCTCCACTCAGCATTGCTGGGGAGGACAGCTTCTTTTTTTTTTTTTTAATTTTTATTGTGGTGAAGATCATATAATAGAAAGCACACTGATTTAACTAATTTAGCTGTACCTTTCAGTGGCAGTAAGTACATTCAGCTTGTTTTGCCACTCTCACCATCATCTCTCTCTGGCACTTTTTACTTTCCTAAACTGAAACTCTGTCCCCATTAAATACTACCCAGGGATAGAACCCGGGTCTCCAGTATTTCAGGCAGATTCTTGACCATCTGAGCCTCCAGGGAAGCCCCCTTCACCCCCATCCCCCCCACCCCCAGCCCCTGGCATCTACCAATGTACTTCCGTTTTTTAAAAAATAATTTTATTTATTTATCTTTGGCCGTGCTGGGTCTTCGTTGCTCTGTGGGCCTTTTCTAGTTGCAGCAGGCGGGGACCACTCCCTAGGTGCGGCGTGCGGTCTTCTCATTGCAGTGGCTTCTCTCGTTGGGGAGCACCGGCTCTAGGGCGTGCGGGCTTCAGCAGCTGCAGTCTGCAGAGTCAGGAGCTGTGGTTCTGGGCTCTGGAGCACAGGCTCAATAGTTGAGCACCAGTTTAGTTGCTCTGCGGCACGGGGGATCTTCCTGGACAGGGATCGAACCCGTGTCCCTTGCATTGGCAGGCCGATTCTTTACCACTGAACCACCAGCGAAGCCCTACCGATGTACTTTCTGACTCTACGAATTTGACTATTCTAGGTACCTCACACAAGTGGAATCAAGCCGTATTTGTTTGCACCTACTGAATATTGGAATGCATCTGTAAGGTTAACTTAATCTATGTCGTACAAACAGATTGTATCTTCCCCCCAGCCTGTGCTATATAGTAGGTTCTCATTAGTTACATATTTTTATGTAGCTGTGTGTACATGTCAATCCCAATCTCCCGATTTATCCCCCACCCCCCGCTCCTGTTCCTTTAGCACAGCCTTGCTTCTGATTTTTTCCCTGATCAGTGACAGGGTTTCATTTCTAAGACTACTGGTAGATGATCTTCACCTTTTTGAGCAGCCCCTAGTGCATAAAGTAGTTAGCATCTAGTTATTGCTATAATCCTTCTGTCTACCTAGTGAGCGAGGTAGGGTTTGTTACTCAGCCAGTGTCGAAAACTGTACCCCAGAGAGGTTAAAAAATGGGCTCAGGCACGGTCATATGGTAAATGGCAGTGCTGGGAATTAAACTCAGGTGTGACTCCAGAGTCCTTAATACCGCATAACTATATTGCCTTTCACCAGATGCAACAAATACTGTGGTGTGTGTGTGTCGTTTATAGATTTATTGAATTGCTTCTGGAGCCCTCCCTCCCCTTCCTCTCTTGAAGAACACCGTTTCTTCTCTCCTGGGCGTGATATCTGTGGCTTTCAGTGTGGCTAATTTTCTCAGTCTTACACATTTTCTTAATTCTACTTTTCCCCTCACCTCTCTTCTTTATGAAGCTTTATCGAGAAACCAGCTGCTGGGAGGATAAAGGGCTCCTAGTGTCCAGTTTGACATTAATAGTTGACTGTCCCCCCCCCCCCCCGATCTGCCCTTTGCCCTCTCTTGGTATCACCGACACATCCTAGCCTCACGCCTTTCCAGATTCTAAGTCTCAGACCTGTTATCTTTGGATACAGACTGCCTGTAGGTGTTGATTCGTTTGGAAGTTCCCAGATAGCATATGCGTGCATGCTAAGTAGCTTCAGTCACGTCTGATTCTTTGGGACCCTGTGGACTGCAGCCCACCAGCCTCCTTTGTGCATGGGAGTCTCCAGGCAGGAATACTGGAGTGGGCCTTGCTAAACAAAACCCAGCGCCAGAAACTGTCACCAGCTCCCTGAGATGTGTGCGTGCACGTGTGTGTGTGTGTGTGTGTGCGCACACACACCTAGTGAGATATAAACATTTACAAGGAATAAAGGACATTCTTCCCCCAGAGCTGAGATCTGGATAGTCTCCAATGTATACAGCGTTGATGGTGATTCCATATGTTTTGTTCATCTTTACGTTTTTGCAGCCTCCACAAATTTATTTTCCACGCTGCTGCCACCAGCAGGAGAGCATTTCCACAATGCAGAGCTGACAACCTGACCATGTCATTCCGTGGTTAAAAGTCTTTCTATGGCCCCCCGTGCCCCCCCACCCCCGCCCAGAGCCCTCAGCGTGACTGGCCTGTTGGTTGCCCACTTTCCAGCCTCTTTTATGTGCTTCCGGTAAGTTTGCTGCAGCTGGGATGTATTCCAGGTGGTTCCTGCATATGTGTGGTTCTTTCTTCTCTAGGCATTCCTGGCTGGCTGCGCCTTCTGTACCTGTCACTCTTCTCCCCCTGGCTAATTCCTATTGGCCACTTCCGGAAATCTATGCCCAATCAGATCCATCCCGGGTCCGCCCTTCTGCTGCGTCACTGGGCTCTCTGGCCTCTGTTCCGGTTCGCTTCCTCCCTCAGCTGGACCATTCACACCTTGCCTTCTCCATCTCTGTACCTGGCACACAGTCGGAGCTCAGTAACGGCTGAATGGAGGATTAGTCACAAGACTTTATTTCCTGTGAACATGCAGAGAGATGGGAAAATCCGAGCATTCTTGTTCCTTGCGCATTCCCAGATTTGCTTGGTAATACACTCTGCTGGTTTTCCAGTGCCTACTGTGTGCATTCCCAGCGCTTTTCTTACCCTTGCTGTACCCACGTACATAGTGTTCCTGCTGACCCCATCACACAAGTGAAGAAGCAGGGGCTCTGTTTCTCAGAGGAGAAGTCAGTAGACCTTGGCCTTTCAGCATTTCAAGGCACTTTCCTCCTTTAAAGCTGAACGGCATCACCACGGAGGCTCAGGGAAACGGTGACAATATTGTGACAATATTTGAAACAGAATCTTGGGTGCTTGGGCCCTGAGAGAGGTTGCCAGTTGCCAAACTCCTGAATGTAAAGGGGGAGAGGGGGGGGATTTTCTTTCTCAAATAATGTGCATTTACATGAAGGCCAAACTGGAGTTGTTTATTGACTCAATAAAGACGCTATCTCTTTGAATAATGCAGAATCTGATGGGCCTATTAGCCTGAGTTCCCCTTTTGTGAGCGACACAGGCTGCTGCATGCCGCGTTGCAGAGCTGGGGGGTTATCTTATAAGGGGTCTCTTCAACATTTTCTTGGTCATATGAATTTTTATTTGCTCAGTAGGACGTGACGGAGGCTCTGAATAGTCAGAGAAAGCATCTCTCTTGTGTTTATTCTCATGAATAGAACACTCTGTGTCCTGAACTGTTGCTCCACTGGGGCCAGGACATGGTGTATTTTCCTTATGTTTGAACCAATACACTTTTTCATTTTGGGGCAATCCAGGTAAATTCTGGTGCTCCTGGGTGGCAAGGAAAGCATTTCTTTTCTTTTGTGTTTTTCCCTTCTGGTGTTTGAAAAAGTAGATTTTGAGTTGCATGACTAATCAGCATATTTATTAGAAATTAATGTTCTGCCAGCGATCGGAAATTCCTTCCTGTCTTCCATGCTCTCAAATCAGAACAGTGCTGGGGGCTGGGACTCCGGGGGCGGGGGGTATTCAGATCCAGAGGACAGCAGTTCGCAACATTGGAGACGTTTGCAAGAATAAGTCTATGGCCTTGGGCTCTGATTCTTTTATGGGGTGTGTGTGTGTGTGTGTGTGTGTGTGAGTGAGTGTGTGTGTGTGTGAGTGTGATGGGGGTAGGGTGAGAAGGAGAGGAAGATTGATTGGGAGGAGACTGTTGCACACAGCAGAACAAGACTTCCTGAAACATGGGACCCAAAGAGACATCACAGTAACCATGTTTTCCAGCCCTCTGTCAGGCTCAAGTTCTGGTAAAAGTTTTTCTTATGTCTTGTGAATTTGTTAACGTGAGAAGTCTTATGTAATTGTGGACATATGGCTAGTAGACTGCTTTATGGAAAAGAATAAACCCCTACAGGGTGGGTCCTGACCTGTGAGCTCAGAACCTGATACGAGTCGCAGACAGTGGTGTTCAGTCTTTGACCAGTTCCCCTTTGGGTGGAGCCTTCTCTGCCGGCCTGATAGTCATAAACGGGGCAGGTTTCGTCTGAGGTCTTTTGCTTTTCCAGGAAAAACAGAACCACACCCATCTGACCAGGAAGGCCTGGGCCGACCCCAGGAAGACCAGCATCTCTGGCTGGAGGAGTGTGGGAACTGAGGCAGACACGTGCAGGAAAAATAACAGTTTCTCGTCTTTAGGAAAAAGCTGAGTGTTCACTTGACTAGAACAAGTTCCACCTGTATGACACCGGGGAAGGTCAGAGCAGAACAGGGAAGGAAATGGTTGAATAATTCTGGTTTTTTTTTTCCCTTTCTTGAGGTTTTCTTTCCCCCCTTTCCTCCCCGTCTAGAGGGATATTTCACAATTGGCAGAGTCCAGTGGATCTTGAGATTGTGGGGGTGGGGAGCCCCTGGGAAGGGGCTCAGGCATGGCTGACTCCCAGCTGCGGTTCAGAGTGCTGCCCTGGGCCAGCCCCAGGCTGCATCCTCAGAACCCTCCTCCGAGCTGAGAAAGTGGGGGCTTAAAGGTTGGTCTCAGGGTCTCATGGCTAGTATGTGACTTTCAGATCCATGCTGGGGTGGGGGTGGCAGGAGAAACCCCTGATGCTTTCAGAAGGGCATTTGTGCAGCTCCCCTCCCGGCCCTCAGAAAGGATGCTCATCACCTCACTCCTGCTTCGATACTCTGGGAGGTTCCAGAACCAAAAGATCCGTCTGCCCAGGGGGGCACTCCCCAGAGCTGGGCTGCTGTCCTCCTCCACAGGGGACTGGCCGTGCGGGAAAGGCAGGGAAATCCGGTGTGCTGGGCTGCGGGAGGCACGGGCCTTGGTGCACACAGCCTTCTTGGGGACGGGGCTGTCCACATTTGTGCTTTTCACTTGTGCTTGTTTTGAGGCACGCACGCTTCTTGCTCGAGTGGGGCTGAACTGGCTCCTCGCCCAGCTGGACTTGGGTTGACTTCCTCAGTGGATCCCACCTGTGGTGGGGGATGTTTTCCAGTGTGGGCCGTGGTTCACAGTTGCCCTGCCGTCAGGCGTGATGGCCAGTGGGACCCTCAGAGGAACTGGGTGGCCCAGGGGCCAGGCTGGGGCGGGATGGTTGCCTGTTATCTTCAGCCTATGCTCAGGGATCTCCCAAACCGGCTGGCTGGCTAGTGACGCTGGACAGAAGAGTAACTCATTTGACTGAGACTTTCATACGCTTTGGTGGGGTTTGGGTATGCATTACAGGAACCCACAAGGTGAAGAGGTCGGGTCAGGTACTTTTCTGCTCACTTCAGACATGAGGACGTGGAGACTTGTTAAAGACCATACAGCAGTTGGAACTCAGCCCCTTGCCTAAGACTGGTGTTCCTTCCACTACCCTGTCCGAACCAGAGAGAGGACACACGCCAAGTCAGGCCTACACTGGAGGAGGTGGCCAGATGGGCTTGACAGTGCCCCGAGGCAGTGGAAGCCATCACTGCTGTGTCCCCAGCCCCTGACAGCCTGGCTGACGCGGGTTCCCAGTGTGGTGTTGCTGGGGCCTCGGGGGAGTTCCTAAGCTCCGGGGGAGTGATGTTGATGGAGTGATGCTGATTACTCTGTACCTTTCAGATTGTTTCTCTTCCCTCTGTGACCCTCAGATTCTTTCCTGCCCGCTTCTTTCCTCCTTCCTGGGGTAGCACCTCTTACCCAGGCAGTGGGATGGTCTCTGAGCAGCACCTTTGAGATTCCCAACCAGCTTTTCCTTTCCCCCACAAATTATGGGACTTGGGACTCGGAGAGAGAACTTTCAAGCCCAGTGCATGAGCTTGAGAGGGCTTCCCAGGTGATGCTAGTGGTAGAGAACCCGGCTGCCAATGCAGGAGACGCAAGAGACTCAGGTTCGACCTCTGGGTTGGGAAGACCCCCTGGAGGAGGGCATGGCAACCCACTCTAGTATTCTTGCCTGGAGAATCCCATGGACAGAGGAGCCTGGCGGGCTATGGTCCATAGGGTTTAACAGATTAAGACACAACTTAGCACGCACGCGTGAACTTGAGGTCTGGATTTTGTGGCTGGTTTCTGATGCCTATAGACCCCTTTCATCTGAAAGGATGTCCTTGTAACTTCTTTCTTTTATCAGCTTAGGAGAGTGGGTCCCAGGAAAGTTTGGGGAGCTGCCTGGGGCTTCCCGCTGAGCAGTGACAGACCTGGGCTTGAACTTGAACTTGAACTTGCCCTTTCACTGCAGTGTTTTCTCTGCGCTAGTCCCTTTTGTCCCAGACCCCAGTGGTTGATCTTAGATGTCTTTTGAGATTTAAGTCTCTCTGGTTTCTGCTGCTTGGAGCTGAGCAGGAGAACTTCTGTTTAGTGCAGAAGGATGGTGGGATGTCTCTAGGTAAGATCTCAAGGCCACTGGTGCAAGACTCTTGCGGCTCTGGGGTATTTTTCTTTTGAGAGTTTGGTTTTCTTCCCTCCCCTTTGCCTCTCTTTTCTCCTCCCACCTTGGGTTTTGAGCCCCTCGTGGCTTCCCCGGGGTGGAGACAGGTAGAGGCGAGCAGGTGGAATATTTGCGTGTGGAGCTGATCCCCAGGCCCCTCGCGTGGGTGTGGCTGGTGGTGGTCCAGCTGGCTTGGCCTCTCTTCTGAGTCTGCAGGCTGCGCCCCAGCCACCCGCCTCTCCCTGGAGGGCCCCGGGGCCGGCCACCTGGTGCTCAGAAGGGCGGCTCTGCTTGTATTCTTGTGTGCGGAGGGGAGAGGGAGAGTGCCGCCTGATCACGTGCGTGCACGTGACCGTTTCACAGCCTCGTTCTGTTTGTGATCTCGTGTGCGCAGAAGGTGGGGTGGATTGCCGTTTACTGGCACCTGTGTGGTGGCCCTGCCCAGGGCACCTTCCCATCCATGAGCTCATTTGATTCTCACGGTAATGCGGGGTGGGGGGGGGTGTGCCTCTTACAGAGAAGGAAACAAACAAACAGCCCTGTGCTCCGAGGTTGCTTTCATTCTTCATGCAGTCTGTAGTGACGGAGTGTCTGCTATGGGCTCAGCCCCAGCCTAAACCTGGCCTTGATGCATGAGACCCACAAAGTCCCTGTCCTCGTGGAGCTGGGACTCTGGGGCTGGAGCTCCCTTAGTGAGGTTTGTGAGTGGGGAGCAGTGAGAAGGGACTAGAGACTGGCGGAGGGACTTAGGATTTTAGTCCATTTTACCCAGACACTTCATATTCCATCACGTTACAGCCTTCTCCCTGGGTGTCCTCCCCACTCCCCTTAGATTATTAGCACGGTTTACCTATGTGTAAACCTAGGCTCAGAGAGGCTGGGTAACTTGTCTGAGGTCGCCCAGTAGGTGAGCTGGAATCTGAAGAAGACCCTGGGTAGATTTCTATCATCTTACACAGCCTACCTGTGCATACTGTGTTTTCATAAAAAGTAACAGTTGGCAGAAGAATAGCAAGTCCTTCTGTGAGCATCTGGGTAAACCCTCAGAACACGCTCACTTCAGAGTCGCTCCTGTGTAAGGCTGCGCTCCGTGTCCTCTTTTGTAATCGGGACTCAGAGATGTGGGGGCGTCTGAGGTCTTGGGGGATCCTCTCTGAGCACGTGGCCTTGGCTGTGTCTCATAATCTCCCTCCAGTGGAGAGTCAGGGTGAAAAACCTCTTCAGATGAAGCCCTCAATTTCGTTGCCAACAGGAGCCCGTGTTAATTTTTAAACGCGGCTCAAACTTTCAGAAAACAGAAGTCTGGAAATTCCGTGTTGAGCCACCAGTGACTTCCTGGCACACGTGCGCGTGAGCCTGACACGGGGCCCCGGGCGGCTGACGCGCCTGCAGGGCAGACACCCTGGTGGTTCTCTCCAGCAGCAGGAGTTCCTGGGCACGTGCAGTTCCGACCTTCTCAGGAGGCCTCCCCGCTGGTTAGGACCAACTTCGTTTGGTTCTGGTTGTTTGTGGCCTTTTTGGGGGTTGCCTTGCAGCGAGCGGACGCTGTGGGGGCCCTGTTGGAAGCCCCCGGACACCGAGTTCTCCCTTGTTCTTTAGGGCACCCTGATGGGGGGATGGGCTTTGCGGTTCAGTCTGCTGCTTGTTCGCTCAGGGTCTGCAGAGGAAGCCTGACTAATCCTTTCCTTTGCTGCCAAATGCTGCTGCCGTGCGACTGTCTGGTCTCGGGCCCCTTCTCTTTCTTGCCTTTGCTTACTTAGTCATCACTGCCATTCAGGACATCTTTGAAGGTACGGGCGACCCCAGGAAACCCCCAAGCTGCCCCACCTTGCCCAATGTCCCACGGGGCCCTGCCCTGCTTCTGGGAAGCCTTCTACAGCCTGGCTGCTCCCCAGCTAATGGCAAAGAGGGCTCTTACCATCCAGAAGACACCTCAGCTTTGCTGACCGGTCTCTCCTAAAGTTTGCACTTGTGGCGTGCCGGGCACCGGCGTGCTGTGAACTCTTTGCAACATAACCTCTCACTGTCCTCACCCAAACCTCGGGAGGCGGGTATTTTTCTTGTTCCCACTGGATGGCTGAAGAAACAGAGGCTTGGATGGAGGCAGTCACTTAACCAGCTCACACAGCCAGCTGCGGAGGACTGCGTCTCGCCGGAGGAGCAGAGTTCCACTTAGGAATGTCCTTCGCTTGCACGCGCAAAGTGCGAAGTGGGTTCAGTCATGTCCCACTCGTGGCGACTCCTCGGACTGTAGCCCACCAGGCTCCTCCGTCCATGGGATTCTCCAGGCAAGAATACTGGAGTGCGTTGCCATGCCCTCCTCCAGGGCATCTTCCGCACCCAGGGATTGAACCCTTGTCTCTGGCATCTCCCTGGATTAGCAGGCAGCTTCTTCACCACTCTTGCCACCTGGAAAACCCTGCAGGCCTGAGGCAGGAGTTTTATTTTAAGGTTCCTTCAGCTTTTCCCTCTTAAGCCTTTTAGTTAAGATAGGGCCTCTCGGCCTTGGCGTTCGGGGACATTTGGGGCCAGATCATTCTTTTTTTTTTTTTTTATGCTTAACTTTTTGGCCATGCCACGTGGCTTGTGGGATCTTTGTTCCCCCACCAGGGATCGAACCCAAGCCCCCTACATTGGAAGTGTACAGTCTTAGCCACTGGGCTATGGGGGGATATCCTCTGATCATTCTTTGTTGTGGGGGCATCTCTTCTACCCACGCGATACCAGTAGCACTCCTGTCCTGCCCTGCCCGCCCACCTTGCAGCCTCCAGTTGTGACCACCCAAAGTGTTTCCAGACCTTGTCAGGTGTCCCCTGGGGCGGGGCGGGGGGTGGGACAAAACTGCACCCAGTGAGGACCACTGAGTTAGAGTGACCACTTCAAACCCTAAGCCAGGATGTACCTTATTTGGGGATAGAGAAAGATAGGGTGTTTACAATCAGGACTGTCGCAGCAAACTTGAAACTGCAGCTTTAACTACAGCCTTCTGTGTGGGAAGACAGGCTGACAGGCCTTATGTGGGGATAACCTTTCAAGATGAAATTTATTTGTTTACTTTAAAAATATTTAATTAAATAATTTATTTGGCTGGCTTCCCTGGAGGCTCAGCAGTAAAGAATCTGCCTGCAGGAGCCGCAAGAGACACGGATTCGATCCCTGGGTCGGGAAGATCCCCTGGAGGAGGGCATGGCAACCCTCTCTGGTATTCTTGCTTGGAGCATCCCATGGACAGAGGAGCCTGGTGGATTATTACAGTCCGTAGGGTTGCAAAGAAGCGGACACGACTGCAGTGACTTAGCACGCACGCACACACAGGTCTTGGTGGTGTGTGGGATCTAGTTCCCTGACCAGGAATCAAAGCCAGACCACCTGCATAGCAAGTGTGGACTCTTGGCCACTGGACCACCAGGGATGTCCCATGAAACTTAAATTGAAACTTAAATTACCCTGCATACCTCTTGGAGGCCTGTCATGGAGTCCCCTTAACGTGTTTTGACTTTGTTGGTAGCTTGTGGGGAAAAAAATCGTAGTCTTTGATTTATTGAAGTTTTGTGGTTCAAGGCACTTTCTGCTGGAAAGAACCTGGTGAAAATGAGAAGGGCCTCCCTCGGGGCTGGGACACGTGGAAAACGCACCCTGACGGAGCTTTCCTGTGTTCTCCATACGCCCCTGCGCGCGCCCTGCAGGTCTCGTTGGCGCCCTGGTCAGGTGTGGTGTGTGTACACAAGCCCACGTGAGTTTCTTTTCATACACACAGCTGGCAAACCTGTCATGTTTTGTCCGATGCGATTTCTTCTCCTCCACGTGTAGCTCCTGTGGGTTCACACGTCCATCCTCTGAGGCTCCCAGCCGACCTGTGCCAGGCGGCACCTGAAACCTCAGAGCATCTATTTGCAGAGACCATGAAACACGGGAGCACGTGGTGTGCTGAGCTGCCTCGTGCTGAGAAAATCCAGTTTATTAGAACCTCAAATGGAACAGTAGAATTTGGAAAGATTTTTTTTTTTCAGATGACACAATCAGATGATAAATCCCATTTCTTTGGTTCTATGGAAGAAGTGCTCCCTCCTGTTAGGTCATAAGTAGGGTGCTGTTTGCAACACCCCTTTACACGTGCTTTTCCAGAAACACATAGATTAGCCAGGTATAGTCTGCCCCTGTGCTGTAGTGGACAACCTCTGGGGGCCATACGAGTGGTCTTGTGTCTAGTACAGCTTACGAGAGTGGCTGGTTTTCAGCCAGTGGTTCTCTTGTCAGTCTTGGTAACTCGGGAATTTTGCAAGAGCGGCCGGTGAACATTTCTTTTTGCAGCACTAATGTAACACCCCCAGGGGTGATATCTAATTAACTGATGACATCTTTTTACCCAGAAGGATCCATCGTTTTTTATTCCCAGGGCTTAACTCTCCCCTCCAATAGGAAAAGTCATAATAATAGCTACGTTAGGTGTCCTGCTATCTTATTAGGAGTGTCATTAACTGGGAAAGTTAACCGCCCAGAACAGGGAGGCCCAGCAGGACTCGCAGAGCTGGGATCCTGGCCCTCAGGGCTTTCCCGCCTCTAATGGCCGTTGTAGATATAGAACCAAGGGGACAAGGAGAGTTTAAAAAAGAAATAGAAATCCCTTCTTTTGCTGTCTTGAGGTCTACATATTTAGAATTTTACCATTTCCTTATGACTGAGCCCCCAGAATGCTTATGAGACTGATCATACTGCATGTGTCCTTCTTTATTTTGCATATACAATTTTTGTATCTCATCTGCCTCACTTTGAGTTTTATTATGAGCACTTTCTCATGTTGACAATTGTTCTTTTTTCATTTGCTAGCTGCATAATATTCTAGCATCTCTTGTATTTTATTTATCCTGTTATGGAGCATTCTGTGTTTATGATGTTTCATGATCCTCAAGGACTGTCACTGCAAGGCTGCTCTGACACTAGGCCATCAGAACGTGTGTGTGTGTGTGTGTGCGTGCACACACTTATGTGTAAGTTCGTGCAGACTGACTCACAGTCTGAAGGCTGTGTGATGGGCCATTGGCTTCCAGGCTCGAGCTGGAAGCTTCTTACATTTGACTCCCAGGCCAAGCTGCTTGTGGTTTTTCTTTCTTCCTTTTTGGGTTAGAGGAAGTCACTTGGTCATATTCCCCGTCCCCCGCCGGCCGCCTCCTGCAGCATAAAGAAAATGGTGTTTCTGATGATTGTGTTTCTCTGTAGATGTGGGAAAAAAAACCTGCTCCTGATTTTTCAGAGAGGTTTTCCAGGTCACTGCAAGGTGGGTCTCAACTGGATGACCAGTCTTATTCTAATGGCGACTGAGCGCAGTCAACCCCTTCCTGGGAGCCGGCTTCTGGCCCAGATTCTTGGCATAAGCAATTCCATTTATTGGAGGAGCCCTGAGAAGGAGCCACAGTGCTACTTCTGTCTTACAAGGGAGGAGACCGAGGCATATGCTCAGAGGCCGGGCTGGGATTTAAGGCCAGGCTCAAACCCGGGGCCCCTCTGCCAAGTCTGTATCTCTTCTGTCCCAGGCCGTGTCTTGGTATCCTGTGCAGCTCACAGCTGGGGCCAATTTTGCCTACCAGGGGACATTGGGCAGCTATCAGGAGACTTTTTGATGTCATGATTGCAGGGCAGAGGATTTTAAAGTTGCTGTCGGACTTCCCTGGTGGCTGAGTGGTAAAGAATCTGCCTGCCAATGCAGGAGACATGGGTTCAGTCCCTGGTCTGGGAAAATCCCACAGGCCATGGAGCAACTAAGCTCATGCGCCAGAACTGCTGAGCCGGTGCTCTAGAGCCCGCGAGCTGCAACTCCGGAGCCTGTGCTCTGAAACAAGAGAAGCCACGACAATGAGAGGCCCGCACACCACAACTGGAGAGTGAATCCTGCTCTCTTCAGCTAGAGAAACGCCCGAGCAGCAGCCGACACTCAGCATAGCTGAAAATAAATAGAAAACAAAACAAAAGAGTTGCTGTTGACAGCTGATGGGTGGAGCCCAGGCAGGCTGGTAGAGACCTGGCATGCACAGGATGGCTGCCCACAATGATGGGCCATCCACCCTCAGATACCAGCCGTTGGTTGGGGGGAGGGCATTGAGAGGCCCTCCTGTGGGTGGGGGAGGGAAGAAAATACAGGCTTCTTGGGGTGGGGGTGGGGGGAACCAGGAGGGGGTGGAAGAAAGTGGGCTTGGGAGGGAGCCCTTTTCCTGGTTTTATCATCTTACACAAATTACACAAGCTTCTTGAGGCTCAGCTTCCTTATCTGAAAATCAGGAAGTAAGCCTTGACTGGCATTTCCAGCATGGGTTCAGGAGTCAGACTTCCTGGTCCTGAATTCTAGTTCCTTCTGTGACTTTGAGCAAGTTACTTGAACTTTCCTAAGCCTCAGTTCTCTCATTTGTTAAACAGGCAGATAGTAGTCACAGTGAAGTGTGATGCGTGTGTGTGTGTGTTCAGTCGCTCTGTCGTATCTGAGTTTTTGTGACCCCATGGACTATACAGTCCGTGGGATTCTCCAGGCAAGAATACCGGAGTGGTTGACCTTTCCCATCCCCAGGGGATCTTCCTGACCCAGGGATCGAAGCCAGGTCTCCTGCACTGTAGGCAGATTCTTGACTGTCTGAGCCGCCAGGGAATCCCACCAAAATGTGATAAAGAGAGTGCAGTGCATTAATGTGCCAGCTGAGACATAGTGAACACAGGGCACGTTAGTGCCTCGATAATAGTGACAAAGTACCTTGAAGAAGGTCCTTAGCCAAGTCTAAGGGTGCAGAGTCTGCTTCCTGAGGGCAGGGTTTTGTCTTATTGCTCTCTCTCTCTAGAGTCTGGAATTGCCTGTAGGTTCTCCCTTGGATCCCATCAGGGTGGGTCTGAGTTTAGAAAGACATGAGATATCCCATCTCCAGTCATGTGAGGCTTAGTGTTTATTCTTGGTCTACAAGGTAGCTGAAGAAACTCCAGTACTTTGGCCACCTGATGCAAAGAGCTGACTCATTGGAAAAGGCGCTGATGGTGGGAAAGATTGAGGGCAGGAAGAAAAGGGGGCAACAGAGGCTGAGATGGTTGGATGGCATCATTGACTCAATGGACATGAATGTGAGCAAACTCTGGGAGAGGGTGAAGGACAGCGAAGCCTGGTGTGCTGCAGTCCATGGGGTCGCAGAGAGTCAGACACAACTTAGTAACTGGACAACAACACATAGTAGTGGAGATGTGATTCAGCTGTGAGTGTGCCCTGGGATTGGTGGTGGACGGTCTTCAGGTTCTTCAAATGTAAGAGTATGGTTCTCTGGGGGCAGGCACTGGCCTTTGTCTTTTCCCCGCCAGGACTTCAGGAGATGCTGGCCATCCTCTGGAGCCCATAGATGGTCTTACTCACTCCTGGCTTCAGCTTGAAACCGAGGTGCTCCCTGTTGCAGCCCTTGGGCCAGTGCCCGAGTTGTGCCAGCAGGTCCCCCACCCCTGCCATCCACTGAACCTCCCCACCTGGCTTGACGAGGCTTTCTGCCTCCTAGGTGGCGGAAGAGCCCCTGGGGCCAGGAGGTGCTGGGGATCTCACGTATCAGCACCCCTTCCCTGATGCTTCTGATGGGAGTGACTTGATCGGGTGGAGTCCAGATCTGAAAGGGTGGGACAGATGGACCCAGGAGGTGGGGAAGAGCTTGGGGGAGCACCACGCATGCTTGCCCAAGAGGGCTGGTTCCACATTATTGCCATCAATGAAATGTCCTTCATGGATCCCCTAGGTAACAGGGAAGTGGTACCAAAAATCTTACAACCCAATAAAGACTCGGCAGAATTATAGAAACTGGTGAAGGCTCAGCAGCTGTCTCTCACAACACCTTGCTTTATGCAGTGCTCACTTAACTTTAGCAATGCCGGGCACCAGCCTACGGTGGCCGGACAGCCATATGTATGAGCAGAGTGGGCTGGGCGCACTGGTGTGGGATTGGAGGGGTCAGGTCGCCCAGGAGGCCGCCCCTACTCAGCCCCAGTGCTTGTCATGTGAGAATATGGCCCAGTGTTGGTAGATCTTTTGCTTCCCCAGCCCCCCAGGAAAAGTGTGTGCTCAGCCCCTAAGCTGTGTCTGACTCTCTTTCCCCACGGACTGTAGCCCACCAGGCTCCTCTGTCGGTGGGATTTACCAGGTGAGAGTACTGGAGTGGGTGGCCACTTCCTTCTCCAGGCGATCTGGCCGAGCCAGAGATCAAACCCACATCTCCTGCATTGGCAGACGGGTTCTTTACCCCTGAGCCGCCGGGAAGCCTGAGAAAAGTAGGAAATTCTGTTTTGATGGAAGATATTTGCTTCCAGTAGATACCCCTCCGGAGTGATCGGGACCTGTCGTTTACAGACTGTGGGTTCTTTTGGTCCTAGAGGACTGCATTTTTGCCTGGCCGGTTGCCTGTAGACACAGAGCCTCTGATACAACAGTGATTCTTGGAGTCTAAGGGGCCTGAGATGCCCAGCCTATCTCTGGGGTTGACACATAGTCAATCTCCTGCCTTTATTCCCTGGCCTCTGTCCCCTCCACCTCCTCCTCCCACCAGTGAGACAGTCACATCCTCTCTAGAATGTTTCTGATGAATTCCAGCCTTGCGAGGCTTGAGGGCTGGTCTCATGACCAACACGTGAAGGACAATGTCACCCCACCCTCCCCACCTCGTATCCTTAATCGGGCCCCCGGGCTCCATACTTCACGGCGGGTTAGCTTCCAAAGCCTGCTGACAAATACCCCTTCTGTTATTCCACGTGCAGCCTGAGGGCACCAGGGTCCCATTCCACCACTAGGCCTCAGGGCCGGTGGATGAAGGTAGGTCCCTGAAGTCAGGTTCAGTAAAGGCCCCTGGGGCAGCTCGGCTTGGTCTGTGATGCTGGCCCTGGGACCTGGTGGAACGCTGCTGGCTTGCCTGGCTCAGCTGGGCAGGTGCTGGGAATAATAAGCAGCATTGAAGACGCGATGCGTTTCAGTTCCCGTCACTCTGATCCCCCTCCAGGTGTTGGGAGAATGTTTTTCTAGCTTGGTTACTTGCTGGCACGCATAGGTAAATATCCAAGGTGTTCCCGGAGAAGCTGGGGCTGGATGTTGACTTTTGCTCCCTGGGATGTGTTCTGGGGAGGAAGTGGGCTTTTCGGTTGTGGTGGGTATAGGATGTGGTCTGGGGAGATTAGAATCACGCTGCGGATGAAGTTAACAAGAACAGTGGAACTTTTTTTTTCCTTTTGTACTTTTGGGCTTAAAAGGCTTCTCCAAAGGAGCTTTGTGTATCAGGGAGGTGCCCTTGATGCTGCATGTATTCTAAACGTTTGTATAGAAGCTAGAAGCACACTCATCGCTCTATTTCATGCAGTAAATATATTTCTGGCAGGTCATTTGTAAGATCTGAGTTCAGCTTCTGACTTTGACACTTGGTATAACTTAACCTCACACTGAATTTCAGATTGGAGAGTAAAAAGGGGACAAAACTCATAGAGGTTTCAATGCGTTATTGCATGTAAAACACTTAGTGTACAATTCTTGGCTCAGAGTGAGTATATTTAGTAATGGTAGTTATTATCCTAATTATTAGGCAGCGTGGTATGATAATAATAATAACAATAATGGTGATGATGATAGTTATTGAGGGCTTACTGTGTGTCAGTTATTCTTCCAAGTACTTTGCATCAATTAACACATTTAGTCCTCACGATAACCCACTGAGGTAGGTGCTGTTACAAACGCTGTTTTATAGATGATGTAACTCAGGCACAGAGAGGTTGAATAACATGCCCAAAGTCACCCAGCTCGTAAATATGAAAAGAGCAAGGACTTAGGAATCAAAAGACCTTGGCCGCATGCCTGAGTGTTGTGGTGTGATAGTGTGGTCTTTTGCAAATTGCCTACCCCTGAGTTGCCTTTCTTCACTATAAAAAGGTGCTCCTGCATCAGACCTCCCTTGCCTCCTCACCCTTCATCCCTTAGTGCTTGGTTGTGGCTGTTTCATAATAGATGCCGAGTAGTCATTTGCCGACTGACTGATGATGGGGAGGGGTAATGAGGTTCCAGTGGGTGTTATGTTAAATGCCCCTACATGCTTATCGTTGGGGTTTAAACAGCACACCTGTTTTTCAGATTTCTGAACCACTTAGAGATACCGAGTAAAAAAAAATAAATATCAAAATATCACCTTTCTTACTGAGAAAGGCTTGCTTGGAGGATGTGGCTTAGGTGTGGGATACCATGAGCTTCCTGATAAGAGCTCGATGGTAGACAGACAGACCCACCCAGCCACGAGCAGACGTGAGCACCCAGGGGCCTCCTCCCTGGGATGATGGTGGTGCTGGAGGAGCGGACCACCGGGGCGGGATATGTCACTTCTGCATGGGGGGTGGGGGGAGGCCTAGAGGGAGAGGCAGACGAGAGCCAGGAGTTTTGAAGGAAAATCTTTTTTTCTGATGTGGACCATTTTAAAAGTCTTTATTGAATTTGTTACCGTATTGCTTCTGTTTTATGTTTTTGTATTTTTTTTTTTTTTTGCTGTGAGGCTTGTGGGAATCTTAGCTCCCTGACCAGGGACTCAAACCAGCACCCCTTGCATTAGCAGGTGAAGTCTTCACCACTAGACTGCCAGGGAAGTCCCAGGAAAATCTTTCTTTTTGCAATCTAGAAGTAGGGAAGGATACTGGCTCCAATGACTATTGAAAGAAATATTCTTCTTCTCCCCCTGCAAGAAGCCCCAGTAACCAAAAATGACCCTCGTTCATGGTCCTACCCACTTTCTGCCAGCACAGTTCATGGCTGCTCATCCTTCCGCTTGCTCACCCCTAGAGCCTTTGAGTCACCCTTGACGTTTCCCTCACACCCTGAATCTGTACCCGCATCGGTCTGAGGGCCAGAATCCAAGCCATCATTGTCTCTCACCTGGGTCTTTTCAGGGGCCTCCTGACTGATCTCCCTACTTCTCCCTTCCTCTCTTTTTGGTCTGTTCTCTTGGAAGCAGCCACAGGGAGCTGGGAGTCAGGTCACGACCTTGCCACTTACCACCTGCATAGACTGCATCGCTCCTCTTGCAATCACAGCGTAGGCTCCAGGAGATTCTGATCTGGTTTGTGGGGGGATTCATCTCCAGCCACCAGGGCAGTGCCTGGCGTGTAGCAGGTCCAGAACATGGCCCTGTGACAGCTACTGGAGATTTTGCCGTGAGCACTCGGAGTAGAGCAGGTGACCACAGCGTGCGTTTGCATAGACCCCGCTGTCCGCCCCGCACGCCTCCCGGGCCGCTCTGCAGTCAGCTGACAAGGCAGCTGCTGTTAGAATCGCCATTTTACAGGAGAGGAAACCGAGGATGAGAAGAGATGAGTAGCTGACGTAGGGTGATACATCTGGCAGGCAGTGAAGTGTCAGCCTGTGGTGTCTCCTCTGAGAGTTTCTGTCTTAACCACTGCACCATCTGTCTCCACTGCCAAAAACCTGCAGGAACCCTAAATCCAGTTTTGACTGAGGCTGCAGGGGAACTTTGCACGTGGTTAATGCAGTGCTTTATGGTCAAGGGGTTCTGGGAAGCCTTCTCCATGGAAGGGATGTTTTGTACAGTGAAGATACCTCTGGTAAATGGAACAATTACCGCCCCCGCCCCCACCAATTAGCTTCATTTTCCAGTTAACTATAATATATCAGGCTTTCAAAAGTGGAGATATGCCTATTTTATTTTTCTCTCTAGGTCTGGGAAATAGATTTTTGTTATGAGTAAAATTAAAAATGACTGAGTCTTAGGGTTACTGAGAATTCAAGAGATGGACTAATCACTGTATCTTTTGAAAAATGTTTTTGAGAAACCCTATTTATAACCAGGAGGCAGGCTTCATGAAACTTTCTTTCCCATTAAAGTGTCTGTGGTGTACTGTAAACAAAGATTGAGCTCCTGTGAGCTGCTTTTCCATAACTTAAAAAAAAACTATTTTTTTTAAAAAAAGGATCCAAACTCATGTTGCCACACAAACAACAAAATAAACCAGTATGTGCCAAGAACAAACATTTGCTTTACCCACCCACAATCTTGGAAAGATACAGGATGGAAGGAGAAGTCGGAAGCCGGGGGGTAGTGCCAGGTTGTTTTCGGGGCTCCTGTTAATTTTAGCAAGCCTGGAAGAAGCTCTTAAGCTTTTGTTTTTATTAGAACCACCACCTCAGCAGAGTTGTCAGAAGAAGTATTTTCGTGAAGATTCACTGGGCTCCGTGTTCCTTGAGCAACTGCGAGGCCCGGGCCCCTTAACAGGAGGACATCTCTACCCTGCCTCACTTCCTCATCCCCG
Organism: Cervus canadensis; assembly: GCF_019320065.1. NCBI lineage: Eukaryota > Metazoa > Chordata > Mammalia > Artiodactyla > Cervidae > Cervus > Cervus canadensis. The sequence goes on from NC_057396.1 coordinate 71,780,136, forward strand.
CTTTTCCAGAGCAGTGTGGGCAGAGGAGTTTTTGAATCTCCCGTGTGACCAACGGCTTTTCAGGGAGCTTACGTGGTGATGGGGGGCTGCTCACGGCTCCCACCTGCCCCAGGAGCCGCCCTCTGCGGGGTGAGTGCTGTGGGCTGCCTGGGGTCCATCCTGGCCCCATCCCTGTGGCATCTGCTGGGTTCCCACTCAAGGCCCCATCGTTCTGGCTTCTATCTGACGGAAGCCGCTTCTCCCAGTCTCACTTGCTCGGGGTGGGGGCCAACCACGTGACCCTGGCCACAGTTGCTTGTTGGGGTACCATGTGGGGCTCCTGGGAAAGCCCTGAAGAGGGCTTGACTCTGGTTTGCTCTTCGACGGAGCCCTTCCGACAGGGCTGTGGATGCTCTGCACGGAGGTGCTGCAGTGATGCTAAAAAGAATTGCATAATAAATATAATACTTATTACTTAATATAATTATTATTTATATTTTAGTAAATATAAGCTAAAAATAATATAAATACTATTTTATAATATAATTGTTATATAATAATACATTTATATAATATAAAATAATATAATAAATACTGATAATAATGCAAAGACAGGGAGTCTGTGTGTCAGGCCCTTTTCTGAGCCCCTTTTATTAACCTGTTTAAGACAGGTAATATAATCTCCGTTGGATAGAGGAGGAAACTGGGGCTGAGGAGGGATGACGCTCCCCGCCTCCCACCAGGCCGCAGACTAGGTGGCAGAGCTGGGACCCTGGTACCGGAATTTGTATCCGTCCCCTCTCTGATACGCTGCCTGTCGTGACGGTGCAAGTTCTGTCCTGAAGGACGGAAGCAAGAAAGAGCCTTGAGCAGCTGCTTGTGTCCTGGGCGGCCTGCTCTGGACTGCTGCTGCTTGGAGCACTTGCTGTTTGGGAAACATACACCTCTTCCTTGTTACCCAGGGCCGCTGCTTTACAGACCTGATGGAAACACTCCAAGCTGTGTGACTGTGGACGTGCTTCTCAGCCTTTCTTGGGCGTGTTAGTCACTCAGTTGTGTCCGGCTCTTTGCGGCCCTGTGGACGGTAGCCCGCCAGGCTCCTCTGTCCGGGGAATTTATCCAGACAGGAGTACTGGAGTGGGTTGCCAGTTCCTTCTCCAGGGTCCTTTAGCCTTTCTTCGTCTCCGTCTTTCATCTGTAAGGTGTGGATAAAATTGGTGCCGACTCGTAAGTTGCTTAGAACAGCGCCTGGCTGATACCCTGTTGTTACGTCCTCGTCATCAAAGGCGTTGGCAGTGATCCCCACTCTGTACCAGCCTCAGCAATGGGGGGATGGAAATAGCCCATGAGGGATGATGGTCAAGGTGCTGGAGAGGTGCGGGGGAAGAGGGCTACGCCCTGAACAGGACCACCTGGCTCTTGGACACCATTGCTTCGGAAGCACTTTCTCGTATCTTTTCGTATTTACTCGCCTCCTGCCTGCCAACTTAGCCCACAGAGCCATCCCTAGGTGGAGCTAGCTCTCCCTTGTCATCCGGGGGCTGAGATGTGTCCCTGAGCAGGTTTCACCTGGATGGATGCAGGGGCCACCGGTGGGCATGGATTCCAGGCTACAATGCGGAAACAGGAGACAGGTCAGCGCGGACTTACGGGCAGGAGTGAGGGTGCGGGGAAGCGTCTTCGATGTTTCCACTGTAAAAGACAGAGAACGGGTCCCTTTATCTGAAAGTCCACATTTGGAGACGTCAGCTCCCCCCACCGCCCCCCGCAAAGCAGGAGGTTTTGTCTATTTTGTGTGGGGTCTCCTGCGTGGCAGGCGGATTCGTTACCGTCTGAGCCGTCGGGGAAGCCCTCTGCTTTCTTTACTGCTCTGAAATAGCAACTGGCACGGTATGTAGGTGCTCAGTGCATATTTGTTGAATGAGTAATGAGAGGAATTGCTTTCCTTGCTCAGTTCTCATTGAAAATTCAGTTTTCACATAAAGGGCAGTGTTGTGGACAGGCTGACGCAGGGTGGCTGTTTGCAATCGCCTCACTCTTTCCCGATGGAGGGAAGTGCACATTTTTAAGCTACTTTTCCTCTGACCGATACACTTGGCTGCCTCACAAAAAGCCAGAGAAGAACCAAGATTTTTAGCATCGTTCAACATGCTTGCCATTCCCCCTGCTTTGCGAAATCGTGAGCTAGTTATTTCGAGTTCACATGGAGGTCAGAACTTGGTCTGCAGGAAGGAGGTTCCCCTTGGTTTATGCTAAGGGAACTTTTTCCCCTTCTGTTTATTTTACCCAGAGGCTTCTGTTTCTCTCCCAAGCTAAAAATCTGGCATTTGTTGTAGAAAGTTCTCAGCTTATGTATTTTTTTTTTAAAAGCTCATATTTTGGCTTTAGTTTTGATTCTTAGTGACTTCTTTTTTTTTTACTGCCTTAGTTGATTTTTATGCTTCTTGCAAGGCCAGCTTGTAAGTGGGTGCCTGAAGTTCCCTTTCAGTTTTAGAGGTGACTGAAAAACCGTTTTCTGAGGGCTTCGAAGGGCTGCTCCCCACTCACATGGGTCTTGGGGTGTTAGTTGATCTAAAAGCAAACAGGGACAGGGTCTCTCGAAGTCCATGGGCTCTTCTGCCTTCCCTCCCACCCCTGTTTTGTTTCTAATGACCGTGAGGCAAATGAATTCTCTTTCTCCTCCATGTATAATTTTTTTGGCAGGGGGGAAGGTAGCGAAGCCCCTTGAGCCCTTGCACTGTCCCAGCCCCTCTCCTGGGCAATAGAGGTCCCGGGGCTGGGTTGGCCCAGAAAGTGGGGGGCGTTGGAACTTTGTGGGGAAGAGGCTGTAAGGGCTGCAGGGCGGGGCAGAGCCTGGTCCACAGGGCTGCCCAAGCCCTTTCTGCGCATCCAGGATCCTCAGAGTGTTTTCCTGCTGAGCAGCAGTGGAGACTCAACCCCAGGGGTCAGCGAAGAGAGGAACTGGGGGAGGGGCTTCCCCCTATCCTGGGGGGGCTTCGGCCTGCGTCCTCCGGTGGGCTTGGTCGCTGAGCCCTGCCCGGTCCTCCAAGGCCCCTCCTGGGGGAGGGCGTCCTTCCTGGGGGCCTGTGCTTCCCTCTGGACTCTACAGGTCTTCATTCTTTCCCCCCCGGGGGTGTCCGTCAGCTTTTCCCCATCACACAGATTTGCATTATATTCTGGAAACTTCTGCAAGTCTTTCTTCCCGTTTGTTAAACTGTATGTCTTCTGTTGGATTTTAAAACTTTGGAAAGCAAGTGTCCTGTGTTCTGTGCTTTATTTGTAGGGCTCAGATGACCAAGTGTGTTCAGGCCTTCTCTTACTTACGAACAATAACCAGGGTGGACCCTGCCATGGTGCTTCCTAAGAGCCAGGCTCTGTTCTAAGCCCTTTGGACCTACTAACTTCCCCTCACCCCATGCAGTGTGCTCTTATCAGCCCTGATAGATTGAGGGGAGAACTCAGCCAGAGAGCGGTTAAATGATACCCAGGCGGCCACACACGTGCCAAATGCAGAGCTTGGATTTGAACTCAGGCAGGTGAGTGCCTTAATCCTGGTGTTTGAACAACTGCACCACACTAGCCTTTGTATTAGCAGCAGGATTTGGACTTATCATTCTGATTTCTCACAAATGAAAATTCCGGGGAACTTCCCTCGTGGTCCAGTGGCTAGGACTCTGTGCTCTCAAGGCAGGGGGCCTGGGTTCGATCCCTGGTCCGGGAGCTGGATCCCATAGGCTACATGCATCTAAAGATCCTGCGTGCCACAAGTAAGACAAGGTGGACCAAATAAATGCTCATTGGAAAAGACCCTGATGCTGGGAGAGATTGAGGGCAGGAGGAGAAGGGGGCAACAGAGGATGAGATGGTTGGATGTCCTCACTGACTCCAGGAGATAGTGAAGGACAGGGAAGCCTGGTGTGCTGCAGTTCATGGGGTCACAAAGAATCAGATACAACTTAGAGACTGAATAACAAAAAAGGAAAAACTGTCCTTTTCCTAAAAGATTTGAAAGTAATACCACAGGGAAAACCTAGGTGATGCATACGAACAGAAAGTGAGTGCTCTCCCACCCATGGTGCTCTTGAGATGGACCGAACTGCTGACAGGGGATGCTGTCCGTACAGTCTCTCCATTTGGAATCCTTCGTGTATTTCACACATCAAGTGTAACATCTGTAATCACACTGACGGGCCCCACCGTCCTCCCGTGGGTGGTCGGAAGGCAGCTCAGGTGTTGCGTCCACTCCAGGCACTCTCTGATGCCGAGGAAGAGCCTAGGTTTGAACCCAGATGCCCTGTCCGCTGGGACCTGCCTTCTGGGGCATCAGGGGCTGGTTTTACAATCCTCCGGCTTGTATTGTTGACAGGTCTTCCACGCAGAGCTGTGGGCACCTCCCGGGGTCATAAGTAAAAAGGGAATAGGTTTCAAGCAAAGACAGTAAAATGCAAATCTGCAGTTTCGGTTAAGAAAACCTGAAACTTGTGGTGGGGACATAGAAAATAAGGAAGTAGAATGATTCTCTTTCGCCCACCTCTCCCTTCTTTCCCCTCTGCCAGAGAGAAGGGAGCAGGAGGCCTCCTTGGAAAAGACTCCAGGAGAATCCTTTCCTGTGATAAAACCAGTCCCTCCCCCTCCCCCAGGGCAGTGATGGAGCATCTGGCCTGGAACCCTGGAAGCACCCTCACCAGCCTGGAGGAGATACCATTCTGCAAACAATGGGGGAAAGGAAAGGAAAGCAATGTGTCTGCCAATGCTGCAGATGACTTCCTCAATGCGAGACTGGCTTGTGCTCTGGGAATCCCTACTGGGAGGTCCCGCGCACATAGCCTTTGCTTTCACTCTCCACATCCTTTAGTCCAGGAAAGAACGTTTCGAGGTGGTAGGGATGGGCCCTCTGGCTGTGAATTCAGATGGAAACTTGAAAGGGAAGGGAACTTTATCCTAGGAAGCCTCTCTCTCTTTCTGGATCCGACTGGTCAGGCAACAGCAATTATCCAAACCACAGCTCTGCACCGAGAGGCAAACCACAGGAAAAAGAAATGTGAACAAGCAGTGAAACTAGGTATTCATGTTTTTCTCAGAGGAGAGTTTTTATTCACGGTTTTAAGGACTGGTCCAGTAAGCGTGCTTCTGGTTTTCCATCCCATAGCAGATAAGCAGGAAATTGGAAGGAACAGGAGAAGCCTATAGGGTGAAGATGGGAGAAACTGGGAAAAGGAGACCAGTTTTAAGGACTGGTCCAGTAAGCGTGCTTCTGGTTTTCCATCCCATAGCAGATAAGCAGGAAATTGGAAGGAACAGGAGAAGCCTCCAGGGTGGAGATGGGAGAAACTGGGAAAAGGAGAAGCCTGTGCTTAAACACCTCTGCAGCCCCTGGGGACCCTTAGGTACTTGATTTCTAATCAGAGTGTGGAAGGCCCTTATCTCAACTACCCTAGGAAACATTAACCCTAACCCAGCACAGGTAGGTATAGACTGTGATAAGATGACTTGTCATCCTCGAAAAGTGAAGTGACCGGGTTGATATTATTATATCAGAGTAGTCAGTTTGAGAAGGCGAGATGGGGGAGTTCAGAGGTTAGCATTCAGCGCTTTCACTGCTGTGGGCCTGGGAACTGAGATCCTTTCTTCTTTATTTCTTCTTTATTCCTCCTTTGGAGAAGCAGAACAATTCAAAGAGATGTGTGAGTGGCAGCAGTTGGTTACTGGCCTGCTGTAGGCAGCGGAAACACTTGAGTCAACATTCATCAGTCAGCTGGTATAGGTGCAGAAGCGTTCAGCTTGCTGGGAATACAACACGGGCTTGCCAACAGGGAGTTTGTGCTTTTCTGGCCCTGCGAGAGCCCTGTGATCAGAGAACTGAGGTGCGAGGAGAGCCCGGCTGAGCCAGGCATTAAAGCTGGCCCTGCGTGTGTGCGTGCTCAGTCGTGTCTGACTCTTTGCAACCCCCGTGGACTGTAACCCACTGGGCTTCTCTGTCCATGGAATCTTCCAGGCAAGAATATTGGAGTTGGTTGCCATTTCCTACTGCAGGGTCTCTTCCTGACCCAGGGATTGAAGCTGTGTCTCCTGCATTATTAGCAGGCGGATTCTTCACCCCCGAGCCACCTGGGAAGCCCTGAAGCCCTGCCGCTTGCCTTACTGATTGGCTGCGTCCCTCCCCTTTCTAATTTTCACTTTGCTCAGGCATGGAGTGAAGACTATAAAAGTTCTACCCTCAGAGGTCTCCTGGGAAGATGAAATGAGAAAAGGTATGGAAACTACCTATGCAGACTGCCTGGCATAGTCTGATAGCTGCTGTTCTTATTTGATTCTCCTTCACATTCGAGATCTGCCCTGGGTGGTGGTGGGGAATTCCAGGACGGCTTTGGAGAGAAAGTGATCTTTGAACCCAGCCTTGGAGTCCCCCTAGTAGGTACAAAGGAAGCGATACCAGTTGAGAATAATTCTCAATGGCTGTGGTAAAAAGGACAGTGAATTTGTTTATCAGGCCACATTGCCCAGTGATGGTGGGAACAATGTAGCTTGATTATGTAATACTTTGGTTTTGGACCGAGGTCACCATAGGTGAGGCCAAGTGAAATAGAATCTCAGTTGGAGCATGGGTTCCTGATGGAAAGTCAGGGCTGTGGCAGACCTGCTGTTTGGTTAGGATCACAAGTGAAAGTCCTCATTCCTTGAGTTGTCCCCAAATAGTGTCCAAAGTGGTATTTATCTGCCACACTAGGGACATATGCCATCTTTCTCTTTTTGGGGTGGGGGTGCACTTGTGGCATGCAGGATCCTAGTTCCCTGACCAGGGGTCAATCCTGTGCCCCCTACATTGGGACCTCAGAGTCTTAACCACTGGACCACTGGGGATGCCATTTCTTAATAAGCTTCCTCCATGGTTGAAGAAAGTGCCATCTGTGGTTGAGCATCAGATTTAGGGGCTACGTGCTATGAAAACTCTATATCCTTACGTTTTAAATGAGGATGGTGAGAAATGGTGCGTGGGAATTGGGACTTACTGGGCTTCCCTGGTGGCTCAGATGGGAAAGAATCTGCCTGTAATGAAAGAGACCAGGGTTCGATCCCTGGGTTGGGAAGATCCCCTGGTGAAGGGCATGGCATCCCCCTCCAGTATTCTTGCCTGGGGAATCCCATGGACAGAGGAGCCTGGTGGGCTGCAGACCATAAGGTCGCGAAGAGTTGGACACGACAAAGCGGTGGAACAGCAGCTTGGGACTCACTGAGGCTACAGTTGATTTTTTGAACTGTGGTGTTGGAGAAGACTCTTGAGAGTCCCTTGGACTGCAAGGAGATCCAACCAGTCCATCCTAAAGGAGATCAGTCCTGGGTGTTCATTGGAAGGACTGATGTTGCAGCTGAAACTTCAATACTTTGGCCACCTGATGTGAAGAGCTGACTCATTGGAAAAGACCCTGATGCTGGGAAAGCTTGAAGGTAGGAGGAGAAGGGGATGACAAAGGATGAGATGGTTGGATGGCATCACTGACTCGATGGACATGGGTTTGGGTAGACTCCAGGAGTTGGTGATGGACAGGGAGGCCTGGCGTGCTGCGGTTCATGGGGTCGCAAAGAGTTGGACACGACTGAGCGACTGAACTGAATGGTGGGTGGAATAGCTGCTACCATTTAAATTGTGTCTCTTACTTCTCCCCTCCCATCAGCAGACGTAGTTTAATTCACCCCAATGATATCGTTATATGATGGGACATCAACATGGCCTCTTTGTTTTTGCTACTGCTGGAGATCTAATTTTAAATATGAATACGTCAGTGATAAGAGTTTTTGTTTGGTGTATTATTCTCTGTGGAAAATTTCTTAACGTATACTTCATTGTTTTATTCCTTGGCAGTTTACCAATAGCAGCGAATATCATTCTTTCTTATTGTTCAGAGGAGCAGACTATTTTTATATTTTTCCATCCAAAGTGCTGTGACCTTTTCAACCATAGAGGGAACTTTGATGATTTAGTGTTTTATGAGGGCCATCACCTGATTGTGCTCATTGCCCTAAACATATATTATTACCTGTTTTCTGAGAGGTGGAGGGACTTGGTTTTCCTGGGTTTGCATAGTTATTATTGGTTCACTGGAATTGCAGATACATGAAAAGAAGGATTACAGACCATCGGGTTCATTCTCCTTCCAGTGCAGGGAACCTTCTACAAAGTTCTGAATAGATTGAAAAGGTCATAATATCAGTGACTAGAGCTCAGTGAAGCTCTTCTGCAAAACAATATGAAAAGTACATAAATGTAAAAAGTAGCTCAGTAAAGAATCTGCCTGCAATGCAGGAGACCCTGGTTTGATTCCTGGGTTGAGAAGATCTGGAGAAGGGACAGGCTACCCACTCCAGTATTCTGCCCTGGAGAATTCCATGGACTGTATAGTCCATGGGATCGCAAAATGTTGGACACAACTGAGCAGTTTTCACTTCACTTCACTTCACTTCACCAAGTATCAAGAAGAAGTATCAAGCTACTATTAACATATCCTTGGCACTGTGGTGGTTAGTACTGGGTGTATTTTTTTGTTTTTTAATAATCTCAACAACCACCCTAATGGAAATAGCACTGTATCATATCCATTTGCAGGTAAGGAAATACACAGAGAAAGTCAAGAGTTTTAACCTAAAATTATTGAATTCAAAAGTCAATGGTCTTTTGTTCTGCTTGACTCTTTTTGATCTGTGATTCCATGTATGGTGGTCCTTCAACTCCTGGTATTCGAGATGATGTTAGATGCTACCCAGATGAATATTTATTTCAGTAGCCATCTCTTTTAAAATGTATTAGGGAAGAGAACCCAGAGAGCAGTGAACCTCATGGTTTCTCGAGTAGCACTACCTAGGGTGAAGCTACATTTATTTCAGTAAAATCTGTAGATTAATTCACAGAAAAATATTAGATAAAAATGTGAGTGGCTTGTGACTATGGCAGAAATGATGGTGATGGTACTTGAACAAGTGAAGCAATTTCGGTGATGCATTTGGGAATTAGATACTGTTCCAGTGTTAACGTGGTTCCGTTGGTCGGAAAGTTCTTACAGTGGGGTGGTCTGCATGCCGGCACCTTTTGGCCTACTGGTTCGTTCCGGTTCCCCTAGAGCCCCCCAGAAAGAACCTGCATCCACTTTCCTCACTCCCTGTAGTATCTGCTTCTCCAGGTTAAGTACTCCCAGCCATCAGCGTCTCTGTTTGCCTTGGTCATTCATGCCCCAGGACAGTGTTTCAAAACTGCCGGCGTCCCGCTTGAGATCAGGTCACCTCCCGGGATTTCTAGAAATGCTGCTTCTGCGATGGTGACCTTCTACAGCAGATGCTCCAGGGCAGTCTGACCTCTCACGCATCGCTTCCCCTCTTGATAGTTTTCTCGTGAACCTCTCACCTCAGCTTTCTCATCTGTGAAATGGACAGACAACATGTAAAGTGCTTGGCACAGTGGTTACTATTCAAAGACTGTTGTTGCTACGGCCAAGTCGCTTTGCTGCTCATGGATCGCTTTCTCTGATTATGCCTTCTTCAATATGAATGAGTTAACTGTAACTGAAAATTTACAGCTTTAAGACTTTGGGCCTCATGGTGGAAGGACCCCTTCCTGATTTCCTTTTATCAGTTTTTCCTTTCAAAAAAAAAAAAGGGATGTTTAACATCTTTTCACTTTCGAGTTCAGTTTCTCTCTTCTCCTTTTTTTCTGGGTGATGGTTGAAGTTAATATTTAAATAAAAATGTTACATACATGTGACATAAAATAACCCAGTGTAGCTGAAAGTGTCCAAAGGTGTTTCTTGCATTTTTAGTAGACCCATTCACTTTATAAGTCCTTAGGGTGTTATATTTGAGACCACTTGCAGCCTTTATGTATACTTTAAAGAGCAAAATTATGCTCACAAACATATTAAACTCTTTTTAAACCACAGGGGGGAAATTCATTTCTAAATTTAAAAAACTAGGAGAAAAAAGTGTTTGTGCTAAGTTGCTTCATTTGTGTCTGATTCTTTTCAACGCCATGGACTGTAGCCCACCAGGCTCCTCTGTCCATGGGATTCTTCAGGCAAGAGTGGGTTGGAGTGGGCAGGAGTGGGTTACCATGCCCACTTCCAGGGGCTCTTCTTGACCCAGGGATCGAACCCATGTCTCTTACATCTCCTGCATTGGCAGGTCGGTTCTTTATCGCTAGCACCACCTGGGGAGCAAAAAAAAAAAAAAAAAGTGTTTAAAGCACTTTAAACTTGAGAACTTCAAGTTTCTGTTCTGTGTTGCCAATTTATTTTTGCAATAGTAATTATTTCAGCTGCCTGTGGTATTAGCATATAGGAACATTGGACTAATTTGTTCATGAGTATATTTAGAGCCTTTTACCTGATAAGAATCATGTGTATCATGCCTGAATTTGTAATTACCCAGCATGCTGTGCTTAGTCGCTCAGTCGTGTCTGACTCTTTGCGACCCCATGAACTGTAGCCCACCAGGCTGCTCTGTCCATGGGGGATTCTCCAGGCCAGAATACTGGATTGGGTTGCCATGCCCTCCTTCAGGGGATCTTCCCAACCCAGGGATCAAACCCATGTCTCCTGCATTGCAGGTGGATTCTTTACCATCTGAGCCACCAGGGAAACTCAGAACCAAATTAGTATACAGTATTTAGATTCTGGGAAACAATGCCTAAATAAACTAACATTATTTAAGTTGTGCCAGAGTCTCTTCCCACCTGTTCTGTGAACCTGGGCAAGGTATGTAACCTTTCTGAGCCTCACTTCCTTATCACATGTAAGTGACTCACCATGCAGTTTGGGCAAAATCAATGCCCAGTGTTAATGTGACAGTCACGGAGACTTTGAACCTTAGTTCACAGTTTGGACCTTAGTTCTTAGGTCAGTGCTTCAGAGTGCTTTTGACTCTCTTGTTTGATGTTGTCTAAAGTGCAGTGTGCCATTGTTTTTAGGTATTTTTGAAAGTACTAAAGCACTTACTGGAATAATTGATAAGAGTATGGGATTTTACCAAATTAGGGCTAGGAGTTAGTGCTCTCAACACGGGAGACTCTCACCCTCCATATATTTTATGTAGGTTTTGCATGTTCAGCAAGAGCAGTAAAGACACAGTGAGAGCAACAGTGCTTGCTCCCAGACTGGAGTTTTCTTTGCAAAGAGAGGAGTGAGTGGGCGCTTATCAGATGAGGCATTAGCTTAAGGAGAACAAGAAGAATACTTGAATTTCCAAGATTCTCTGGTTTTGCTTTACAACCTGCAGCTGTGTTCCGGCCTCTTCCGTCTCTTCCAGAGAACTCCAGAAGGATATTTTGATGTATGATCATGTCCCTTACCTGCTCTGAAGCCCTTGTTTCCTGCCTCACTCCCCTAGACAGAGGCCAGGTTCTAGTTGAAGCAGCCTGATTATTGTTTTCTGTCTAAATGCCAAGTGCTGGGCCTTCAGCGTGGGATGCTCTGCCTTCCCAGCTGTGTCTACCAAAGTCCCGGTCATCTGATTTCCATCTCGAAGGTCCCTTGTTCCTAAACTCTTCCACGGTTTCCCCGCCCCAACAAGGCATACGTTCCCTTTTCTTGGGACTGTCCTCGGAAGAACATGGCAGGTTGACCTGTCTTCAAATTACCGCCTGTGTGTTTACCTGGGGAGTGGTCTTAGGTGGGTCCATTCATGTTCTTAGAGCTTTAGGTTAGAGCCTGACTCCCATGAGACAGCATAGCTGGAACACCTAACATAGCTGCTCTCCAGGCTTTCTTGTCTTACCTCTTCTGTTGCCCTAATGGCTTCTACGTTTGCTGTTGTGTTAAGAGTTTGGTTTTTGTCTTGTTGTTTTCCATTCGCTAAGTCATTTCCCACAGGCCAAACCACCATCCCACTGATTGCTTCTGCGCTGCTGAAGAGAGAACAGAGAATGGGCTGGGAAAGAAAATCCGCAGAGCCTGGAGTCAGTTCTGGATTTGCATCCTGGTGTGTTTAATTGCTAATTTGTATCCGACTCTGTGAGCTTGTGGACTGCAGCACGCCAGGCTTCCCTGTCCTTCACCATCTCCCGGAGCTTGCTCAAATTCATGCCCAGTGAGTCAGTGATGCCATCCAATCATCTCATCCTCTGTTGTCACCTTCTCCTCCTGCCCTCAATCTTTCCCAGCATCAGGGTCTTTTCCAGTGAGTCGGCTCTTCACATCTGGTGGCCAAAGTATCAGAGCTTCAGCTTCAGCATCAGGCCTTCCAGTGAATATTCAGGGTTGGTTTCCTTTAGGATTAACTGGTTTGATCTCTCTGAAGTCCAAGGGACTCTCAAGAGTCTTCTCCAGCACCACAGTTCAAAAGCATCAATTCTTCGGTGCTCAGCCATCTTTATGGTCCAGCTCTCACATCCATACATGACTACTGGAAAAACCACAGCTTTGACTATATTGACGTTTGTTGTCAGCGTGATGTCTCTGCTTTTTTATATGCTGTTTAGGTCTGCCATAGCTTTCCTTTCAAGGAGCAAGTGTCTTTTAATTTCATGGTGGCAGTCACCATCTGCAGTGATTTTGGAGCCCAAGGAAAAAAAAATCTGTCATTGCTTGCACTTTTCCCCCACCTATTTGCCATGAAGTGATGGACTGGATGCCATGATCTTCATTTTTTTGAATGTTGAGTTTCAAACCAGCTTTTACACGCTCCTCTTTCACCCTCATCAAGAAGTTCAATGGTTCCTCTTCACTTTCTGGCATTAAAGTGGTATCATCTTATTGTTTTTGTCTTAATTTATTTTAATAAGTCATAATCTTGTGAAAGAAGACTGTCTTTTCTTCGTTTTCCCAATAGTGCCTAGCATAATGCTTTTACACAGATACTGTGTTGTTGCCAATTTCCATAGAATCAAGTTGGTCTGGAGTTAATTCCAGCTAAGGGATAAAATTAGAGAGCGCTTGTGTTCAAAAGGGCCTTCTTCTCCCTTTTCATCCTTTATTTCTGTCTTCTCCCCATCTTTTAGCTTCCATTTTTACTTCTTTAGTACTGAGAAAGAGCCAGGCTCACTTCAAAGAGTTGACTTCAAAGCCCACCTTGGCCGAGAACTGCTTGCCACTGAAGCCTATAGGGGTTGGCGTCAATGGAAGACCTTGTGTTCGTTGCATTTGAGGGTTTTTCGAGACTTCTATTTTTATAATCCTTTTAAAGAGATGTTATAGAAACATCTGCTTCTTAAGAAAAAAAAAAAAAATCAGGCACAAGCCAGTGTCATTCTAAAAAAAGTTAAGATGTCTTTAAAAAAAAAAAGCTATTTTACAGTTGGTGAAAAAAACAAATCTTTTTTTTTTAAATTACTTTTGCTGGTCTGTCCTACTTTTATAAGCCGGAGGACGGAAATAGTCTTGTGTGTAACGTTTTCCAAGATGGCCAAGCAGGGTTGCAGGTTGCAGACCAGAAAGCGGGGCTCGGGCCTGGTAAGTCTCAGACTCAGTTCTCCTTGGAGCTGTGGGTGTGCGCTGGACAAGGAGAGGCGATTAGAGACCAGGGGTCTCCTGCCATCGACCCTTTGATGCTCTTGTACGTTGACTTTTTGAGGCTTGGAGTGACTGACTCTTCCCGGAATGAGAAATGGAATCCTCCCAGTTTCTATGGTAGCCCCCCAGCATTTTTCCTGAAGGCCTACTGTGTGTCCACACCATGCTGAGCCTCCCGCAGCAGCCCTAGTATGTGTGTGCCTGGGCCAAGAGACCCTTTGTGACCTGACGTTTGCTCCCTGCTCCTCCCTTGCCTTTGCATGAGTCTCCCCAGCCTAGAATGCTGCTTTCCCTGCTCTCAAACCCTTACGTCTTATCGGCTTGCTCACCCTTCAAGACCTGGCTTAAGGGGTTTGCCTTTTATAGAGACTTCCTCCAACTTCTCCTGAGCTGGTTGCTCCCCCACCACCCCTGTAAAAAAGTTTGGCTGTTCCGGGTCTTAGTTGTGGCGTGTGGTCTTTAGTCCCTGATCAGGGATTGTACACAGGCCGCCTGCCTTGGGAGCACAGAGTCTTAACCACTGGACCACCAGGGAAGTCCCGCAGCCGGTTGCTTTGTTCTCCACTATGACATTTCGAACACCAATTAGAATGTTCGTTTTATTCTTCAGTAATTATCTGTTTGCACTTTTATCCCTGATAATTATAAGCCATTTGGCTTCCCTGGTAGCTCAGTTGATAAAGAATCCGCCTGCAGTGCAGGAGACCCCGTTTCGATTCCTGGGTTGGGAAGATCCCCTGGAGAAGGGAACGGCTACCCACTCCAGTATTCTGGCCTGGAGGATTCCGTGGACTGTATAGTCCATGGGGTCACAAAGAGTTGGACACAACTGAGTGACTTTCACTTTCACTGGGGGCTGGATGAATGGCATAAGTGAGTGCTATGTGAATGGAGACTCAGTTGAGGTGAGGTGATCAGGGGAAGTTTTGAGGACAGTCTCGGAGTCTAATCTATAAAGATGGATACAATTTATTTGCCAAATTAAAAAGGACGGACTTAGGTAGTTTAGGCTCTTCGGAGACAATGGGAAGGATATCTGGGAACCTGAATGAGCCAGGCCTCACATGCCAACCAAGATGTTTGGCCATTTACAGCAGGGGAATGAGATGACTAAAGTGGAATTTGTTGGAAGATCTGCCCAGGTAGGAGTAAGCAGGATGCAATTAAGGTGTAGTCAGATGTGCTAGGAAGGCCCAGTGGGGAGTGTTGGTGAGGTCTTGGGGGGAGGTGTCAAGGGTGTAGACCAGGCCTGCCACCTGTTTTTGCGTGGCCAGGGAGTTAAGAAAATATGATGTGACATGGGGAAGTTATATGAAATTCAGACGTCAATGTCCATACGTCAAGTTCTTTTGGAACACAGCCAGACCCAGCCATTTGCATATCTTCTGTGGCTGCTTTCACACCGCATGTCAGCCTTGAGTAGTTGCGACAGAGATCACGTGGCCCATGATGCTAAACTATGTACCATCCCGCCCATGACAGAATAAGCTTTTTGACCCCTGGTGTAGACGAGCCGGGGTGAGTGATAGTATGAGTGGAAAGGAGAGGAATGGGCAGGATCAAGGGACGTTTTAGAGGAAGATGCAACAGTTAAGCAGTTGCTTCCCTCCTTCTGGAACTCCATGTCTTGGTGGTGGTGCCCTAGAGGTGGGCTTCGCTAGGGGCCGGGGGATCAGAGGGCAGGGAAAGGTAAAAGGATTGTGCTTTCACAGTGGGGGGCCGGGTGAGTCTTAGAGCAAACCCAGAGCGCTGGGCGACTCCAAGTCCTCCAGACCGAGGACAGCTTGCTGGCTGCTGGTGGTGGGGCCGGATAAGAAAAGAGTGAAGCTGGGACTTCCCTGGCGCTCCAGTGGTTAGGACCCTGTGCTTCCAGTGGCAGGAGGCGCAGGTTCGATCCCTGGCTGGGGAACTAAGATCCCACGGTCACACAACCAAGAGTGAAGCTGAGTGGCCCACACTCGAGAGATCCGGGGGCTCTTGGGGTAACAGTTCTTCCGAGAGGTCTGGAGAGCGGTGGAAGGGGGGCAGCCCCCCGAGGCTCCTTTCTTCCCAAGCTGCAACTCCTCAAGGGCGTGTCTGTATGAGAGCTAAGCGATTGGAGCTCTTTGTCTCCGGCTGGCTGGTGTTGACACTTGTTTTCCCTGCCTTTGGGGATGAGAGAGGAAGCTGATGACTCCCTTTAGCCCTGGGTGCGGACGGGGCTGGGAGGTCAAGTTCCCTACTGTCCCGTGCCTGTCTGCGTGCAGGGGGAGGGTCACCCACAGAGCTCTTTGAGGATGAAAAGATGCAAAGAAGAAGCCAGGGTGGTAAGGGAGACTCAAGAGAGAAGCACAGTGTTCCGGGGCATGTCCCTCATCGGGGAAAAGGCACGACTTTCAGGCAGCCTTAGGGGTGCCGAAAGCCATGAGTCAGAGGCGACAGGCACACCCATCCAGGACAGACCCTGGGGACTTCAAGTCTCTTTCCACTGTTAGGAAAATAGAGATGTTAGGGTCAGGTGGAAGCCTCTGGTTTTGCAGGTGGGAAACTTGAGCCCAAGATGGATGTATTACATTTACAAAGCTGGCTGGTGATGGGTGGTGGTGTTCAGTTGCTCAGTGGTGTCTGGCTCTTTGCGACCCCATGGACTGCAGCACACTAGGCTCCTCTGTCCTGCATTATCTGCTCACACTCATGACCATTGAGCTGGTGATGCTATCTAACCATCTCATCCTCTACTGCTTCCTTCTTTGGCCTTCCATCTTTCCCGGCATCAGGGTCTTCAGTTTTATTGCAAACCTTTCATTATTATCGTTACTAAATAATTCTTAACCATTTGAAACCTGTACCACATGCCAGGGCCTCCACGTGTAGACTTACCCTTCACTGCAACCTTGGAAATCAGCTATTGTCTCTGCTTTACAGATGAGGAAAGCAAGGCTTGGAAAGGCTCATGGCCTGCAATCCGGTAGCTGGAAATGGTCTGCGGACCCTAGTCAGCCTCACTGCAGGGGCTGAGCAGCTTCCTGTTGTCCCCGTGTTCAACCATCCTCCATTGTTTTTTTTTCTTAAAGCAAAAAAATATTTTTTTTTGATTGGACCATTTAAAAAGTCTTTATTGAAGACTTTGTTAGAGTATTGCTTCTGCTTTATGCTTCGGTTTTTTTGGCCCTGAGTCATGTGGGACTTCCCTGGTGGCTCAGAGGGTAAAGCGTCTGCCTGTAATGCGGGAGACCCGGGTGTGATCCCTGGGTCGGGAAGATCCCCTGGAGAAGGAAATGGCCACCCACTCCAGTACTCTTGCCTGGAGAATCCCATGGACGGAGGAGCCTGGTGGGCTACAGTCCACGGGGTCACACTGAGTCGGACACGACTGAGCGACTTCACTTTCACTTTCCTTCACTTTCATGTGGGATCTTGGCTCCCCGATCGGGGATCGAACGCATATCCCTCACACTGGAGAGTGACGCCTTAACCACTGGCCCGCCAGGGAGGTCCCCGTCCTCCATTTGTATTCATTCATCACTGTGTACTAAGTGCCTTTGAGCAGTCAGGAGGGTACTGGGCTAAGTGAGGATGGGTGGGGTGCCATCTTGGTTTTGGCCAAGCCCACGGGAACGCCAAAGGCCAGCCAAGGTGGGGAGTGATGTTTCCATAGCAGCCTCCTCCCCACTGTCTGGGCCTCGGCTCCAAGATCCCGTCTTCTGTGATGCTGCTTGTGACAAGCCCCCCCCACCCCCCGCCCCCCCCCGCCCCGGCAGAGCTGATTTCTCCCACCTTTGAGCTCCCTTCACGCTCTGTCTTCAGCACATCACACTGTATCTTGTCTCCCTTGGATGCTCAGACTAGGAGCATGTGCATTTTTTATTTTAGAAAAATTTTTTTTAATTAATTTTTTTTGACTGCACTGGGTCTCCGTTGTTGCGTACAGGCTTTCTCCTCGTGGTGAGCACGGGCTACTCTACACACAGTATGCAGGCTTCTCATTTCTGTGGCTTCTCTTATTGAGGCCTGCTGGCTCTAGAGCGCAGGCTCAGTAGCACATGGGCTAAATTGCCCTATGGCATGGGGGATCTTCCCGGACCAGCGATCAAACCCCTGTCCCCTGCATTGCCAGGCAGATTCTTAACCACTGGGCCACTAGGGAAACCCAAGGAGCATGTGCATTTATCTTTGCATTCCTACATCACAGGTGGCAAATGTTGAGTGAGTGAATGAATATGGACCCGGGATCGTCCCTGGTTCTCAGACTTGATTTTGCAGATGAATCATTTGAAGAGCTTGTGAAAGATTCACGCTCCCGAATTCTCCCCCTGCTGGTTACTGCTAGGTTGGTGGAGCCCAGATTCTGAATTTCCCTGCAGCACCAGGTGTTTCAGATGCGGGTGGTCTGCAAGCCGTGCGTGGAGCAACTCTGGCACAGGTGCGGAGCCTTCTGGAAGAAAGACAGGAACCACACGTTAAAAATAGCACGCCATTCATTTGCTTCTGTTGGGATGCCAAGTGTCCCCTCCTGCCAGCAACAGGTCCGGATGTGGGCCAGTTCGCTGCCCAGGGAAAATGAACAGTGTCTTCTCCACAGTGCCCAGAACGGTCTGAGTCAGTGGAATGTGCCGGCCAGCCAGGCAGGCAGAAGGGAACTACTACTTCTTTTTTAAACCTTGGTGGGAACGGTGCTGGCCAGGCAGACCGGGAGGAGAGGAAGCTCGATGTGGGCTTTGGGGTTGGCTGGCCTCGCAGGGCTGGCTGTACTTTGGGTGGCCGCCGAGGACCACTGCTATATATGCCCCTTTCCTCTTGAAATAGTCACTTCCCCGGCTGGGTGATGTGTTGCTTGGCCACCTCAAATGTGTGGCTGTTATTCAAGGGGGCCTCCTGGGATGTTAAAAAGACCAAATTAGGCCAGGCCGCAGCCAGGGCTTCTCAGGAAGATGAGCAAGTGGGCTTTGGCCCCTGTCACACCTCTGACTCATCGTGAGGTTCAGAAGGAGTGGCTTCTGGGTCCTGGGCTTGCTTTTCCATCTGTAAAATGGGTGGGGTGAAGGGGCAGAGCAATAAAGCTTGTTTCTTCTCCTGAAAGGGATGTTTCACGGCCAAGATTGGACACAGGGCTCTGTTGTTAATCTGGTGCCATTGATGGAGGCTCAGGAAGCTTGCAGTTAACCCTTTTAGGGAACATGTGGCCAACAGTGCCAAGCCTCTGAGATGGTGTCATGCTGATGACGGACCTCCAGGACAGAAGCTCCAGAAGGGCAGGCCCTCGAGGGTCTTTCTTCTTCATCTCTGTACCCTCGCTGCTCCATACTGGGCCTGGCGCACTAGGTCTCCACGAACATTTGTAGAGCTCATGGCTCCAAACATGGGTGCCTACTAAGCATCAGGCTCCGTCTGTCTGTCTTCTTCATAAGTTTGACTTGCTGTCTGAGAAGGGGGATGATGCCGATCCAGGGCATTTTTGGAGGAAGACACTAAGCTTCTGTCGTTGCTCTAAATGTCTCACCCATTTTCTTTTCCTCACTGGTAGGAGTATCAGAGGTGATGGAAACGGTGACGGTCTGTCTGGTGAAATGAACCTTGCAGAGGGGTCGGGGGACTTGGGTTCAAGTTCTGAGTTCATTATGTAACAGGCACGTTGTCGCTTATTAACCTCTGCCGGGCTCAGTTCCCTCCTCTGAGAAAGAGATGAATAACCCCCGGCCCAGGTCACCTTCACGGAGTCATGTGAGGCTCGGGCCGGATGGCCCGTGTGCCGTCCAAGCCGGGGAAGGGATCCTGTGTGTCAGTAGGGAGGCTGCGGTCAGCCCGCTGGAGGGGTAGAAGCCTCTCTGTGAGGTAACTGCTGAGGTTTACCCCTCCTAGAGTCAGTGGAAGGGAATCCAGCCCCAGTGGTGATTTCTAGGGCAGGTCACCCCCACCTCCCCACCCACGCCCATGTCCGCAAGTATTTTCGTATTAAAAAAAAACAAACAGCAACCCATATTTTATTGTGAAACCCTTAAATTAGCAAATCCCCAGCGGGCTGAATTAGGCCTCCCAGGGAACCCACATGCCCATGTGCAAATATATGGTATGGCATTTCATTTTTCCTCTGGCACTTAGCATTACCTGAAATTATCGTGTGCCTTTGCTGGTTGGTTTGTGTATGGCCTGCCCTCCCCATGAGAATGTGAGCTACACGAGGGCAGGGCTTTGCCTCGTCCACTGCGGAATTCCCAGCACCTGAAACAGATGTAGTGGGTGCCCAGTAAATATTTGTGGAATGAATGAAGAGATACAGACATACATTCATTGGGTGTGAGCTTCTTACCGGGGGTTCTCAAAAAGTGGTTCTGGGACCCCTGGGCTTCCCTGAGACCCTTTCAGTGGATCTGCGTGGTCAAAACCATTTCTATAATAATGTCGAACTGTGGTCTTTTCATTGTCATTCTCTGTTGGGAACAGATCTCAGTGAACTAATATTTTCCAAGTAACTGATGCGTGATGGCAGAAAACCATGCAGGGTAAAAAGAGCCATGCAAAGTTCAGTGAGTGCAAACAGCGATTGATTTTCATGCAATGGAAGATGAATGGTCCCCGACAGAGTTTCAGATTCCACATCACGGCTGACTTCACACAGCTACCTGTCACTTGTCGAGTTTTGGTGTAGTGTCAAAGAAACATATCCGCGATTACCGAGAAAGCTGAGGAAATACTCCCTTTCCCAACGACAGGTTTGTGGCAGGCCAGGATTTCTTCATCGACTTCAGCCCCTAAAACCATACTATAATAGAGTGAACGCAGAACCACACGCTACCAGACATGAAAGAGGCTTGCAACAATCTAAAATAATGCCACTCCTCTCATGGATTTTTTTTTCATGTTGTAAAATAACGTTTCCATAATGATTTTTAAACAGGTAATAGATACTATTATAAACATATATAATATTATAAACAAAAAGTCATTAATAAAGGGGTCCCAAGACCAAACAGATTAAGAAGCTCTGGCTCAGATGGAGCCCCCCTGGGCTGCTGAAGGGACTGCGATCCTCCACTCGCTCACACAGGGATGCTTGCCCAGTGGGCGATTGGGTTTAATGGAGCATCCCTTATGTCAGGCACGCCTGTCTGAATGATGTGTTTGCCTTCTAGCCATGGGGCCTTGGGGCAGTTGCTCTCTCTCGGGGCCTTGCTTTTCTCTTTTGTTGAAGACTGGGGCTCAGAGCAGGTGGAAGACACCGTGTTGGGCATCTTTCAGGTTTCTCTTCATGTTAGCGCTGCTCACCCCTCGCAAAGAGATGGTGAGGGAATTGAAATGGGGAGAGAAGGTTTCAGGGAGAAGAGGCGGCTTCAAGCTGAGCAAGGGTTGCCTGTGAGGCTGGGAGGGATTCGGATGGGGGAGATATCGCATCCAGCTGATGGGCAAACTCAGGCTCTCTGTCTGAGCCCTGAGTCACCTGGCCCGGGTAGAGGCTCAGTTACTCTGATTCTGGGCCCCAGCCTGTGTCCATCCCGTAACCTGGAGCTCTTCATTCTTTTCACCCCAGAATGCAGCCCGGGCCTTACGTGGGGCCTTTCCTGGGTTTACAGAGCAACCGAGGTCAGTGGCCTGAGACCACCTGGCCTTTGTGACTGATCAGCTGGTGTGCAGGAAGACAGCGGACGTGTGTGTTCGTTTTAATTGCCTTTCTATGACTTCCTGCTGCTCCTCTTAGGGCAGCACTGCTTTTTAAAATAGACTGTGAATATGTTCCTTCATGTTGAGCCTTGAAATAAGTTGCAATCTGTTTTTTTTTTTTTTTCATTCTGAATATATTTCCTTATCATGGTGCCCCTGGAGAACTGAATGTGGTTGTTGTTGAGTTGCGCAATTGTATCCAACTCTTTGTGACCCCATGGACTATAGCCCACTAGACTCCCCTGTTTCCCCAGGAAAGAATACTGGAGTGGGTTACCATTTCCTTCTCCAGGGAATCTTCCCTACCCGGGGATCGAACCCCTGTCTCCTGCATTGACAGACTTATTTTTTTTATTTTTTATTTTTTTTTTTACCACTGAGCCACCAGGGAAGCCTGGAGAACTGCATACCTTGATTGAAAATGGACAAAAATTGGATATGAAGAATTAAATGAATCAATCCATGCAAAGCACTGAGCATCTTGCCCGCCTCGACAACAACAAGAAATAAAATTAAAGTAATATATTATGATTAGTACTGTTTCTCTTTAGCAATCTTGGTAATTGACTTCTGCAACTCGTTATATCAGTTTATTCTGCAGCTAAAATGCATCGAGGTCTTCCAGCATGCCAGGCAAAGCAATTAATTTTATGCTCTAAGATGAATGTGGCTGGAAATGCATCTGACAGTGATTCCCATACAATGGTCTGCAGACCAGTGCTCAGCCTGTGCAAAGTTTACAGCGGCCCGTGTTAAAAAGAGAAAAACAAGGACAACATACTGAGATTCTCATGACCCTACCTCAGTTCAAAGGAACATTCTTTCATCAGAATATGTCCTTCCTATATTTTTGGGGGAAAGTATTTCCTTTCGTGAAACAGGAATGACAGTAGGTGGTAAGTACCCCTAGGCAAGATAAAAAGTTGTGACTCTTGGGTTGACCCTTAAGGTTTTGTGTGTTTAATGTTTGAAACTGCATTGATCTGCGAATTCCAAAACCCTGCTAGATAAATCCGTAAAATATCAGAGCTAGAAAGGATCTTAGAAACCAGTCAAGGAATGTCCTCATTTTACAAGTAAGGAACCTGAGACTCAGAGAAAGTATGTGACCTGCCCAAGGTCACACAGCAAACCTGAGGCGAGTCAGGGCTAAAACCCAGAGAGGATGATTGTGAGCACCGGTTCTGAGTTAACCACACCTGTGTTCAGGTTCTGCCTTTCATCCCTTATCTGTGAAATTGGGGTATCCACCCAAAGAGTTAACTAACATGCAGACTTAGGTGACTGGGTTTGGGAGAGATGTTTGGGTCAAAAGCAAAGGAACCCCTGTTTCTCTCCCCTCCCACTCATTAGTAAGCTAAGTTCTTATGTTCTCAGTGAGTGACATCAGGGTTTTATTTTTAGCCTGGTTCCTACATTTACTGCTTGTGATTCTAAGTAATACCAGTTTCTAGTTGTGTTGGTTTCTTAGCCCTCTCTTGATGATCTTTCAACTGTGGATGGACTTCAAAGATCTAATTTGAGTCTTCCTGCCCTCAGTTTCAGCTCAGGTCCTAGGAGGATGGGATAAAAGGGTTTGCCCCGGATTCTATGCTGTGTACACAGATCAGGCATTCTTCTCTTTCTTGAGAGGTCCTGCCTTCCTCTCCTAAGATGATTGACAAGCGTCTTCTCTCTCATCTGGGGCCCTACAAGGCAGCCTTTTAACAAAGATAGCACAGAGTAGCGAGCATGGAGAAATTCTCATGACATCCTGTCAGATTTAAAGACCGGAGAGCGCCCCATGCTCCTTCCTGAAGCCTTGTAATAACTGACATAAATTATCTGTGGGAATGGAGCGGCCCTGGCCTCAGCTGAGCTGTACCACGCTCTCCCAGGGACGGTTTCGTGACTCCATGTGTCCACAGATGAAGGCGGCACGGCGACTTGGCCGATGGCCCCCTGTGCCCCTGGCTTGCTGCCACAGGCTCCTCCTCGAGGCCGGAGCAGGTGATGTTTGCAAAATGCACACCTTTGCTCTTGGTGTGCGATGGGTGCCCCGTTGGCGGCGGCTCTTGTGGCCGGGATCCCGGATCCAGATCACCCCGAGGTCTCCAACCTGTCATTTGAGCGTCGCGGTCTGCCGCCCCTCGTGTCCTTCAGGGAGGATGGATGAGGTGCCTGTGATGGCCCATCTGCGCATCCAGCGCAGGAATCACATGTGGCGTCGTACTCAGGCTTGTTATGCTTGGCTGGGGCGAGCTTAGCGAATGCCGTTCCCAGCCTGCTGTGTCATATTAAGAAAATTTATGTTGTGTTGGTGTCAGCCAAACCAGCCGACGTGCTTCGCTTTAGTAACGTGAGCGAAGGCTTTACCGTCTATTATGTATTCAGCTGACACACGGCGTCTCTAAATTTCGCTGCTGCTCTATTTGTTGTCCTTGGTCAGCGCGTTGAACGGCCAGGAGGCTGTCCCTTGCGTTGGAGACCCCTTTGAACGTTTTTAGTTGGGTGGTTATTATTCCCCACTGTGTTCTACATGGAATTAAAGTCCCATGTTTTTTAAAAATTGTGAAAGGAAGCCCCGCCCCGTGTGAAAAGGGTGCCAACTACAGAAGCGTATTGAGAACAAGCCACCTGTTACTGATTACCTGAGGAGACCGCTATTAATGACTGGGTGTGTGTGTTCTCAGCTTTTCTTTTTTTTTTTTTTAATGCAAAAAGATACTTTAGTTGATGTCATCCTGTACACATATAAGGGTTGTTGTGAGGGTTTAGTAAGATAACAAATGTGAAATGCTTAGCCCAGGGCTGGCATCTAGTTCAGTTTAGTTCAGTCGCTCAGCTGTGTCCAACTCTTTGCAACCCCATGGACTGCAGCACGCCAGGCCTCCCTGTCCATCACCAAGTCCCAGAGTTTACTCAAACTCATGTTCATTGAGTAGGTGATGCCATCCAACCATCTCATCCTCTGTCATCCCCTTCTCTTCCTGCCCTCAATCTTTCCCAGCATCAGGGTCTTTTCAAATGAGTCAGCTCTTCGCATCAGGTGGCCAAAGAATTGGAGTTTCAGCTTCAGCATCAGTCCTTCCAAGGAATACCCAGGACTGATTTCCTTTAGGATGGACTGGTTGGATCTCCTTGCAGTCCAAGGGACTCTCAAGAGTCTTCTCCAACACCACAATTCAAAAGCATCAATTCTTCCATGCTCAGCTTTCTTTAGAGTCCAACTGTCACATCCATACGTGACCACTGGGAAAACCATAACCTTGACTAGATGGACCTTTGTTGGCAAAGTAATGTCTCTGCTTTTTAATACGCTGTCTAGGTTGGTCATAGCTTTTCTTCCAAGGAGCAAGTGTCTTTTAAATTCATGGCGGCAGTCACCTTCTGCAGTGATTTTGGAGCCCCCCAGAATAGTCTGTCACTGTTTCCACTGTTTCCCCATCTATTTGCCATGAAGTGATAGCATCTAGAGGGCATCAGTAAATGGAAGGAGTTTGTCTGGGGGACACAGTGGAGGGGCCTCCAGGGCCTTGTACCATCAGCCACTGGAGCGCTAGCTGCTTCGTTTCCCCATCTGGGAAATGGGGCTAACCACGGGGTACCCCCAGATAGCACATACTAGATCACTGGAGCAGTGCTGCCTCACAGCCAGCTCACAATAAATGTTGGCTGTTGTTAATCAAGAGCAACGTGGGAAAACCCATTTTTAGACAAAGTAGGAGTTCAGTCCCCTCCTCTCTGGCCTCCTGGACGTAGTGGATCCGAGGAAACTCTAATTGAGCCTGTGGAGCAGTTCAGTGTCAGCTGGGAGCCACCCTTGAGGGCAGACACAGTCTATCACCTCCTCTGTACGCCAGGTGCCCACGGGGCCGGCGGCCTGAGCTGGGGCCCACCTCCATCCTTTAGCCCCCAGGTGGAGGCCCACAGCCCCAGATGCTTCTTCCTCTTCTTTCTGACACACCCTTTCCTCTCCCCGGTCCACTTGTTACCCGAGCTTCAGGGATGAGGAAGTAAAAATGGCCTCTTCTTCCCAGACCCCAGCCCATACCGGCTTCCCTCCTTGAAGCTCCTGGCGCCCAGCAAGAGACTGGCCGGGCAGCTCTTCCTTCTGCCTCATCCGCTCGGGTCAGCCATCGGGAGAAGGCTTTGCTGTTGTGGTGTCTCTGACCAGAGCTGGCACGTTAGCCTCTGTAGAGGCAGGGCTGGGCCCCCGGGCTGGCCTTGTGAACCCCCGTGTCCTCATTGCGACCGGCACGCGCTGGTACCCCGACCCACCCCGACCTGCCTGGCCTGGCCAGTGGTCTTACTGAGCACCTCAGAGCTGCCGTTGCTTCTGATCCATCGCACGGCAGTGTCTGGAAGTCAGTTCACGTGGCCGGGGATGCGCGGCACGGTCTGGGGCCTGGTTTGCCTGGCTGGGCTTCCTCTGCTGCAGGCCTGCTGCCTGGGCTCGGCTTGGCTGTGGGTATGCGGCTGGGACTTTGTATTTTGAGTGAGGCCTCTGTCCTGCTGGTGCATTCTCCCCAGGTCTTCCAGCGTTTAAGGAAGCCTGCCCAGGCTGCCGCAGTCTTGAGGGTGAGTGTCTGGGGAGCGGTGGTGAAGTGCTGCCCCAGCTAGAGGTTGCCTAGGAGACTGTATTCTGCAGGTTGACCCGAAGTGCTCAGGGGAGGGTGCTTACCTGTTTGCCTCAGAAGATTTCTTCAATCTGCAGCTAAACAAACTCCTCCTTGATAGAAGGTGGGAGGATGGGGAGGACTGGGGAGGGGGAGAGCTGGAGGAAACGTCTTACAGGCTAATCATACGGCCTTGGGCGATTCACTTCCTGTGTTCAAACCTTGATTTCCCAATTTGTGAAATGGAGATAAGAGCATCCCTTATCTCACAGGAGTTATTAGGATGAGGTATGCCATGGATGAGTTTCCTGGCGTATGGGAAGAACTCAGTGAATGCCTGTTGCTGCTGCCATGATATTGTTGACATTATCAGAAATTTGCATTTTATGATTTCCCCATGAGGAGTTAAGTGTGTGTGTGTATTTAAGAGGTTAGGCTACCAAATAAAACTCTTTCTAAATCTCAGGACAGGATGGGTCTTATTTAGTTAGACTCCATAGTGGTGTTTGACGGTGAGGGGAAAGCCAGAGGCCCTGCTCATGTGTTAAAGGCAGGTCTGGACTGGCCTCTTCGAAGTGAAAAGCATAATTGTTCACATGACTTTTCTTTTCCCTTTCTGCTCCAGATTTGACATTTAAAAAAAAATTTATTTTTTAATTAGAGGAAAATTGCTTTACAATGCTGTGAGGGTTTCTGCCGTACGACAGTGCAAATCAGCCGTAGTTATACATATATCCCCTCTTAAGCCTCCCTCCCCTGGCTGCCTCCCACCCCTCTAGACGATCACAGAGCCTGGCTGGGCGCTGTGTTATATAGCAGCTTCTCACCAGTCCATGGAAGTGTATATATGTTGATGCTACTGCCTCCGTTCTTTGCTTCACATGATTGAACACTCGCGGAAAGGCACCTGCTTCCTTAGGATTGGTGTCAAGAGTCAGTGAGTGAACCAGGTGAAGTCTGTTTCAAGAGCCTTTGCTGTTTGCCCGGGGTTGTTATTTCAATCAGAGGGTGGTGTCCTCGCCCCCAACCACGAGACAGGGCGAAGCTTGTGTGCTGGCGCTCAGGGCGGACAGAGGTGGCTGAAGATTGGAGCGGAGCCCGGAGAACCGCTGGTCTGTGGGGTTGGGTCGAGTCTCCCTTGCGAAGCGAGCGTGTAGGTTGTCATCTTTGGCACCAAACAGCGTTATTTTGGGAGTCCCCTGGGTGCTGTTTAGACATGCAGGTGCTTCTAGAAAGCCACTGTTGTGGGAGACAGAAGTTGTTGTCAGAGTGATCTGGGTGGCCACTTAGTTCTGATAAGCTGGCTTAAGTGTGTGCTTTTGCAGACAGGAGAAATCTGAAGTCTGCCAAGGGCTGGTTGGATCGTTGAAGAGTTTCTCTGCAGTTAGAAGGCAGGGGTGACAATATCACTTGATGGGCAAAAGAATAGAGGCCCAAACAAGGTGAGGTGTCTTGACTGCAGGGATGGAGCAGGTAGTTAGATCCAGGACTCCAGACGCACAGAAATAGTGTCCCTCTCCCATTAGATCAGTTTGGGTCGGGGGTGGGTGGGTAGGTGGCTTCTGATGTGATCTGTTACCAGGAAACTCCTGCACTGTCTCGCAGGGGTCCCATCAGACAAACGACCTGATCCAGCCAGCCACCTCCAGCCAGCGCCTGACTTTCTCTAATCCTCTCTCTCCTCCCTCCCCTTCTTTCTCTCCCTCCTCTCTCACTTCCCTTTCTTCCTCTCTTTCCTTCAAGGCCAATCAATGGTGGTCCTCAGGACCTTTCCACCCCTATCCTGAGCACAGGCTGAGGCCCTAGGCTGGCTCTAAACTTCTTTTCTTTTTATAAGCTTTTTTTTTTTTTTTTTTTAAATGTGAACCATTTGAAAAGTCTTTATTGAATTTGTTACAATATTGCTTCCCTGGTGCCTCAGCTGTAAAGAATCTGCCTGCAATGAGGGAGGGAGACCTGGGTTCCATCCCTGGGTTGGGAAGATCCCCTGGAGAAGGGAAAGGCTACTCCAGTATTCTGTCCTGGAGAATTCCATGGACATGGGGTTGAAAAGAGCTGGATACGACTGAGCGACTTTCACTTTCATAATATTGCTCTGTTTTATGTTTTGGTTTTATTGGCCACAAGGCATGTAGTTCCCTGACCAGGAATTGAACCCACCACCCCTTGCATTGGAAAGCAAAGTCCTAACCACTGGCCCACCAGGGAAGTCGCCTAAACTTGCCCCGTTGACTCCTAATGAAGAAAGTCTGCTAACCCCTGTAGATGATGGCTGTTAGGAGAAAGCTTTGGATTTGCTTTGACAAGATATCAGCCATTTGTATGCCCCTTAGTAACAAATGATGGCAATATTTCTTGTGACAGAGGGCCACCCACCTTTCTGTTGCTACCTTCTCAGGTAAGAACCTCTCTTCTAGAAGCTAGTGGTTTTAGCTGCCATTCAGATAAAGAAGTTGGTTCTAAAGTGCCCGTGGATGCGCATGGGTCAGCTTATGATGATTTACCTTAAATGACCAAGCGTGTTATTCTGGTTAATTACCTTATTATATAACATAATATATATTTCACTTGTGTATCCAGCCTGTGGGTATTTATTGGGCGCCTGCTAGGTGCTAG
Organism: Cervus canadensis; assembly: GCF_019320065.1. Classification (NCBI taxonomy): domain Eukaryota; kingdom Metazoa; phylum Chordata; class Mammalia; order Artiodactyla; family Cervidae; genus Cervus; species Cervus canadensis. The sequence continues at coordinate 71,808,454 of NC_057396.1, forward strand.
GTACTCAGAGGGGAACAGAGGAACTGGCAAGGAGTGTCCCTTAAGCTACCCTGTGCTTGGGGAGATGAACACAGCAGATACCCACAGGCGGGTGTGACGTGTGGCCTTGAGCGCCCTCCTCCTGGCCGAGGGCGAGGAGGCCTGGGCTTGTCTTCCGGCTCAGGCCTCCCACCTGGCAGTGCTCCCTCTCGAGTTGTTTTTCTGTGTGGTTGGAGAAGTGCCTGGCCTCCAGTGGTCGCCTGGTAAATGCTGGCTGCTGTCAGCGTCAGTGGTTTAATCATTGCTATCATGTAATATATGATAATTTGAAAAGAAAATAGCTGAGTTACAAGTACAGTAATAGAGTACACTGGGAATAACCACCCAGTGTATTTCATTTACCTGTGTTCCTTTTGAGTCCATCACTTGCCTACCCTGCAACCAGATCACTGCTATCCTGAATGATGTTGATCACTATTCAATGTTAGAAAATATTTAAACGTATGTTGTTATTCAGTTGCTAAGTCATGTCCAACTCTTTGCAACCCCATGGACTGCAGCATGCCAGGCTTCCCTGTCCCTCACTATCTCCTGGAGTTTGCTCAAACTCATGTCCGTTGAGTTGGTGACGCCATTCAACCATCTCATTCTCTACCGTCCCCTTCTCCTCCTGCCCTCAATCTTTCCCAGCATCAGGGTCTTTTCAAATGAGTCAGCTCTTTGAATCAGGTGGCCAAAGAAATGGAGCTTCAGCTTCAGCATCAGTCCTTCCAATGAACACCCAGGACTGATCTCCTTTAGGATGGAATAGTTGGATCTCCTTGCAGTCCAAGGGACTCTCAAGAGTCTTCTCCAACACCACAGTTCAAAAGCATCAATTCTTCCATGCTCAGCTTGCTTTATAGTCCAACTCTCACATCCATACATGACTATTGGAAAAACCATAGCCTTGACTAGATGGGCCTTTGTTGGCAAAGTAATGTCTGCTTTTTAAAATGCTGTCTAGGTTTGTAATGGTTTTTCTTCCAAGGAGCAAGTGTCTTTTAATTTCATGGCTACAGTCATCATCTGCAGTGATTTTGGAACCCAAGAAAATAAAGCCTGTCACTGTTTCATGTATAAGATTGGCCTATAATTTTCCTTTTTCATTTTGTCCTTGTTTGCCTTGAATAAAGATATATATTGGCTTTAGGGCATGCTCTTCTTCTTCTTCTTTTTTTAAAAAATTCTTTAGTAATGTTTGTCTAGGTTTGGAATATAGATGAGTAATTTAAAATTCTCCCAAGGAAACATTTTGTGAAATGTTTCAGGAGTTCTGTTAAATGTTTGGTTCAAATTAAAAAAAATATATATTATTTTATTATTTAAAACTTTCAACACAAGGCTGTATTTTATTTTATTTTTGTCTTAGACAATAGTCTTTATTTTTACACGAAGCAGTGCAAAATGAAGCAGTTCTCCAAAGGGTGACTGATGGAGCTAGAAAATCCATCCTGAGTGTGAAAGCGAAAGCGTTAGTCACTCAGTCCTGTCCAACTCTTTGCGACCCCATGGACTGTAGCCCACAAGGCTCCTCTGTCCATGGAATTCTCCAGGCCAGAATACTGGAATTGGTTGCCATTTCCTTCTCCAGGGAATGCTGTATTTTATACTTGAAAGTTGCAAAGAGAGTAGATCCCAAATGTTCTTGCCTCCTCCCCCAAAAAGTAACTATGTAAGGTAATCGATGTATTCATTCACCTTGATGTGGTATTATTTTTGCAGTGTATACATATATCAAATCACCATGTTGTGCACCTTAAACTTATGCCATGCTATATGTCAATTATCTCAGTAAAGCTGGGGGGAAAAAACTTTCAACTTTGTAGGCTACTCATGTTCCTTTGTACTGCCAGCTTAACTTTTTATTTTTTTTTGTAATGAGGCCCTTAGGAATAAAACCTCTGCTCTCTCTTTAATTTGGATGAATTGTTAAACTTGTACCATTTGCAGCTACACAGCTCAAATCAGAATTTTGTTGATTTTTGTGCAACCAAATGAAACCCAGAAATGGATGAGATATAACACGTGGTTTCAGATTTTTGCGTTTGCCCAAGTTGCCATTAAAAAAAAAAGATGAATACTTCGTAATATGTCAGTGATATAAATATGAACTATAAAAATAATTGAGGCTTCCTAATAATATTACCCAGCTTACCTGGTTTTATTTGGGTGTTAATTTTTCAAGAGGGTTTTGCTGTTCCAGAATAATAAAAAGAGGGGCCACTGGTTGCCCACGGCTCCGGCAGCGCTGATGGTCCATGATGAAATGTTCTTTGATTAAGTGTCACGATGAATGGGGCAAACCTTTGACAGGCAGGGCTGCAGCCGGAGAGAGCCCGGCGTTAACTGCTGACCTTGCCATCTCAAGTGAGCAGGTGCTGAATGAGCTTAGTTCTCTCTCAGCCCTTCTTTTTCCCTGGTGGGTCATTGGCTTCTGAGTAAGATAGATGCATGCAATAGAAGAACTGTTAATAGCATTTACTCTGTCTTAATCCTTTTTAATCCCATTCATATTTCAGTGTCTGAAACTTGGCAGGATGTCAGAAGCCACAATGCAGGCAGAGACATTTTCTTTGAACAGCAAGGACCAAGTAAAACTGTTTTCCTGGCATTTAATTTGTTAAAACACGTGAGAGTGGAATATTCCCTCTTAGATCCCAGAGAAAGGCCGCCAAAAGATCTTGTCAGTACGACCTCCCTGGAGTTTCTTCTTATCTTCATTTAAAAAATGGCCATAAAGACATTTTATCAGGCTTTCAAAGTATCATAAGATATTCCTGGCGTATTAAATTTACTTCATCACTTTGACAAACATTGACAGACAAGCATTGTCTGTTTGATGTCAAACCTGTTGGGAATTTGGAGCTTTTAACTTGTTACTGATAAGACTTTAGCCTCTGTTTGGGCTTGTTGGCCCACGTTTTCCCCACTTTTTCTTCCCCCCCAGCTTTATTGAAGTATAATTGATAATATAACATTGTATAAGCTTAAACTGTGCAACACGTTACTTTGATGCAAAATAATTACCATCATAACATTAGCTAATATTTTAATCCTATCACATAATTACCATTTTTTGACATAAAAAATTTTTTTTATTGAAATAGTATTGATTTACAGTGTTTGCTAGGTTTCAGTTGCACAGCAAAGTGATTCAGTTCTGCTTATCTATCAAGTCCTTTTCAGCTTCTCTTCTCTTATAGGTTATTATAAGCTGTCGAGTATAGTTCCTTGTGTTATACAGTATATCTTGGTTGGCTACCTATTTTATATATAGTAGTGTGGATATTTTAATCCCAGAGTCCTAATTTATCGCCCCCTACCCCTTTCCCTTTTGGTAACCATGTTTGTTTTCTGGGTCTGTGAGTGTGTTTCTATTTTATAAAAAAAACTCACATGTATCATTTTTTTTTTGGATTCCACGTATAAGCAATATTATATGATGTTTGTCTTTCTCTGTCTGACTTCAGTTAGTATGATAATCTCGAGGTCCATCCGTGTTGCTGAAAATGGCCTTATTTTAACTTTTTTCATTAGTAGGACTTGGCTGTTTCCTTAAATATCTTACATAAAGAATCTGGAGAACCCCATCAAAACCCCAGGAAGTCTGAGACACAATCTCCATTGTAACTTCTCAAAGCTGAGGTTGGGGGTGCTGGGTTTTGATGTCCGCTGTGCTGCGTGCGTATCTTAAATCTGTATTGTGGCCCTTAAGGGTGATTTGGGGGTGTAGAAGTTCTTGGTAACACAACAGCTCCCCAAAGGCTAGATTCTGGATCCGACTCGGGGTCAGCCTCAGGATAGCAGGAGGACGGATGCCCAAGGACATGTTGTCTTCGCCTTCGAAATGGCCTTCCGCTTCTCTGTGCCGGCCTTTCCTGGGCGGAGATGGGTCTTGTCTGCCATCTGAGTTCTTGCCGAGCCCCGGGGTGAGGGCTGCCGGGGGTGGCGGCGGGGGGACGTCCAGCCCGTTGTGGGAGAGGAGGCCGAGGGCTCCTAGAGGAGCATTTGGGCTTTGAGTCAGTTGTGCCTTAGAAAAAAATTTACCCATTTTTGGACTTGTCTGTGGAAGCAATTAGAGAGATCACAGGACCATTTCTGACTCCTGCTTCTGTGCAGTGTCTATTCAGAAAAGTAGAAAACAGTCAACTGGAACAGGATTATTTGAGCACACACAGAGTCCTGTTGTCTCAGAGGCATGCCCTCAGACAATTTGCCTTTTAGTGAAGTTTTAAGCCCATGAAAGGAAATAAAAAGTGTTTTATTTGATGGCGAAGAAAGATGGACTGGACTTATGAGACTTTGAGCATTTTAGCTTTTTCTTTGTTAATGCAACTTTGGAAGAGAGCGACTCTGTATAGAATGCAATTTATTTGTACGATGTGGTAATTAATTGCTAATAGTTAATAATTATCTTCAACTGGGTGAAATACCAGTGTGTGTGTTTGTGGTGTGTATCTTTTGTTTAAAGCTAAACATTTCTACTTCTGAAGATAAGTGTACCTCAGGGCCGTAACCAGCTAACAATTATTAAGCATCTGTTTTTTCCCAGACCTTATGGCAGTTCCTTCTTGTCACCACTGCGGGAGGTCAGGCAGCATTATTTGCCACCTGAACACGTGGACACCGAAGCTTCAGGAGAACTGGTGACTCCCCCAGTGCCGGACGCCTAGTTGGTGGTAGCGTGGGGATTTGAACCTGAGTTTGACTTGCAAACACCATTCTTGTGCTTCTTGTAAAAGGCTGACTCACTCACGTTAGGCCTGGCTGGAACCCAGCCCAGCTCATTGCAGTTTACAGAATTTGTTTACATCCATCGTACCTCTGAAGCATTGCCTCTTGTTTCCTGGAAGCGCGTGAGGAAAAGCAGGGGCTCCATGGATGTGATGTGTTGTATGAACAGTTGGTGCCAGCCAGTGGGCAGGAAAAGGGCTTTCTGAGTGCTGAGTGGCAGAGCCTGGGTCTTCTGACCTTGGTAGGAAAACGGTTCAAGTTCTTAGTCAGTGAGGAAAATGAGCTCTTTGTCCAAATTCCTACCTAGACTGTTGGGATCACGCACTAAGATTTGTTGGGTGGCTGGATTTGTTAAAGGCAGAACTGGAGGAAGCTGGCAGAAGTTTGCCGTGCATCTGAGAAAAATCCTCCCTTTGATACACCTTCTCCACCAAGTACAGTTTGGTTTTTAACCCAGTTAGAACCTACAGGGTGGTTTTTAACCCAGTTAGAACCTACAGGGTGACCTCAGTCTGAGTTCCAGAAGACCTGGCCCCTTTCTTGTTTAAAGACCGTTAAAGGATGTGTTCAGTTTATTCTGGGTTGAATTTTCCTCAAACTGGACCAGCGTGTCCAACTCCCTCCCTGGAGTGAGCCGTTCAGGGCTTTCCTGGGAGATCATGGGCTGTGGCTGCTTCAGACCAGAGGGGAGTTTCTGGGCTAGATCATCTTTCCTCAGTGTCCCTTTAAAATGACTTAAGCTGGTGGTTCTCCAGGGCTTCCCAGGTGGTGCCAATGCAGGAGACGTAAGAAACACAGGTTCCATCCCTGGGTCGGGAAGATCCCCTGGAGGAGGGATGGCAACCCACACCAGTGTTCTTGCTGGAGAATCCATGGACCGAGGAGTCTGGCGGGCCGCAGTCCAGGGGGTCACAGAGAGTCAGACAGGGCTGAAGCGATTTAGCAGCAGCAGCAGTGGTTCTCACGCAAGTCACCTCGAGAGCTGGTTTAGAACACGGAGGCCGTGGCTGCTTGAGGTAGGACAGGACTGGACCCTGTGTGTCTTTAACTACGTTCCCTGGGTGGTCCTGAACCAGGGTGTGAGAATCACGCCCACATGCTTTCTTGTCACTGTGTTTTTTTCTCCCTCTATCCTTGGCTTCGAGCGCTGTCTTTTCTGCTGCACAAATCAAATCTAATTTTCATGCCTGGACCTTCTCCTGTCATCCTTTCAGCTGCTAAACTTTTATTTTTAAAATGAAAAAATACCGAAGTATAGTTGACTTACAATGTTGTGTTCATCGGCTGTACGGTAAAGTGATTCAGTTATGCATATCCGTACCTGTATCTATATCTATTCTTTTTCAGATTCTTTTCCACTGTAGGTTTTTACACGATCTAGTTTACAGTTCCCCATCCTACACGGCAGGTCCTTGTCTCATCTATCAGCTGCTAAACTTCTTGCCATCCAAATGTCTAGTGGTGGCCAGTTCAGGCACTGTGCTGGCTGTGAGTTAGAGTCTCCAATGTCATGGAGTTTCCAGGCCAAATGGACAGTTAGGATAACAGTAGGAGGAAAGGCAGGGTGCTGGGCGTCCCGAGGAGGAGAGCTCAGCTGTGCTGGGGCAGGAGTTTGGCCAAGTGGTCCTGGTATGAGGATGAGCAGGAATGAGTCGGGCGGAGGAGAGAGTGAGACAGCTCTTGCCTTCTAGGGCGTGGGACCAGCACAAGTCAAAGTAGGGGATGACAGCACAGCTCAGCAGGGGATTTGAGGTGTGTTGACACATGGGAAAGTGTACATGCGATGTGAATCCTGCCTTCATGACTCACACTTTCCTTTACAGAAGGCATGAGCTACATCATAAAAAAAACTGTTTGTTGAAAAGTTCAGAAGAAGATGTGAAGTGGAACAAGTAGGAGGTTGAAATCCTCACCAAATGAAGTGGTTTCCACCTAAAGGGAGAAGAACAAGACCGTTGTTTATTTCTTTGTCTCCCTTGCTAGTCTTGGGAAAGAAATGTGTGTTTTATTTGGCTGTGTTGGGTCTTAGTTGTGGCATGTGGTATCTTTGCTGCCACGTGCGGGCTCTAGCTCCCTGACTGGGGATCGAACCCAGGCTCCCTGTGTTGGGAGCATGGAGTCTTAACCACTGGACCACCAGGGAAGTCCTTCCCCTTGCTGGTCTATAAGCAACTTGAGATTGTGGGGCTTTCATGTCCGTGTCCCTAGCATGATCGCGGCCTGGTGTAGAGAACTCAGTCAGTGACAGTGGGTGAATGAAGGAGTTTCAGGTGCAGGAACATTGGACAGATCCCTTTGCCTCTCTGGGCCTTTGTTGCCTCAACTCCAAGTAAAGGTTTTATCCAATATTGTGACTGATGACCCATATTCCAGTTGCTTGCTCTTGCGGCCCTGAAGTTCACACCCATGCATCCAGGTTTACCCACTAGTGGCCGGGCTAGCTCTGTTGCAGGCAGAGATCCAATTAAAACCCACCAATCAGCCAATGTGGAATGAGCGTGGAAGGCCCTATCTTGGGCACGGGTGGATGTCCGTGTGCGAGTCCCCTTACCTTCATTTGTAGAGATGTGGATGAACCTAGAGCCTGCCATGCAGAGTGAAGTAAGTCAGAAAGAGAAAACCAAATATTATGTGCTAACACACACATATATGTAGAATCTGGAAAAGCTGTGCTGGTGAACTATTTTCAGGGCAGGAGTAGAGATGTAGACACAGAGAAGAACTGTGGGCGCAGAGGGAAGGAGAGGGTGGGATGGACTGAGAGAGTTTTGACATATATACACTACCATGTACTTCCCTAGTAGCTCAGGCGGCAAACATCTGCCTGCCAATGCAGGAAACCCCGGTTCGATTCCTGGGTCGGGAAGATCCCCTGGAGAAGGAAATGGCAACCCGCTCCAGTATCCTTGCCTGGAGAAGCCCAAGGACAGAAGAGCCTGGCGGGCTGTACAGTCCATGGGGTCGCAAAGAGTCGGACACGACCGAGAGATTAGCACACTCACATGTGTGGAATAGCTGGGGAGAAGCACTGTGTAACAGGGGGCTCACCGTGGTGCCCTGTGATGACCTAGAGGGGCGGGATGGGGGCGCGGGAGGGAGGCTCGAGAGTGAGGGCGTATGTGTATACACGTAGCTGATTCACTTGGTTGTGTAGCAGAAACTCACACCACGTTGTAAAGAAGTTATCATCTGATTAGAAACAGAGACGGTTTATCGTCTGTTAGGGAAATAAGGTAAATATGTGGAAAGATAAATTGGCTTCCAATTAAGTGCCGAAAGTCAGGATCAGCCTGCAGATGTTCAGGCTACCAGAGGGGCTTCTCTGAGAAAGCAGTTCTGTCGCCAGTGTGTTTTGACCATCAGCCACCATCCTCTGTCACCAATGGACCCGTGTGTGCTGTGCATAGATGCCTCAGTCGTGTCTGACTCTTTGCAATGCTGTGGACTGTAGCCTGCCAGTCTCCTCTGTTCCTGGGATTCTCCAGGCAAGAACACTGGAGTGGGCTGCCATGCCCTCCTCCAGGGGATCTTCCCGACCCAGAGATCAAACTCGTGTTTCATGTCTTCTGCATTAGCCGGTGGGTTCTTTACCACTAGCACTGCCTGGGAAACCCCAGTGAACCCATAATGCAAGGTATTTCATCTCTCGGATACCCTGTTTTCATGAAGAAAAGTTTTGTTCCTTCCCATGTCTTATCAGCCAGTTGGAGATTCAGACCAGCACTGAGAGATCCTGTGTTCTTAAACCGAGCTGGTTGATCTCTAGCCAAAAACCAAGAAACAGTGGCAATAATGATAGAATTGTCCTTTCTTGAGCATTTGCCTTATGCCAGACATTATTTCATTTAATTAGCTTAAGTCTTTAGGAGGGGACTGTTGTAATCTCTATTTTCAGAGGAGAAGATTAAACTTCAGTTTAGTACTCAAGCTAGTAATTGTCAGAACCAGGACCCAAACCCAGACCACAGGCTCATGCTCCGACCTGCTGTAGGCCTGTGCCCACGGTCCGTCCAGCGTAAATATGTGACTTAGGGCAGTGGTCAGCCAGCTACGGTCCCACAGGCCAAGTTCAGCCACTGCCTGTTTTGGGGTGGCCTGGGAGCCAAGAGTGGGTTTTTTTTTTTTAAATTTTTAAGCAGTTAAAAAAAAAATCAAGAGAAGAATAATATTTTATGACAGGCAAAAATTATTTGAAATACAAATTTAATGCTCATAACTAAAGTTGTAATGGAACAGAGCCATGGTTGTTACTTTGCACACTGTCAGTGGTTGATTTCACGGCACGACAGCGAGCCGTAAAGCCCGCAAAAACCTAAAATATATACTGTCTGGCCTCTTACGGACACAGTTTGCCAACCTCCGATTGAGGGCATTCATCAGGCTTTAGGAGATGTTGAAAATCGGTCACCTCCCATTGCTGTCTTCACCCTCACCATTTGTGGGTAGGCTCTGCTGATAGTATTTTATGATTCCGCATTCTCTTTTCACTGCTTGGGTATTAAATGAAAGTGTTCACTCTGTGGCCTCACTGGCTTGATAGTACCTGCCCTGGGGGATTCGCCCAGGTGCCGTTTTATCAAAGATCTGTCTCTTAGAGAAGACAGTGGTATGACTTTGCCTTGAACAATCTTTTTTGTGGTGGTGGTGGTTGTATTTAGGTTACTGTTAAAAACGGATCTGGAGAGCAGTTGTCTGGTTGTTCCAGAGATGGATGCACTTTGTAATTGAAGGAGAATGTGGTAGGTGAGAAGTCTCTGTAAGCACTGACTGAGCACCGCTGCCTGTGATTACAAAGGCCACCCTGAGGCTGTCCTGGCGGGTGGGGAGGACCCGGAGGACCCGGCCGGTCCAGTGCTCTCATCTTGCTGGCCTCGTGGGGAGCGGGGTGGACGGTGGGCTTGCTGAGAGCATCTCTCTCCTCTGGCGGAAGCTGGATGGTCCCGGTGCCGCTCTGGCCGTGATGGCGGGCGAGGGCGCAGACTGCAGTCAGTCGCAGAATTTCAGCCCCAGTTCTTCTTAACATGCACCAGAGTCCCGGATGCTGGCTTGCTCTCTCTGCTGCCCTTGTTTCTGTGTTAGCTGCAACACTCCCTGGTTCTGCTTTTTCTTACGCTTTGTTGCGACAGCTCACCGCTCCCCATCCATCACCTCTTGAACCTTCCCCTCCCAGCTCCTGCTCGGGGGCGATAGTGGTAATACTGAGTCATATTTATCGGGCACCCGCTGTATGGTAAGTGCTTCGCATGGGTTGTATCATTTAAGGCTTGTCAGAGTCATCCTGTGCAGTAAATACTGTTTAAACCATTTAGTTTTTAAGTCGTGGAAGTTATCAAACACACGCGGATGAACTCCAGGTACCCCTCTCTCGGGCCCTGCAGACTCTTTGGCCCCCTCGCTTGCTCAGGAAGCTGGTTGCTGTAGTTGCTGAAAGCCGAGAGGGAGCTGGCTCAGGTGTGTGCCGCTGGTCGGCTGGACTCCAGGGTGTCTCCTCTCAAATTCTGTGCCCTCCCACTCGCTGACTGTTTGCTGCTGTTTGTGGGGTGCCTACTGTGTGCTACTGAAGCCCCACGTCAAGCCTGTAGAGTAGATGATAACTTACAGGTGAAGGAGTTCCGGGAGGTGAGATCTCTGGCCTCCAGACTCCTTACTGATAACCAGCAGGACCAGGGTTCAAACCAGTCCAACCTAAAGGAAATCCACCCTGAATATTCATTGGAAGGACACATGCTGAAGCTGAAGCTCCAATGCTTTGGCCACCTGATGTGAAGAATTGAGTCGTTGGAAAAGACCCTGATGCTGGAAAAGACTGAAGGCAGGAGGAGAAGGGGACGACAGAGGATGAGATGGTTGGATGGCATCATTGACTTCAGTGGACATGAATTCGAGCAAACGCTGGGAGCTAGTAGTGAAGGACAGGGACGCCTGGCGTGCTGCAGTCCATGGGGTCACAAAGAGTTGGACATGACTTGACAAGCAAACACATGAGGATTCAAATCCAGAACTGACCCCAGGCCCTGAGCATTCTCTTCCCCACCCCTTTCTCTGCCCTCCTCTCCTGGGCAAGTGCAGGGGGAATCAGTGGGGTGGTGGTTTGGCTTGTGGGAACCTCTTGTTGCAAACTTTGGGAGAACACAGGGTTACTTCAGGATGAACTCTAGAAGGGTGTGAGGAGCTTCTGGGCCTGTTGGTCCTTGTGGCCTTGGAGATAGAATCCACCCTTGACCTTCTGGCCGTTTTTCATAGATAATGAGAGACCCCTTAGCTTCTGTGGTCAGTTGAAGGCAGAGCTTGCCAGGCTGGCACTTGGGAGTCCCGATGGTCAGTGCTCCTCTGGGAGAGAGGGGGAGAGGTGAGGGGGGCTGTGGAGCTGGGAAGGATGGGCTGTGGGTGCACCCAGGTAGGGGGCAGGGTGGGGACGGGGAGGTGTCCACGAGGAGCTGGGCCTGAACACAGCAGGCCCTTAGTAAAGGGTGAAAAGAGGTGTTGGTCGCTCAGTCGTGTCTGACTCTTTGCGACCCCATGGACTGTGGCCCACCAGGCTCCTCTGTCCATGGGCTTCTCCAGGCAAGAATACTGGAGTGGGTTGCCATGCCCTTCTTCCAGGGGATCTTCCCGACTCAGGGATTGAACCCCAGTCTCCTGCGTTGCAGGCAGATCGTTCACTGTCTGAACCACCAGGGAAGCCCTAGTAAAGGGTAGCTCTCAGCTATTTTTATCAGCACTCTAAGGTGCATGGGTGGTGCTGGAGGGAACCGATGGGATTTATGGAGTGGTTTTATTCAGATTCAAGAGTAGGAAGTGAAAATCTTCAACTGAGAAATGAACTCCCTACTCTGTTTTTGCTCCTTTGGGCGGGTGGTAGTGGCATGGGGGAGCAGGTCAGGGGATGAGCAGAGAATTTGTTGTTTTGTCTCTCAGTCGTGTCCGACTCTTCTCGACCCCACAGACTGTAACCCGCCAGGTTCCTCTGTCCATGGGATTTCTCAGGCAAGAGCACTGAAGTAGGTTGCCATTTCCTCCTCCAGGAGATCTTCCCGACCCAGGGATCGAAACCTTGTCTCGGGCATTGGCAGGATGAATTCTTTACCACTGAGCCACCTGGGAAGCCTGAACAGAGAATTTAGGGGCAGGCAAAATGGTCTCTTTTACATCTGACTTTGGCCAGAGGTCTCTTCCTAAGAGAGAAGGTTAGAAAGTAAACATCATGAATAATTGCCACCCATGAATTTTACAGACTGCACTTGAGTTGATGGTGAGAAACTCAAATGCGGTCGGCTTGTTGGGAACACGAATAAGTGGAGTATGCCAAACCCTGGGAGGTCACAGTGCCTCTCCATCTTTCATACACTCTTGTGTGATAGAGAAAATGAAGAGCGGGGTGCCATGTTGCTTGGCGGCTGCCGCGTGTCCTCAGCTTCGAGGTGACGACGCTAGGGAGTGGCGGGGAATGCCAAGCACTTCCCCCAGGGAGCGGGGAGCGGATGCGAAGATACAGCTCTTTGCTTTTGTTGTTTTTGTTTAGTCCCTCAGTCGTGTCCGACTCTTCTGCGACCCCCATGGGCTGTAGCCCACTAGGCTCCTCTGTCCTTGGGATTCTCTAGACAAGAATGCTGGACTGGGTCGCCATTTCCTCCTCCAGGGGATCTTCTCTACCCAGGGATCAAACTTGCATCTCCTGCATTGGCAGGTGGATTCTTTACCGCTGAACTACCAGGGAATCCTGACTCATTGCTTACATGTGGCCAGATCTTCTTCACCTTTTTTTTTTCCCTTTGAGAAGCTAAAAATCAGTACTTTAAAACATGCTGTCTCCTAATTTTAAAGTATTCACTTAAGATTTTAAGAAACACTGTGGCAAAGCATTATGTTTTATACCATAAATACATATAATCTTTTTTTGGGTCAGTTATATCAAAGTTGGAAAAAAGTACAGTGGGGGAAATAGAACAGTGTTCTAATGGAAGTAAATTTTAAAAAGAGCAACAACACTATAGATTAAGTAAAACAGGTCAGTGGGCTAGATTTGAACAGTGGAGTTCTAACTTTAACCCCAGGATTTAGCATATGATGTGGGGAAAAGGTTCAGATGGGGACCTGGATCTTGCCAATTCTGATCCTCTCATGAGATGGGCAGGTGACTCCTGCTTTGTGCTTTAGTCTCAGGGCTGGGTCATGTTCGTTGAGTTGCTGAACCACTTTGGACTGTTCTTGGCTTCCTTCATGAAGTCAAAGGGGAGATTGATCACTGTTTTACAAACTCTGTCCCTTGAGGCACATCGGGGGTTCCATAAGTGTTTCCTGTGAGTTTCCTTAAAAAAAAAAAACAAAACCAACATGCCTCACCCTGTCTCCAACCCCTCCCAATAAACTGTAATGCAAACACTTGTGTGTTACACCAATTTTTAATACATGGGAGAATACAGGGTCTTGATAATGCATCTATTATATTGAAAATAAGAACAAGGTAACTTGAACTTTGAATGTATAATGAAAAGATTGCTTTTATCTGAGGGCACATAGACACACACAGACATTTATACCTACATAGATATATATGATATATGGAACTCTATGCATATAGTTCTTCATAAGATTCTTTGTGAAAGAAATAGTTGTGCTGCTAAAAATACCCATGGAAACTTCTGGCCTGGGGTTTCCAAGTTCATCTTCAGCTCTGCATCTCAGAGTTCACACAGCCTCACCAAAATAGCCCCTCTAGTTACTTTTTCCTCTCTGATTTGGAAGGGAAATGTTCATCATGCCTTCAGCTGCCCCAAGAGGCAAGAGATGAGCCAGCTGGTGTTTGCCAGGGTAGTTGTTGTTCCCTCTTTGTATCAGAGCCTCATCGGGCTTTTTTTGGGGCTCAAAATTGTGGATTATGCTGACCCTTCTCCACAGTCTCTTTTGATGACAGTGTCAAGTTCACAGTCTCATATATTTTTGCCTATGAGGCAGAGTGAGCCAGCCCACTCTCATCTTGCTTTGCCTGATGTCTTGTGTTGTGGGGACCGCTTGCCGTGTTGCCTGTTGGCCTGCCTCTTCCTGCCTGGGGACTCTAGGATGGAATGGGATGCCAGATGTTCAGGGTGCCCCACGATGTCACACCTGTCTTCTGGGACCTTTCCCATAAAGGTGTTTATTGCCTGGCTCCTGGGTTCGGAGGGAGTGTTCAGCCTTGGCAACCTTTCTACCTGATTTACCTTCTTTTTTTTTTTTTAAAGTGAAAGCAATACAGAATTTTAAAGCTTTATTCAGATATAATTGACAGACAAAATTGCAGACTGGGCCATGTGGCATGTGGGATCTTAGTTCCCCTGCCAGGGATGGAACTTGTGCCCTCCTGCAGTGGAAGCATGGAGTCTTAACCACTGGACCACCAGGGAAGTTCCAGTGATTTACCTTTTTATCCCAATTTTAAAGAGAGATAAATGGAAGAATGACGGACGTTCTGGCTTGGAATGCGTGCCCGCACCGAATCCCATAAAACGCTGTTTGATTTTGAGAATCGCTTGACGCGGTGCACATTTTGGTTAATGACGTCAGTGGGTAAAAATAACTATTGTCATATGGTGTGTGGGCTTGGTTTTAGAAGGATAAAGAATCTATTGTTACTCATTGTGTTATTCAGTCACTTATTACCCACCCCGAAACTCCGAACGTGTGTAATAGAAAACCTGAAGCTTTGTCACTTACTGAAATCCAGGCTCTGTGAACTTATCCTCAGACTCTGCTCCTCTTGAGAACAGCACAGAGTCCTCCTTCTTTCAGCCCGTTTAAATAGATGGATGGGACCTGACCACAGGGTCTGTGATAGGCAGGGTTTGTGGCATGCAGCCCCGGAAGCGCGTTTGGGTTCTGTGGTCTCAGGTGAGATTTGTCCAGGGTACGAGCCAGCTTCGTGCTCCCTGGGTCGTTAAGTTTCTTCATCTGTATAATGGGGATCAACACAGTTCCTGCCTCCCAGGTCCTTGTCGTAAGGCTCCTAAAGGAGGTGATGAATGTGATAACCTGTAGTGCCGTTGGCCAGTAGTTAAGGGCTTCATCAATATTCTTGGAAGTCTACCCCACTAGCGTGACGTGCCCGCGTGGGATCACTCTCAGACCAGCCGTATCTGTATCCCCCCGACTCACCGTGTGCTTGGGACCCCCGCCCTCCCCTGGGCTCCTGGCTCCATTGCATGGTCTTTGTCTTTGACGTTGCTCCTGCCCGTGGCTCTTGGTGAGTCCGAACTACCTTACGTGCCCTGGTATCCTCCAGCCCAGGGCCTGGTGCTGGGCCAGGGCTGCAGGAAAGGGCACAAATGTCTGGGGCTGAAAGGGACTCGGAGCTTGGGCAGATCCTGGAGCTGGAGGGGTCATAGATGGTCATCGAGAGAGTTGTCCGGTAGCCACTTTGGAATTTGTTGAGGCAGGAGGAAGGCTATGAGGTTGGGCCTTTAGGAACTTTGTTTCATTAGAGCCCCAGGAGAATACCGACGTCGACTCTGGATTGCCTATATCCCTCTGAGGCTTTCCAGCAGATGACATGGATGGCTTGGTGAGACCCAACCAAGTCCCTGAGCTCACAAGTGCCAGGGGAAGTGGAACCTGGACCTCTTGATCACCACTCTGGGCCGTGCCTGCCAGGCTCGCAGGCTCCCCGGTGATGTCACATGATCTCTGCTTTGGCTCCTGTGTGTGCGGCTGCAGGCCCCTGCCTCCCCCCCACCCTCCTGCACCCCGCTCCGCCCGCCAGGAGGCTGCCCGCCTCGGTCTATGCCATAAGTGCCCTCGGTCCGCAGCTTCCTGCTGGGCCGGCCCCGCAGCCCCTTCCCTTGCGGCCCCATGGCTGCTAAAACTCTCACCCAGCCCTTGCTGGGTTCCCGTCACACCCGTGTAAACAGCCTTTCTGAAACTCTCCTCAGTTACCCTGGTAGCGTGTCATCTGTCCCTGCCAGGCTCCCCGTGAACACTGGCATGTTTCAGAAAGGGTAACCTGGCAGTTCTATATTAACTTTCCACTATGCATTGAAGGGAGAGACGGAGAGAAGCAGCCAGGTCTGTGGATGAAGGAATAGGGCTGGTTATGCACAAAGAGCTTCAATTAACTTTTGGCCTTTTATATTCAAATGAGGGATTGTAGAGAGAGTCACAGCGATACACTGACAGGACAGACAGACAAACAGACTGCAGCAGATAGGATCCTCGGCTGGTACTTCTTAACGTGTGTGTGTGTGCTGAGAACTTTAAGATGTAAAAGGGGAAATAGTCTGTCTGTTTCAGCCCAAGGACAATGCTGTCTTCTGTTAGGGCTGAGGGTTATGAGGTTTGTTTTTGGGTGGCCGCAGTGTGGAAGTGGGAAGTCCAGGTGCATTCAACACCCAAGCATCGTCAGGCCATGACTGCTGAGTGTACCCATGAAGGATGAAGGGAGGGAGTTTATGAACTGGGAGACAGGTGTAATGGGGCAGTCACAGAGGTATTGGGTTGGCCAAAAACTTCATTCAGGTTTCTCCAAATGAACTTTTTGGCCAACCCAATACTTGGAGAGGGGTGAAGAGAAGCTGTACACGTCTGTTTTGGTGTGTATCTAGGAGGAGTGTTTACCTGAAGAGGAGCTGGGGGGCATTTAGAGATTTTAGGTGAATGTGGCTAGTGAGCTCCCTGTGATTTAGGTGTTTGGCAGGAAGAATCCAGGGTTCAACGTGGACCACTGCTGTGATGACTGTAGCTTTGGCTGAGTTGGGGTGGTACCAAGGGCAGTGTTAACGGTTTTGTTTTCTCTGGGCGTGGAGGAAGACCCTTGTGGCTGAAACCAAAGTTTCAGGACTGGAGGTGGTTCCCAAAGAGGGTTTGGCTCATCAGCGTGACCAGAGGAGGCTGTGAAGCTCGAACACCTCCCTGGGGCAGGGAGGGTGATGGAAAAGGCAGGAAGTCTCGGCAGTGAGGGTCTGCTCCTTAGAAAAGAAGCAGGAGAAGACTGCTGTGCGGTGTTGGGTGTTCTTGGGTGTCGTTAATGCCCGGCCATCTGGTTGACCAATGGGTAGACCATTGTCTGCCTTCCCTGGAGTTGCTAGGTAACTGGAAGTCCTTGGCAGAACTGAGGACCGTCTTGGAGTCTTTTCTCATATGTCGCCACATCTTCCTCCTTGGACAGTGAGCGTAGTCTCTCTTCTCTCTGGGCCCCTTTAGCCCAGTTTTGGGGGCCTGCAGAAGCCATCGCCCACCTGTATGGGTGACTTTGTAGGGGGAAAGTGGGGATGTGGGCGGGCTATGAGTACTCCATCCAGGTCTGCCTCCCAGGAGAGAAGGCTTTGGGGAGTCTTGGCTGGAGTGGCTGAGGTAAAAACCTGGGCTGTTTTTGGGGCTGTGTGTCCTTGGGTAAGCCACTGAGTGCCTCTGGGCCTCCGTGCCCACCTCTGTAACTGGGTTCTTGGTCAACTATGTAGACACTTTGGAAAGGATGTGTTTCAAGTTGCCTATTGGTTATATCAGTAGAGTCTGAGCTTTGGTGTAAAATAGAGATAAACCTTGCAGAGTTGCTCTGAAGATTCAAGGTAATGGTGGTAGTAATAGTGGCTAAAGAGATCGTTTTATTTCATTTTCACGGTAACAAGGCAGATATAGTGATCATCCCTGTTCATAGATGTGGACACTGAGGGACAGAGAGGTTAAGCTACCTGCCCAAAGTCACACTGCCAGTAAGTGGTGGCCCTGAATGACTTCACCCAGGTGGTCGGACCGGTGCCAGAGCCCAGGCTCTTAGCCAAGATTCCGAGTCTGTGCCCGGACAGAGGCCACAGAAAGCCCAGCCCAGTGCCTGGTTTGCTGCGGCTGCTCAGTAAACTTGAGTTCCTTCCGTTTTATCCTCAGAATGCATCTGGAAGTGGACGTCCCCACTGTGCTTCTGGTCGGGCTCTTCAGCTCATGTTTTCTTTTTTAGCTTTCTTTTCTCCCAGTTCTGGAGGTGAGTTGTGCCAGATCAAGGTGTGCATGGCATGCCTGCTAAGTTCTTTTAGTTGGCTCCGGCTCTTTCCAACCCCGTGGACCGTAGCCCGCCAGGCTCCTCTGTCCATGGGCTTCTCCAGGCAAGAACACTGGAGAGGGTTGCCATGCCCTCCTCCAGGGGCTCTTCCTGACCCAGGGATTGACCCCGCATCTCTCAGGTCTCCTGCATTGGCAGGCGGGTTCTTTACCACTAGCGCCACCTGGGAAGCCCTGCCTAGCTCATGCTATCTAATGTCTGGTTCAGGGAGGTTCATTCCCCCTTCTCCAACTGTCCAAATCCACCTTTCAAAGCCTTCCTGTTTATTACCTTCTTCTTCTCCTCCCTCCCCCAACCTCGTCCTGCTAGAAGCGACCTTTCACTCCTTCCCAGTGGCTCAGCTTGATGATAAATAGTCTCCTACTCACTGTCTTTTTTTTTTTTTCTAATTGAGGTGAAATTCACATAACACAAAACTAGCCATTATAAGGTGTGCGGTTCAGTGACATTTGGTACATTGACCATGTTGGGTGACCACCGCCTCCATCGATTACAGTTTCAGAACATTTTCGTCCCCCCATAGAAAAGCCAGTACCTGTGAGCAGTCACTCTCCCTTCCCATCTTCTGTCCCCTGGCAACCGCTGGTTCTGCCTTCTGTTCCCTCTTCTGGACGTTTTGTATAAATGGAACCACAGTCTGTTTGCTTCTGTGTCTGACTTCCTTCATTTGGGGTCATGTTTCTGCATCCATCCTCATTGTAGCATGTATCAGAATTTCCTTCCTTCTTAAGGCTGACTAGTGTTCCCTTGTACATGTATCCCACATTCCGTCTGTCTGCCGGGGGACAGTGGATTGTTTCCACCTTTCAGCTATTGTGAGTGGTGCTGCTGTTAACCCCCACCGTCTTTTATGCAAACGCTGCCCCCTGTTTCTGTCTGAGCACCGGGGCTGTGACTTCTGGGGTCCCCTGAGCCCTTGCCACAGGGTGGGCTCAGTCATCACCCCCTGCTGGGTCTCCTTAAGCCAGGAGGGAGGAGACTGGGAGCGAGAGGTGCGCCTCGCTCTTGGGCTGGGTCTACACTTCTGCCCAGAGGAAAGTAGCAAGTGGAAAGTGCTGGAAATTCTCCACCGTGAAGCACTTCTCACTCCTGTGCCAGCCAGGGAATTTCTGAGCTCTGTGACCTAAGGCATTCTCTGGCCTCAGTGTTCCCATCTGCACAATGGGGTGATCGATCATTCCTTTTTCAGAGAGTTGTGTGAGGGTTAAATGAGATGGAGCCTGTGGAATGCTTGCCTCCTTCCCTGCCTGCAGTTGGAGCTCTGGGTGAGGGACCAGTTTGAAGAAGGGCCCTTGCAGGCCATTCAGGTATGACCTGAGTCCAGTCCCTCATGATTGTACAGTGGAGGTGACCAATCGACTCAAGAAATTAGGTCTGGTAGACAGGGTGCCTGAAGAACTATGGATGGAGGTTTGTAACACTGTACAGGAAGCAGTGTCCAAAACCATTCCAAAGAAAAATGCAAAAAGGTAAAATTGTTGTCTGAGGAGGCCTTACAAATAGCTGAGAAAAGAAGAGAAGCGAAAAGCAAAGGAGAAAGGAAAAGATATACCCAACTGAATGCAGAGTTTCAGAGAATAGCAAGGAGAGATCAGAAAGCCTTCTTAAGTGAACAATGTAAAGAAATAGAGGAAAACAGTAGAATGGGAAAGACTAGAGATCTCTTCAAGAAAAATTAAGAGATACCAAGGGAACGTTTCATGCAAGAATGGGCACAATAAAGGACAGAAATAGTATGGACAAACAGAAGAGATTAAGAAGAAGTTGCAGAAATCTACAGAAGAACTATACAAAAAAGGTCTTAATGACCTAGATAACTACACTGCTGTGGTCACTCACCTAGAGCCAGACATCCTGGAATGTGAAGTCAAGTGGGCCTTAGGAAGCATCACTACAAACAAAGCTAGTGGAGGTGATGGAATTCCAGCAGAGCTCTTTCAAATCCTAAAAGATGATGCTGCGAAAGTTCTGCACTCAATATGCCAGCAAATTTGGAAAACTCAGCAGTGGCCACAGGACTGGAAAAGATCAGTTTTCATTCCAATCTCAAAGAATGGCAATGCCAAAGAATGCTTAAACTACCACATGATACCAAGGTAATGCTAAAAATTCTTCAAATTAGCCCTCCACAGTATGTGAACTGAGAACTTCCAGATGTACAAGCTGGATTTAGAAAAGGCAGAGGAACCAGATATCAAATTGCCAACATGCATTGGATCATAGAGAAAGCAAGGGAATTCCAGGAAAATATCTTCTTCTGCTTCCTTGACTACGCTAAAGCCTTCGACTCTATGGATCACAATTAACTGTGGAAAATTCTTAAGGAGACTGGAATGACTACCTTACCTGCCTCCTAAGAAAGCTGTATGCAGGCCAAGAAGCAATAATTATAATTGGGCATGAAACAGCAAACTGGTTCAAAATTGGGAAAGGAGTACATCAAGACTGTATACTGTCTCCCTGATTATTTAACTTCTATGCAGAGTACATCATGCAAAATGTCAGACTGGATGAAGCATAAGCTGGAATCAACATTGCCGGGAGAAATATCAATAACCTCAGATATGCAGATGATAACAGTCTAGTTCCAGAAAGCAAAGAGGAACTAAAGAGCCTCTTGATGAGGGTGAAAGAGGAGAGTGAAAAAACTGGCTTAAAACTCAACATTCAAAAAACTAAGATCATGGGATCTGGTCCCATCACTTCATGGCAAATCAAATGGGAAAAAGTGGAAGCAGTGACAGATTTTATTTTCTTGGGCTCCAAAATCACTGCAGAAGGTGACTGCAGCCATGAAATTAAAAGATGCTTTCCTTGGAAGAAAAGCTATGACTTTAATATACCTAGATAGCATATTAACAAGCAGGGACATCACTGCTGACAAAAGTCCATCTAGTCAAAGCTATGGTTTTTCCAGTAGTCATGTATGGATGTGCAAGTTGGACCATAAAGAAGGCTGAAGAATTGATTCTTTCAAATTGTGGTGGTGGGGAAGACTCTTGACAGTCTCTTGGACTGCAAGGAGATCCAACCAGTCAATCCTAACGGAAGTCAACCCTGAATATTCATTGGGAGGACTGATGCTGAAGCTCCAATACTTTGGGCACCTGATACGAAGAGTCAACTCTTTGGAAAAGACCCTGATGCTAGGAAAGAGTGAGGGCAGGAGGAGAAGGGGGCAACAGAGGATGACTTGGTTAGAGAGCATCATTGACTCAATGGACGTGAGTTTGCGCCAACTCCACAGTGAAGAATAGGGAAGCCTGGCGTGTTGGAGTTCGTGGGTCACAAAGAGTCAGACACGACTTAGTAACGGAAGAACAGCGACAACTTGCAGGCAGGACGGTTTCTGTACAGTCCTTCTGGACGAGCAACCCCCAGTGCCTTCTGGTGCCCTAGAAGGGGAAGGAGCGGCAGTCCTTCTCGTCACCATGCTTAGTTGTCACTGCCGGAAAGTCGTCCCCGCTTCCCTTTTCTGCAGTTAACTCTGGTGCTCAGTGTAGGAATCTGTGGAAACTGGTTTTCTCCCCTCTCACCCCCAGGCACAGCTGTGCTCTGAGCTAAGTTTAGAAAGGGGAGCTTTCTGTTGATTGAATGACTGGAATGAGAGGGACTGTGGTCAGTCGTGTCCGACTCTTTGTAACACTTTGGATTGTAGCCCGCTAGGCTCCTCTGTCCGTGGGATTTCCCAGGCAAGAAGATTGGAGTGGGTTGCCATTTCCTTCTCCAGGGCATCTTCCCAACCCATGGATTGAACTGTGCCTCCTGCATTGCTGGTGAATTCTTTATCTGCTAAGTCAATGGGGAAGCCCTTTCTGTTGATTGTATTCTTTTAAAAAGTGCTCATAAGGTGTCCCCCATGCCATGAATCTTGTGGGGTGTTGTTTGCAAGGGTCTTTTTGCCCTGTGGTCAGTGCAAAAAGGGGGCCTGGCAGACCTGGACTGGCCGCCTCCTCTCACTGACCAGCTTGGTAACCCTGGATGACAGGTCACTGACCTTTCACTTTCTTTTTCTATAAAAATGAAGATTAGTGTGAAAATTAGTCATCTAGCTTTGTGCTCATTATAGCGTCAACTAGTGTTCCAAATGGTGTTCTTTTGGAACAACTCTTAGACAACCCAAACAAAAGTAGTTAAATAAAAAGGGGTTAAGAAGTCAAGGAGTCTGGAAGTAGAGTCTCGAATTGCTTGATTTGGCAGTGCAAGGGTCCGGGTGTTTTCTCTCTCTCCCCACATCAGCCATCCTCAGCTGCTGGGTGAGTTCTTCCCTCCTTGTCACATAGAGGCTGCAGCAGCTCCAAGCATCATGGCCAGATCTGCTGAAGTCCAGCAAAGCAGGATGGTATTTCCTTCCATGCATTTCCTTTTTATTAGAGAAGACGCTTTCCCCCAAGAGACCCCTTGCAGATTTCTCTTAGGTACCCTCGTCCTTCGTTTTAGCCTGCAGCCTTTAGATTCCCTGAGTCTTAAGGCAAGGACTAAGCTGATGATGCTTCATTTGGCCCAGTGAGGTCAACGTGAGGGAATGAAGCTGGGAAAGACGTGAAGCCACATGAGCTAGGGTGATGTCAGTCTAGCTGCTGTTTCATCATGAGCCTCAAAGAGATGCCAGCTGGTGTGTACACCTGGCATTAAGGTCTTCTCTGGGAGGGTTGCCAGGAGAAACTGTACCTGGATTTGCCAAAGAAGCGCACAGAGAGTATCTTTTGAAGTTAATGTTGAAACCTTCCCTTAGTTCTGGTACATTTCTTGCCAGTTTCTTCACGTTGGAAGCTAGTGGAGCTGGTGGTTTGGTACGCAGACGGGAGTCAGGCTGCCTGGGCTCAGATCCTGGTGGCCGTAGCCAGCAGGGACCAGTGCCTCCCGTTTAGGGCTGTTTGGAAGAGTGAATGAGTTAGTATCCGAAAGCACTTAGAACAGTGCTCTGTGCGTATTGGGCCAAAGGCATTGAGAATACAGAGTCAAAAGCACGACTCTAATCTTGGAAAACTTGCGTTTGGCCATGACTGTGATTCTTGGAATTTCATCTGTAGAACTCAGAGCTCTTTGACATGTTGTCCTGAGTCGTGACCAGCAGCCAGGCAGTGTCTGCTGAGTCTCGGACTGCAGAGGACCCAGACTGACATGCACAGACGCTCTTCCCCTTCACGTGCGCCTCCCCTGACTTCCCTCAGCAGGTGGTACCCACCCCAGGGCACACTCCATCCGTCCCCCTCCCTCCCTCGCTCCGCCATGGCCCCCGAGACGCGGAGCCTTGTGTCTCATTTCCCTTACTTTTCTGCAAACAGTTTCAAGACAGGGCCCAGATCTTTATTGCTTTAGGCAATACTTGGTGGGGTGGATGGATGATTGAATGGCTTCCAGGTGAGGACACAGCACACAGATGCCCAGGCAGAGAGATAGTAACATTGTAAAGGGCTGGGACGTGCCATCCTAGGGTCACAAAGTGATGTAGTTTAATGTTTTCCAACTCTGGGGCAAAAGAAAAAGTTTACTGCCCTGTGCTGCTTACCTAGTGACCTCTTCCTCCTTTTTCTCCCTCCTGTGGTCCATCCTGGACGATGTGGAAGGCGGCAGAGCATAGAGGGAGGGCCGAAGGCTGGAGGGAGGAAGGTGAGCTGGAAACGTTTAGGCCTGAGATGAGGCGGGTTGAAGGGTACCTGGTGGTGGTGGGGATGGAAAGTTCGAGAGTGGGGTGTGAGCAGGAAGGGAAATCCACAGGGCTCGCCCACCCCTTGCCTCCCCACTCCTGCCCCCTGGCATCCCGTCCCACAGGCTGGCGGGGAGTGAGGAGAGGGGGAATGCTGGATTCCTTTGAGTACTGGTGCCTGGCTCACTGGGAGACAGGGCTGGGGCCAGGCCCCCTTCTGCCCACCTATCTCATGAGACGAGAACGAATGTTCTTGTTTTCTCCATTTGATAAGCGCAAACTTGTGGGATAAGTGGGAGGAATACGGCACTGAGTGATCGGGCTCCTGGGACCTGACTGGCCTTGACCTTGTCCTTGCTGTGGAACCTTGGGCAAATCATTCCCTTCGCCGGGCCTTAGAGATTGGCTCCTCTGCAAAATGAGAGGCTTATTCTTTCCTTCCATGACACATATTGAGTGCCTACTGTGTGTAATATTCTAGGCATGGGCACAGATGCAATTTCTGTTCTCCTGGAGTGTACATTTCAGTTGGAGGAGACTGACGATAATTGAGGTGAAGGCTGGGAGGAAACTCACCAGTCACGCAGTGTGAATGGGGCTCGTTTCCATCGGCTGGTGGGACACAGGCTCCGTAAAGAGGTGGCACCATCTGGGAAGGTCTGGACAGCGGGGTGGGGGGTGAGGGCAGAGTGTTTTTGGAGAAGGGAATCAGTGCATAAAGGCTCCAGGGGAGAACCAGCTTCAAGAACATTGCAAAGGGCGTGAGAGGTGATGACAGAAGGAACCTGTAGGCTGTGGTTAAGAGTTTGCATTTTATTCTAAGTGTGATGGGAGGTTTGAGGACATTTTTTCCACTGGAGTCCCTTTTGATTATTTTCCACTTTACAAGGGCTGTAGTTGGAAATATCCCATTAACCAGAAAGGTGTGATTTACTAAACAACAGATTGAACAATCTTGAATTATTTTAGGCTTTTAAAGTGTGGGGAAATAATAGGGACTTGATAAATATCTTTGAGGATCCTCAGGGATCTGTACAGATGGCAGATGGAGACCCCCTCTGGTTCAAACGTTTATTCTTCACAAAGCCTTTTGCCGTGTGATTTTTAAAAAGATTCCTGCCACCTCCTGATAGAAGATGAACTTTTGCACAATGAACATCTCTAGCGCGGTGCATTTCTGCTGCCACACGTCTGGCTTCATATCCTCCGTTCTCGACCCAGAGTGGCTCTGGGGAAGGGGCGATGGGGGTGGGGATGGCTTTGCTTTCTTTCTTTTGATCCAGAGAATCTCAACTCCTGTTGCAATGTCCTTCTGCCTCAAAGTACAGTGTAGTGACGGGAAGGAGCGCGGACCTGGGGAGTTGCTCTTATTGGATGTTTCCAGGGGAAGAAGTGCTGCGTAGCCAACAGCCGTCTGCTCTCCGTATAACTGAGTTCATCCATTGTTTGCAGATGGCTGGCGCTTACCCTGAATCCCCACGTTCAATGACCTCACACCCTAACCCTGGCCGGCAGGCCTTTGCTTAAATGCTTTTCTCAACAGCCCACCCCAGTCATTAAATTTTCATCTGCTTTATTTCTGATTTGCAGTTTGCCCTGGCTGAAGGAATCTACTGACTTCCGTTTTCTTTTTCTGTTACAGATCCTGTGCGCAGATGACTGTGGTAAGTACCACTTCCCACTCTGCTCTTGTGTTTTTCACTACTGCCCCCTAATGGACGCACCAATATTAACAGGACCGTGAAAAATCACAGAACATGCTAATTTGCTAAAACTCGCTTGGTTCCAATATTTCTTTGGAAGTGGGGTGAGGGTGGAAACAGCAAATGAAAGAAAAAATTTGATCAGTTGTGCAACCCTGACACATCGAATTTTTCTTCTGTGATTTTTTTTCTAGCCTATATTTGTGGGTGTTTTTTTTTTTAAGACAACTTAATTTTTATAATGCAGTATGATGTATATTTATTTCATGCCCTGTTACCCTGTAAGTATTTTCTTGTCTTGCTGCATCACCCCATGACTTTTAAAATGGTGTACAGGTTTTGTATATAATCTTTGGAAAACAAGATGTAGCCTCCTGTATATTGTGTTTTCTTGTGGAGGGCTGAGTCTCAGTTGCTAATTAGTTCCTGGTCCATTGAAGTCCTCCCTGGTCTATAGTAAAATGAGAAAAATGGGGTTGCTATAGTAAATTTTTAATGGAACTTAATATATTCAGTTGAAAGCACTATTTACTCTGGGGTTATGTCCTCACTAATTTTTTTTGATCATTATTCACTTCTATAAGAAATAAAATGAATAGTATTTAGTAAATTTTTAATGTACCTCTTTGAAAAATAAAAATCGGTGGCTTTTGTCTGTCATCAAAGTTCAAGGACTACTTTTGTTTTTCCCCGGTTGGTAAAATCTCAGCCTGTGAACCATAGAGATAAAATTCTTAGAATGTTCTCACAGTGTCATGCAAAGGGGGCAGACCTTGCTGAAACCTTCTAATAAAGAGAATCTCACTTAATAACAGTAATTATGCAAAGCCTGTGCAAACAATAGGAAGAGTTCTGCAGTTGCTTTCTCTTCCTTGTTAATCAGTTTGGTAAATAAGCTGGTAGGTTCCTTGCACAGGCTTGAGTCACTGGTGCAAAAGAAGAAAAACATCTGTGTGTAGAGGCCATATTGTAAAGTGGGGGAGGGGAGGTGAAAGAACTATGATACATTAAAAAACTTACAGTTAAAAGTCTGTTGTACAGCCTGTATGTGGTGGTGGGGGGTGCCGTTTTATTGGCCTGCATTTTGTTTTTCTTTCCTGTGTTCTAGGCACTGGCTGCAATTCGACTACATTGTCATCTATAGCCAGGGAGAGTCCATGGACCCCGGCATGGGAAGACCTTGTAACGACAACTGGAGCGGCTTCGAATGGCCAGCTTACTCTAGCAGACAGCAGGACGTCTTCACCCCTGGGTCCGGGTATGCACTATTCTCTCACCCTCTCAAATGGCTCCAGTCAGCTCAGCCGCTCAGTCGTGTCTGACTCATTGTGACCCCATGGACTGCAGCGTGCCAGGCTTCCCTGTCCTTCACTGACTTCCACAGCTTGCTCAGACTCATGTCCATCGAGCTGGTGATGCCATCCAACCATCTCATCCTCTGTCATCCCTTTCTCCTCCTGCCTTCAATCTTGGCTTCTTACTTTTGCATTCCAGTCCCCTGTAATGAAAAGGACATCTTTTTTGGGTGTTAGTTCCAGAAGGCCTTGTAGGTCTTCATTGAACCGTTCAACTTCAGCTTCTTCAGCATTACTGGTTGGGGCATAAACTTGGCTTACCGTGATATTGAATGGTTTTCCTTGGAAACAACAGAGATCATTCTGTCGTTTTTGAGACTCCACCCAAGAACTGCATTTCGGACTCTCTTGTTGACTAGACGGCTACTCCATTTCTTCTAAGGGATTCTTGCCCACAGTAGTAGATATAATGGTCATCTGAGTTCAATTTGCCCATTCCAGTCCATTTTTGTTCACTGATTCCTAAAATGTACCTGCTGCCAAAAAGTACAAACACATGAGCAAGACCTTTGGGGTGGGTTGTGGGTTTTGGAGAATATCAGTATTTTCATGTGGGCACTGTGTTCAAGATTGCTTCATCTAGGCTTCAGTAGTAAAATGTAACTGCTTTTATCTCTTTGCTCCCCATTCTTGGCACCGTAGCCTGCCTCCCCTGGCAGCTGTTTAACACTTGTCTTTCTCTCTGCTCTCTGAGCAGCACCCCAATGGTGTAGTGGTTAAGAGCCCAGACTGAAAATCGGAGTCCCAGCTTTGCTTCCTGGGTCTGTCACTATCTCACTATGTGACCCAGGGCTAGTTATCCTCTTCGTTTATTGATTTATGTTTTTGCCCTCACCACACAGCCTGTGGGATCTTAGTTCCCCAAGAAAGTGAAAGTGAAATCGCTCAGTCGTGTCTGACTCTTTGCGACCCCATGGACTGTAGCCCACCAGGCTCCTCCAGCCATTGGTCTGCAGGCAAGAATACTGGAGTGGGTTGCCATTTCCTTCTCCAGGGGATCTTCCCAACCCAGGGATCAAACCTGGGTCTGCCACATTGTAGGCAGACGCTTTTACCATCTGAGCCACCAGGGAAGTCCCTAAAAGAAATACTAAGTAATTTATTGAGGTTGGTTGGGCTTGAAGGGAATCTAGGAATCGAAGTGGCATATCCTGCATTAGCAGGTGGAGTCTTTACCACTAAGCCAGCAGGGAAGCCCCTGGCCCTTTGAGCCGGGGATGGAACCTGTGCCCCCTGCCATGGGAGCCCGGAGTCTTGACCACTGGACCACTGGGTGAGTCCCTCATTGGTCCTCTTAGACCTCAGGTTCTTCATCTTTATCACCAAAAATACATACATATACACACATATTTTTAAAAGATGTTTTAAGATGTACTTTGTTTGCTGAACTATCGAAAATTAAGGACTTGCTTTTCAGGAATTGCCTGGCGGTCCAGTGGTTAGGACTGCACACTTCCCCTGGAGAGGGCACAAGTTTGATCCCTGGTCCGGGAACCTAAAGGTCCCACGTGCCAGGAGGCATGGCCAAAAAAAAAAAAAAAAGAACTTGCTTTTCTAAAATCTTCCCAGAATCCCTGTGTGAATCAAAATTTAGGTCTTAACACGTTTCTTTCCTTCTTAAAATGGTGCCCTGGCCTCCTTCATGAAGTTGTTATGACGCATACATGGGAAAATGTGTTCACGGCACCTTGGCAGGGTCCTTGGGACCATGTAGTGTACACACCTCTCCATAAGCAGTGTTTTCTGAACATCGGAGATGGATGCATTTAGCATCTCAGGTCAGCTTCTGAACAGATTTAACTCCATGTTCAAGTTGTAGCCAACAAGGCCAAACTCTATTATTTTTATCTTTAAAAAAAAACTTTTTATTTTGTATTGGGGTATATATTTGATTAACAAACAATGTTGTGACAATTTCAGATGAACAGCCAAGGGACTCAGCCATGTATCCATTCTCCCCCAGACTCCGCTCCCGTCCAAGCCACCACATAACATTGAGCAGAGTTCCCTGTGCTATACAGTGGGTCCCTGTTGGTTATTCCTTTTAAATACATCCTGTGTATGTGGCCATCCTGAACTCCCCAACTATCCCTTCTCCCCATTCCTTTCCCTGCCAACCATAAGTGCGTTCTCCAAGTCTGTGGATATTTCCGTTTTGTAGATTCCACATGTGTAAGGGATGTCATACAATATTTCTCCTCTGTCTGACTTTCTTCACTCAGTGTGAATATCTAGGTCCATGCTTATTTTTATCTTTATTTTGTAGCCTTCTGTTTCACTGACACATATGTATGTATTATATACATATATGTACACATGTATGTATATGTCTGTCTATCTAAATACATGGAAATCTAAATGTATTTTGTTGGAGGGAAGTCCAGGAGGCAAATAAAGAGAAATGAAATTTTATAGTTGCAAAACTCACTTCTGGAAAGTAGATATACAGAATAGTCCTTACTCTTATATTTCTTTTTGAAAAATAATGTTTTTTCTGTTCTTTTTTTTTTTTTTGGAAACAATATTAAAATAGACTCCAGTCCTATGAAAGCTGTTACCATCAGTCCAACCAGTGTGACCCCAACTTGGAAAAACAACACAACTGCTTCTAATTCCATGGGTGGCGTAAAGAGTATGAATGAGAATCAGCAGATGAGCTTTGCAAATCAGACAGGTGATAACAGCACGGACTCAAGTCCAGGAAGCAATGGGACTTCAGGAGATACCACAGTAGGTAAGATGGGTAGCGCCCAGGAAGGATCATGAACTGTCCTTCTCATCCCGTATCCTAGAGCCTTGTCCATTCAAGTTGCCTACTGGAAAGAGATTGATTTTTGTTGACTGTGGAAGATGAGGAAAGATTCTATGTGGTTTCAAGCCCAGGAGTTCAGGTGGCAGGGTCATTTAATACTAAGGTCCTGTGTGTTTTGGGATATTTTAACTGTTGCCAACTGTTTGGTTTTTTTAAAAATCTTTCATTATTTTTGGTGAATACTTACTTTTCTGCTAAGACTTGGGAGTAGGGACCCTGTTAGAAATGTGTCTTGATGCTGTCGGTAACTACTTGGCTTCTTTTAAGCTCCCCAGGAAAGTTGATGTTGTGTTTGTATTCCCAGAAGCTTCTGTTGGGCATGAAAGTTTGGATACTTTATAGAGGAGTATATGCTTCAAATGCAACAAGAGCCCAGTGACATTGGATTAAACTTAGATTTTTATTTAGCGTAGGTATCAGTACCCTGAACCACCTGTTATAATTGCAAATAACAGCTTTTTTTTTTTAAAAGCTGAAAAGAACCAAAAACATAAAAAAGAGTTGAGATGCTTTTTTTAAGCTCAGAAGAATACAGAATTCAGAAAAAGAGGTCCTGTGTTGGTGTTCTGATCTGGAGGGACTGTGATGTCATTGGCTGGTGGGAGCCGTGGGACGCTGACCTCTTGAGCCCATGGCTTGAAGTGACCACCTGGAGCAGCTCCTTCTGCACACAAAGCAAGCCAGTGCGAAACCAGTGGTTTTGAACGTGGTTTTTCTTCAAGCCAGGAAATTATTTCTTTAAATAAAATGTTGCCCAGGGGCCCAGAAACTGAAAAGAACTGAAGAAAGAGGAGCTACAGGGACGCAGTGTCACCGGCACCTTCAAACAGCCCCTGGAGGTCCTCAGAGCAGTTTTAGAGAAAACAAAAGCTGCAGGAAAGCTTCACCGTGTTGTGACAGAGAGAGGAAAAGAAGGACGGGGCAGAGGGGAGACGGAAGAGAGTGGAGGAGGAAGAAGAAAGCAGGGTTTAGAGTTGGTAATGGGATGAGGTGACACAGAGTTGGTGACTATAGGAACGGGGAGGTGACCAGGTGGCCCGAAGCACCCAGCTCGGGCTGAGGTGCCTCACTCCAGCTTACGGCCCCCGAGGCCAAGGGTATGTTTATCAGCTGCTGTTTATTGAGCATGTACTGTGTGCTTCAGTTCAGTTCAGTCGCTCAGTCGTGTCTGACTCTTTGCGACCCCATGGACTGAAGCACGCCAGGCTTCCCTGTCCATCACCAGCTCCCGGAGCTTGCTCAGACTCATGTCCATCGAGTCGGTGATGCCATCCAGCCATCCCATCCTCTGTCGCCCCCTTCTCCTCCCACCTTCAATCTTCCCCAGCATCAGGGTCTTTCCCAATGAGTCTTCTCAATGTGCTTAGCTGCCCCTAATACATCAGAGTGCCCTCACAGTAACCTTGAGGGCTACAGAGGAAGACTCTGTAATGCTGAGAGGTTGGGTTTCTCCTGCGCTCCTGGGGTCGCTGAGCACCACGTGGCGGGCGCCCAGGAGCCTGACTCCAGAGCGCCGCGGTGCAGCGGTGTCCATCGCGGTCACCCAGATCACTGAGCCGGCTGGTTTATTCACGTTCCATTTCTTTAAAAAAGACACCTGCATGACCCAGTTTAGAAATCTTGGCCTCGGACAACGTTTGACATGAAGAATAAAGTCGTGGAATGGACCAGCTCGCCTCAGAGCTGGATAGGGCCTGACAGGCATCCATGCCAGTATCTCTGAGTTTAGGCTCCTCAGGCAGGGTTGTGGCTCCGCCTGCAGCGCTGCTGTTACTGTCTAGTTGCTAAGTCGCGTCTGACTCTTTGCAGCCCCGTGCTTAAAGCTGGAGCCCCGGGTTCTAGTTCCCCAGTGCTCCAAGTATGCCCTGCGTTCTTGAGTGAGTCACCCTGCCATCTTGAATCTTCATGCTCTCATCTCAAGACCGAAGGAAGCCTCGCCGAAATAGCTCAGTTGGGAGAGAGTTAGACTGAAGAAGACCGAAGGATGTGGATGTCATCTTGGCCAACGTGGTTTGGTTTCGGTCACAATCAGCCAAATAAAGTGACAGAAAGGATGGTAGGGGGCTAGTATAGATAGGAAGTCTTCAGAAAATCCCTCTTGGGGTTGGAATACAGGGATGAGCGTCTCAGTTGAAATGTGTTGGTACTATGACATATTTGTATTATCTGGAATTGAGACCTTTAGATGTAGCACATGGGCACTTTTTTGGATGCTTCTTCCTGATATCTGAAACAAATATTAAAAGCTGCTGTTTAAAAGGGCAATTTAAAAGAGTATTAAATCACGGTAGGAGTTAACTGTCTTGGAGAATAGTTCCGATACTAAAACGTTATGGCTTTCAGGTTCATCCTTTTCTCCTTTTTCCTGCATAATGACAAGTTTTCTCCCCACTGTGAAGCGATAGAATTGCACTGGACTCTGACATAAAGGAAGTATTTTTAGTGGGCCCCATTGAAACGTCGGTGCCCCCAGTCATTCACAATGGAAGGTGACTCCAGGCACCTTTTCATCGGTGCCCACACTGTGTTTTTCAAATAGGACCTGGTCCGGTTACGGATCTGCGTGCTGCCTTCGTGGGTGTGACTCATGTGGTTCTTACCTGGAAGAATGATAACATCATGGACACCTGCCGGATGCTCCTTAAAGGAAGCCAGGAGTCGACTGAAAACTTAATGGTCAATATTTCTGGCCTGAAGCCGGGGAGTCAGTACATGGTCACTGTGTATCCTTTAGGATCAAATGAGACAGAAAATGGCTTGGGTGAGTCACAGAAGTGGGCTTCTGACCCACAAGGCCTTGAAGGAAGAGATGAGGTGACTCTGGTCTCTCTTCCTGCTTCTTTTCTTTTAACCGGCCTTCCTTCCCCCTGGTCCAGCAGTTCTGCCTGTTTTACCCTCTCTCCGCAGGGGTCTGGTCCAGGGAGAGAAT
Organism: Cervus canadensis; assembly: GCF_019320065.1. Taxonomy (NCBI): domain Eukaryota; kingdom Metazoa; phylum Chordata; class Mammalia; order Artiodactyla; family Cervidae; genus Cervus; species Cervus canadensis. The sequence goes on from NC_057396.1 coordinate 71,840,682, forward strand.
GCCTTGAGTGGGGCTCTGCTTAGCCCAGTGTGAATCATGGGGTTGTCCCTTTAAATTCATGTTTGGAGTTGGGTGGGAGAAGATGGGTTCTTGGAAGAAGTTGGGGAGAGATGCAAATAGCTGCTGCTTTGGAGAGAAAAGCACGTATATCTGTGAAGCTACCTGGTCTTCACTGGTGGCTGAGATGGTAGCGTCTGCCTGCAATGAGGGAGACCCGGGTTCAATCTCTGGGTTGGGAAGAACCCCTGGAGAAGGAAATGGCAACCCACTCTGGTGTTCTTGCCTGGAGAATCCCATAGACAGAGGAGCCTGGCGGGCTATAGTCCGTAGGGTCGCAAAGAGTCGGACACAACTGAGTGGCTTAACACACCTGTGCTAAAAGTACAATGCAAAATACGCTCCGAAAATGAGGCTCCTGGCACTTCCCTGGCAGGTCAGTGGGTAAGAAGCCACCTTGCAACGCTGGGGAGCGTGGGTTCAGTTCCTGATTGTTAAACTAAGATCCCACGTGTATCACACAGTCGATGAATCAGTCAATACACACACACAGACACCCCTAAGCCATTGCTTACAAATATCAGGCTCCTTCCAGGAGCATGGCTGTCTTTCTGGGAGAGAAGGGGAACGGGTGTTTGCAGAATCCCAGCTGTGGGCACTGTCTGATGTGGCGTCCTTTGGTGGGGAGGGCAGCGGCTGAAAGCACACAGGAATGCACTTTGGTCTCAGGTCATGTCTTTGCCTTTTGTGTTTCAAACAGATGCCGGCTACACAGACAGCTTGCTGCAGCCCCCTCCGGGTCCCGCGGCCCCTGGGTACAAATACCGACTGAAACCTGCAGCCTCGTCCTCTGACCCTTCTCTGGCCCAGGACGCCGTGGAAGTCCTGCTTCTCAGGTTAAAGCCTGACACACGGTACACGGCCACAGTCTATCCCCAAGCGCTTAACGGTGCTGAAGGACAGCCCCAGGATGTAGAGTTCAAGACAAGTACGTGGAATTTTGTAAAATGGCTTCAGCCAGAGTTTCCTAATGCAAAGTTTGTCTCCTGTGATTCTGGTCCTGCGTGATCTCTTGCTTCAGAGGTCGTTTTGTGGTTGGAGGGAATTTTCTGGAAGAGATTTTGGACAGAGCAGGTCCAGTGAGTTTCTTCTGAGCGCTGTGGCCCAGGCTCTTCTTTTCCTTGACGCCCATCCCCGCGTATTGAGCGGCTACTATGTGCGGATGCGAGGGGCTCCCTTATTCTTTCTTTTTAGCTCTGTATACGGGCCAGGGAGGCCCATTCTCGTAGGTTTTTCTCTTGAAAATTAATATTCATTTTGTCCACGTTGTCTAAGTATTTTCCCCCGAGAGGAGAAAATGAGTCTTCTTTTTTGACCTAAACTTGAAAGGCATACTGGCCTTCCCGTGTCCCTTGCTGACACCCACGCTGCTGCTTTTTACCTAGAATCTGTCCTCACTCTTATTCTGTAAACTGAACAGTTTTGGAGACTTTTTGGATTAGTGCTAATGAGGGCATAAAGAAATGCATGGTTCTGACGCTCAGGAAATTTCAGAACAGAAGGGGAATCCAGGTGAAAAAACAGGGAAAAGCACCCAGCCATGCTCCGTGGGTTCAGAAACGAATGCTGTAGCCTTGTAGCCTTCGGGGGCTTGTTTGCCGGCAATACAGACTGACTCAGGTTATCTTATCCAAAAATATATCTCTTTTGCATGGCAGTCTCTCTGCTGCACATTAGAAACTAACACATTATTGATCAAATATATTCCAATAAAAACTAAAACAAGCAAACAACGCGCCCCCCCCCCCCCCCAATATATCTATTCTGGAAGGCTGTCATAGATCCATAGAACAGAGGGAGGAGGGTGGAGGCTGGAGGACCAAGGACAGAACACCGAGCAGCAGCCAGGAAGCTGGAGGGCTGGACCACACTGGACCTGGTGACCCAGGACAGGAGGTGGCGAGAAGAAGGCTCCAATTGCTTCCTCCTCCAGCCCCCCAGTAGCCTGCCTGTTTCCCTCATTGGTGGAACCTGGTTCCAAGTCACCCAGCAGAGTGCCCCAGTGACGCTGTGTGCGGGGGTCCGCATTGCAGGGATGCAGAGCAGGCGGGGGGACAGAGGGTGGATCGGGAGGATGGGGTGGACAAGCGATGAATGACTATCACTCTTGTGTTATCTTTCCTGGAGTTACGGTTGTTATCTTGGTTTGTTTTTTTGTCGATGAGGAAAACTGAGTTCAGTGATTTTTCTAAGATCTACCAGGCTATTTAAGTTACAGCTGACCTTGGAACCCAGACTTGCCTCATGCAAAAGTCTGTGATCTTTACTTGATCATGTAGATAGTGTTAATTCTTGGATGGATATATGCCTGAGACCTTTTGGGGTCACCCAGCCCCTAGACGGGCGTGTGTAGAGTCCATGTTGTGGTTTGAGGCATCTATTGCATCTCTTAAGAGTCAACTTAACAGGGAGAATGAAGGGTAAACTATGCAGTTGCAATTAGCCAGGTTGTTTCTTCACTGAAGATGCTGTCTGACTTTTGCTGGGACCCTGTCTACACTTGGGTCTGTTGTGTTAAATGGTGTACAACAGGAAGAATTGCTGAGAGTGTTTCTTGGATTGGATGCCTTGATGACTGCATCTCTCTCCCTGTCTCTCTCTCTCTGACCTGGCCATCCTGGTGGTGGTTAACTCCTCTTATGTCTTCACAGATTCCAGTCAGGTTTTTGACATGGAAGTTGTGAACATCAGTGCCACCAGCCTGACCCTGACCTGGAAAATCAATGATAATGAGTCATCCTCAGTCTATACCTACAAGATACAAGTTGTGGGCGAGACAATTTCCTTCAATTTCACAGTCCAGGAGACTCATGCCGTCATCACTGCACTCAGCTCAAGCACCTTGTACAACATCACGGTGTATCCTTTCCTCGATGACGGTTCCGAGGGCACGCCAGGCTTCATCCAGGTTTACACGCGTGAGTCCACTCATGGCTTAGCTAGCCTTTCTTCCTGTTGGCTGTGTGTCAGGTGCAGGACAAGCTCTGTTTCTCTTTCGAGGGATGCACAGTTCAGTGTGTGGGCCCACGGGGACTCTTAACCACCTTCAAGATTTTAGATCCTATAATGGTGACCATTGATTGACCCTGCCCACCCGCCCAGCATTGCGTGACATGCTTTCCTTGTGCCGTCTCTGTTAATGTTCACACATCTGTGACGTGGTTGGCATTGGCCTCATTTTATGGATGAGGAATTCCAGGCTGAGAGAGATGCTGTGGGCAGGTATCACACCTCATAAGTGTCTGAGGTGGGATCAGACAGCTGGGCTGTCTCAGCTCCAGTCTGTGCTGGTGACAACCATCCTAGCATGGTGGAGACGGGGAGCAGATGGTCTGCGGAGATGAGAGGAACCTGGATATTCACATCCCTTTGTCCTTTGGATGTTGACAAAATAGTGAAGCAGGACGCAGCTATATCTGTTTTTTTCCTTCTCATTCGAGTCTCTCTTAAAGATAAGCTGATTGGCAGCAAATAAAAACCTTTCTGTTCCAAAGAAGGTCCAATAATTAAAACAATAATGGTCTACCAGTAGAGTAATATAATAATATAGTGTATTAATATTACACAATGATATTGGTATCACACTGTGCCAGGGGCTTTGCATGTATCACAGGGGTCTTCATGGTAGCTGTTAGGATCCCTGTTTTTTTAAAAATTTAATTTAATTTTTTAACTTTTTATTTTGTATTGGGGCATAGCTGATTAACAGTGTTCTGATTGTTTTGGGTGAATAGCAGAGGGACTCAGCCATACCTCTATATGTATCCATTCTTCCCCAAACAGGATCCCGTTTTTTTTTGTTTTTTTTCCATTTATTTTTATTAGTTGGAGGCTAATTACTTTACAATATTGTAGTGGGTAGATGAAAAACCTACAGCCCAACATGGCTGAAGAATTTGCCTAAGACCAGAGAGCTGGCAAGCGGCACGGCAGGGACTTGAATCCAGGGGTGCCTGGCTCTGGACCCATCAGAATGCTTTATTCGAGTGTCTGATGCTTCCCGCAATGCACACCTTGGGTGTTCTTACAAACGTCTTCTGACTCTGTCTTTGGAATAAATGAAATCTGCTTCCTTTTCTTCTTCTACTTTTTTTTTTTTTTTAAATATTTAATCTCTCTGTTAAGATTAAGTTCACCGTGAGTAACAAACTCCCCAAGTATCCAAGACAGGAGTTTGTTTGTCTGTCACTGTAAAAGCAGCCCGGCGCTGAGCACGGGATGGTAGAGCCTTAGCTTGGCTCAGAGCGAGGAGCAGAAACCGCGAGCTCACTGCAGTGTTTTCGTTTTTTATTTTAATTCGTGGAAAATTGCTTCCAGTGTTGTGTTGGTTTCTGCTGTACAACGACAAGAGTCAGTCATGGTTACACACACACACACACACACACACACACAATTGCTTCCAGTGTTGTGTTGGTTTCTGCTGTACAACGACAAGAGTCAGTCATGGTTTCACACACACACACACACACACACACACACACACACACACCCCCAATTGCTTCCAGTGTTGTGTTGGTTTCTGCTGTACAACGACAAGAGTCAGTCATGGTTTCACACACACACACACACACACACACACCCCTTACCTCTTGAGCTTCCCTCTCTTCTCCTTGTCCCATCTTTCTGGGTCATCCCTGAGTGCCAGGCTGCCTGGGCTCCCTGTGTTATATAACAATTTCCCACTAACTAACTATTTTACACATGATAGTATATTTATGTCTTTCTCAGTCTGGCCCACCCCACCTTCCCCCACTGTGTGCACAAGTCCATTTTCTTTTCGTTTTTTTTTTTTTTTTTTACAAGTCCGTTTTCTACTCGGTTCACCAGTTCCATTTTTCTAGATTCCATGTGCATGTGTTAATGTACGATACTTGCTTCTCTGACTTCACTTCACCCTGTATAACAGGCTGTAGGTTCACTCAGCTCACTACAGCTGACTCAGATTCGTTCCTTTTTATGGCTGAGAGGCTGTGAGCTATTTGAAGCCGAGAAGGATCTAATCTTGGGAATTGAGAGTTTATAGAATCATTGGAAGGGCTGGTGTGTTAATTTGCTAGGGCTGCCATAACAAGCACCGCAGATTGGGAGGCTTTCACAGCAGAAATCTGCTCTCTCACAGTGTGGAGGCGAATAGTCTGAGATCAAGTGATTCAGGGTTGGTTTCTTCAGAGATCTACCTTCTTGGTTTTGTAATGACCAGCTTCTCCCTGTTTCTTCACGTGATTGTCCTTTGGTCTGCGCATGCCTGTCCCAATCACCTCTTTATTTTATTTTATTGAAATACTGTTGATTTGCCATGTTGTATTTAACTTCTGCTGTATAGCAAAGTGACTCAGTTAAACATGTTTATATTCTTTTCCATTATGGTTTATCACAGGATATTGAACATAGTTCCTTCTAATTTCTTCTTATAAGGATACTAATTGTTCTGATTTAGGACCTCCCTTAATGGCCTCATTTTACCTTAAACACTTCTTTAAAAACCCTATCTCCAAGTATAGTCAGATTCTGAGGTACTGCGGGTTAGGACTTCAATATAAGAATTTTGAGGGGATGTAATTCAGCTCATAACATGTGAGGTGCAGGGTCTAGGCTGGGACCCAGAAATGACTCCCAGCCTAAGGGTGCAGAACTCCCCACCAGGAATCCCCCGCAGAGTCCCAGTCAGCGCCCTGCTGTAGTTGTTGGCTCTCGGAATGTACGGAGTTGCTTGCTGGGCATCAGGAGGCTGCAGCCACTGCCACACTGGTGGTTCTAGAGCCAGGTAGCCTGAGTCCAGGGATCACACCCACAGTTCAGCTACAAGGAGGAGAAAGGATAGAAAATAGGGCTCCACCCTTGAAGGGTGCTTCTTAGGAGCCATATTGTTCTTATACTCACATCCCATTGGCCAGAACTTAGTCACATGGCTAGTTGCAAGGGAGGCTGGGAAATGTAATTTTTTAAAAATCTCCAAGAGTCACGTACATTGCTAAAAATCTGTGAGTGTATGTTTAAAGAAAATGGAGGGGGATGAATTTTGGGGGTCAACAGCACCTTCTGCTGTACATCGTTAGAAAAAGACTGGGTGGCTAAGTGTTGTATGCGAGATAAGACAGCTGAGAGTGGCCAGGGTCCCACACCAGAGTCTGAGCCCCGAACCCTCGGGAATTCACACCTCTTCTCATTTCCTTTGAATGACTTTGTACAACTTAACCAGTGTCTGAACTCCTGTGGCCAATTGTTCTCTTGATGGTTAGAAACATGAGTTCCTAAGGGGCTTCTGTTGTAGATGATAAAAAGAAGAGGAAAAGAGAGGTCGGATGTTACCAAGTGTACATTTAATCTCTGTGTAAATATTTTGTGAGATTCAGGCACCCTTGTCTTCTGGAGAAATAGATTCTTAATCTAGTCATTTGCTTTCTATCCACAGCTCCCAGTCCAGTTTCTGACTTTAGAGTGACAAGTGTCAGCACAAGGGAAATTGGCTTAGCGTGGAAGAGCAATGACTCTCATTCCTTTGAGATACTTATCACACCTCATGAAGCTGGAGAATCTCAAACCGTCACCACCGCCGAACAAAGTATTGTCATTGGTGACTTATATCCTGGAACCATATATCGTTTTGACATATATCCACTAGGACCAAATGGGATTAAAGGGGATTTCCAAACAGTTTTCAATAGAACTGGTAAGCAAATAGGCTGTATTTTCTGTAAATTAGTTACGTTTCTCAAGGGGAATCAGTATAAACCTTACATGTCAAAATTTCCAAATATTGCTCTTCTTTTAATTATCTAATAAAGACCTTTTAAAAAATTGCTAATGACAGCAATGCATATTCATTATCTAAAATACAGATAAGCAAAAATAAAAATCACCTGTAAACCAACAGCCAGAGATAATCACTAATAGCTTTTGATGCATGATGTTTTAGAACAGGAGTCCCCAACCCCTGGGCCACAGGCTGGTCGTATCTGTGGCCTGTTAGGAACCAGTCTGCACAGCGAGAAGTGAGTGGTGGGTGAAGGAGTCACGCCCCATCGCTCACATTTACTGCCTGAACTCCACCTCCTGTCAGATCGGCCACGGCATTAGATTCTCATAGGAGTGTGAACCCGCCCGTGAACTGCGCATGCGAGGGATGTAGGTTGCGTGCTCTTTATGGAAATCATCCCCAAACCACCCCTCTACCCTGTCTGTGGGAAAATGTCTTCCATGAGACCAGTCCCTGGTGCCAAAAAGGTTGGGGACTGCTCTTCTAGAATTTTAAGATATATAAAGGTATATATTTATTTTAACAAGTATTAAAAGCCTCTACATGTGTTGTTTAAAATCTGCTTTTTTTTCTATTCAAGTTTATTATGACTCTTCTTCCTTATCAGCATAAATATTCCTGCAGATTAATTTTAATACCTGCCTGGCATTCCGGTGTCCAAATCAGGAGTCTGCAGATAATGGTCCGTGGGTCAAATCTGGCTCACTGCCTGTTTTTTTTTTAATAAGTAAAGCTTTATTTGAGCACAGCCATGCTCATTTCTTTATATAAAGTCTACGACTTCTTTCGTGCTAGAAACGAATAGTTGCAACAGAGAATACATGGCCTGCAAAACCTAGGGTATTTGTTCCGTGGTCCATATAGAAAAAGTTTGCTGACCGCTTGGTTAGATCAGTGGTTCTCAAAGTGTGGTCCGGGGATCTCTGGGGGGTCCCCTAGACTCTTTCAAGGGAGTCTGTGAGAGATTATTATCATAATACTACTAGAATACTATTTGGCTTTTTCACTCTCAATCTCTCATGGTAAGTGTACAGTGGAGTTTCCCAGATGCAGTGTGACATGGGATGGCATCATTTTTCTGTTGGCTCATGGAATGTATGCTTTTGTATTCTCATGTTTTAAGCATTTCCTCATTAAAAATGTTCTGTTACAGCATACATATATATAACCTAAATAAATAAAAATCCTCTGAGAGCCTCAATAATTTTTCAGACAGTAAAGGGGTCCAGACTGCTGGTCTGGATGTATTATAAATTGTTTGACCACTTGCCTGTTGTTGGACAGGTAGATCATTGACAGTCTTTCATGAACAATATTGTGATGCAATGGTCTTGTTAGTTCTATGAGGCTGCTTGATGTTGATAAAAGTATTTCATGAAAACAATTCATTATTCATTATTGTTACCTTTGAAATTTGAAATGAAATTTTTGGGAAAGCTTGGAGAGCATCCAGTATCCTTGATCTTGGATTGCAGGGGAGTTGAAATCCTTTCTGCAGAAGGATAGAGTAAAGAAATGAGACTGATTGCGTGAGCCATGTGTGAAATCAGTTGGGCTCTTGAGATTCTTCTTGTGTGGGTTTTCTCAACTCTGTTGGGTTAAGCATTGATGGTTATTTGGAAGATCTACTTCCAAAATAAGGGAATTGCTGAAGCGCATCCCTCAGATGAAGTGCATAATTCCTTTTCAAGTCTGATTTTCAGATTAGATTTTTGAGATTAGGTTACAGTATCAACATATACATTTTTTATCTTTTTTTGAGAATGTAGCTAATGGTAAGGGGATCACAATTTGGGTCTCTTTAATATTGTGTGACTTGCCAATGCCCAGGATTTAATGCAATAATAACATTATGTACTGGGGGTCTACAAAGTGCTGGGCCCTCAGCCTTTGTATTTAAACCTTTTGAACACAACTCTGTGAGGTAGGTACTATTATCGTCTCTATGTTATAGAGTAGGAAATGGGGACTCTGTGAACTTAAGTAACTGGCCCAGGGTGACAAGGTAGTGAACTGGGCTCTGTCTGACTCTGAAGACTGAGGTCTTAACCACAGTGTGACTGCACTTCGATATGGAGCAACTGCAAAAGTCATTTAGGACTATTCGTAAGGAGAAGGCATCTCTTGTACTATTGCCTATAATTGTCCCAATGAATGGTAATCAAGAAGAGTTATAATAAGGCACTAGACTCTTAGGACATTACCAATTCTATTATTGACCAATGTTTGCTGTTATTGGGGGAGAATCAATGTAACAGCATTAAGGGCAATTTTGAAAAAGGGAAGCAAGTACTGGATGACCCAGCAATTCTACTCTTACATGTATATGTATTTCTAAAAGAACTGAAATCAGGGACTTGAACTTATTTCTGTACACCAACATTCATACTAGCATGATTGACAATAGCTAAAAGGTGGAGGCAGCCAAGTGTCCACCAGCAGATGAAATGTGCTATATCCGTATAATAGAATAGTTGTTTTTTAGTTGCTAAGCTGTGCCCGACTCTCTTGTGACCCCCGTAGACTGTAGTCCACCAGCCTCCTCTGTCCATGGGATCCTGCAGGCAAGAATACTAGAGTGGGTTGCCCTTTCCTACTGCAGGGTATCTTCCTGTCCCAGGGATCGAGTCCCAGAGTCTCCTGCATTGCAGGTGGATTCTCTACCATTGAGCCACCAGGGAAGTCCCACAGTAGAGTATTATTTAGCCATAAAAGGAATGATGTACCGAGACGTGCTACAGTGTAAATAAACCTTGAAAGCATTACGCTAGGTGAATAAAGCCCGACATAGAAGAACAACTACCATGTAAATCCACTTATGTGAGGTGCCTAGAATTGGCACATTCATAGAGACAGAAGATAGAATAGAGGAGTGGGGAGAAGGGAGGAATGAGAAGTTCTTGTTTCATGGGAGCAGAGTTTGTGCTGGGCATCATGAAACGCTTTGTGTTTAGACAGTGATGATGGTGATACCACATTGTGAATGTAATTAACGCTGCTGAGTTGTAGGCTTACAAATGGTTCAGACGATAACTATTGCACTGTTTATTTTACTACTGCAAAATTCAATAAAGACTATAAAGATGGCCCACGTAAAAAATATCTTAAAAAAAAAAAAAAAAAATTCTGTGCAATTACATTATTGCTGCTGGTCCAGTGGGTGGAGGTGAGATGGTCTGAGTGCAGGGCCCGGAGCACTCTGGGTAGTTTCACTTCTGACCCCGCTGTGGGGATGAGGAGATGTGTGCTCTTCCGCCTCCATCACTCCAGCCTCAAGTGCCCCCACGTAGTATCAGCTCTCCATTTCAGTTTTTCTCTCCAGTATGTCTGCCTATGTTATAGAAAGAGGTTTTCTTCCGAGGCAGTGGTTTTTAAAAAACTTTACTGAGATATAATACATACACTGAAACACACACCCTAAGTGCATAATTTGATGCATCTTTATAAACTGAACCCATCTGGTCACTGGCACTCAGATTAAGAAAACTGAGCATGGTTTCCACTCGAGAAGACCCCCTCCCAACCACCCCCAAACCAAGGGGATGTCTCTATGACAAAAACAAAAGGCCAGAGAACTTATAGGATAGATTGGTAGATTCATCGGTGTTGTAGAAGAGCCAACATTCTTGAAAGAAACTGTTTCTCACCGAAGTGTTAGAGTTTGCCCTTTGGGAACTCATTTGATGACAGAAGAGCAAGTTCTCCTGACTGATACTTTAGAATAAAGCTGGACTTTACGATGGTCATTAACAGATTTCCCTTTTTCTTCCTTTCCTCTGACCAGACCCCAGTGCAGTGTTTGACATCCGTGTGGTTAACGTCACCACAACCGAAATGCAGTTGGAGTGGCAGAATGCAGACAATGCTTCTGGGTACATCTACAGTGTAGAGATACAATCCAAACACGGCTCTCGTCTGGAAAACAGTTCTCACAGAGGGATCGCTCTCCACGGCCTGACCCCGGGCACCTTATATAAGATCATAGTCACCCCCAAAATGAACTCTGTCCAGGGGATAGCCGACTCCATTGTACAGTACACGCGTAAGTGTTTTAGGACACCCTCCTAAGGAAGCCTTTTCCCAGGCTTTCACCTGGAGGAGGGGAAATAAGCATGGGTTCAGTGATGAGGTAAGAGGCCCTTGTGTTTCTGGGCTCCGGGCAGAATGTGAAACCGAGTAAGCTGAAGACATCGGGCTCAGCCAGCGTTCTGCTCTGCCTTCGCGGCCGTGGTGCGGAGCCGTGTGAACTTGGGATTGTCTTCCGAAGCAGAAAGGCATCCCATAAGCATGGGAAGCATCACTCTTCATTCATTCCTTGGGAGTACGGACCTGAGGAGGGTCACCGGGTCATGTTGGCGTGGAAGATGCTGCCCACAGGAGGCAGTTTTGCATGCACCAGTGAGGGACATGCCCTGCTGATATTTGACCTAAATATATGGTAGAGATGGAAGTGTATAATGTCTTTTTTGTATATGTTTGTTCCATCAATCATATTTCAAAAACAAGTAGGAAATTACATCTTGAAAATAAATTTCAGATAAAGTATTAAAAAGTCTGAAAAGCTTCAATTCTTTTGAGATTTAATCTGTATAATTATTTTCTAAATGTCTCTTTGGGGAAGCCTTCTCTTTTTCGATCCCAGCAAGTATTAGCTTTATTTATTCTTTACCCAAAGGAGCCAGGCTATTTTTATTTCAAATTTAATGAAAAAAAAAAAAAAAGAAAAAAAAATTTCTGGGCTATTTTTAGATGCAGTCAATAAAATGGCTCAAGTTAATCTATCCTTTTTTTTTTTTTCCCCTAAAACTTAAGGACCCAGCACGGTGTCCAGCATTGAGATAAATACCAACACCACAGCAGCAGCCTTAAATTGGCAGAATATTGATAAAGCCTCTTCGAACTACACCTACCACCTTCTTATTGGGCAGGATGGAAGTTCCAGCAAGGCCACGCAAATAGTCACAGACATTGGTGTTACCCATGCTACGGTCACCAATTTAATACCTGGTACCTCCTATACCGTAGAGATCCTCACACAGGTGGAGAATGTCAACTCATCTGCACCCGGCAGGCAGTCATTCTGTACAGGTGAGTAGTCTCAGGGGCCTCTTGGATTCCTTCTTTTTTTTTTTTTTGGATTCCTTCTTGTATCATGCTGATGCAAGGATCATAGGTCCTTGCAATAAACTCTAGTTGATTACTTTTTTTTTTTTTTTGCCGACCACCATGGCATCTTAGTTTTCCAACCAGGGGTAGAACCTTCGCCCCCTGCAGTGGACCACCAGGGAAGCCCCTCTAGTTGGCTAGCCTTTGTGTGGTGTGTGAGCACCCTATTATGTCATTAGTGCTGTCTTGCTGCCCTCGTGTATTCCTTCAACAGGTATGTACCGAGCATTCACCGTGTGTCAGGTACTGTCAGAGGACACGGGCGAGTCCCTGCCTTTCTGAAACGTTCGTTCTGGTGGGGGAAGACATGATAAGCAAGATACATAAGTTATTAGGTGATGATTACTGCTAAGGAAAGAGAAGTTAAAAGGGTAGGAGGAATGAGATGTTTATCTTGGGGAAGGCTTTGTCGAAAAGGTGACTTTTGAGCAAAGACTTGCAGGAAGTGAAGCCGGTCATGTGGACAGGAGAGACGGGCAGCCCCGGTGTGGTGTGGAGGTCCCGGGCCTGGAGTGGGCCTGCTGTGTTGGAGGAAGAGCAGGAGGTCAGGATGGCAGAGGTGGAGCCTCAGGAGCAAGAGGGGGAGGGGGAGGAGGTGAGGCCCACGGGGTGAGGGGCCAGGGCACGGCTGATGTCAGGGCTTGCGGCTATTACCCTGAAGAAGACAGAAAGGATATAGTTAAAAGGGGACACTCAGCGTTTTCACTTTTCTTGATCCTTATCTCTCAATGCAAAACGTGTGATCGTGTGATTGTTTAAAGAGAAGAGCCCTGTGTTTAACTGAGGAGCTTTCAGAGAGCGAGTGGGGGGATGTTTGGTGAACAGCTGTGAGCCCTTCTGCTCACAGTTCTGATGGCGGGGCCTTTATCCCTCTGGACCTGTGTGCCATCTTATCCCCTATCACCTTTGCACCTGCTTCCTTTCTTCCTTAGACTAAGCCCTTCAGGTGTGTTCAGGCTGATCTGGAAGTGGGGCAGGGATCTCAGCAGATCAGCCTCCCTGGTAGTGTAGCGGCTGGGACCTTGATGACCTCTGACCTTTCACATGGAGTGGCAAAAGAGATGCTGGCAGCCCTGAGCCCCCCGTGTTAACTCGAACTCCATTCACCGGTTCTAGACTCTGATCTTTGGGTGGCTTCCATTGCTAATATTTATCTTAGCTGCAGTCATGGTTTCCTGTATAGCAAGAGAAAGATATCTGTGAGCACTTATCAGTGAGGGGCGGATGGACAGGAGTGTGGGAGGGGGATTGTATGGGGCAGGTTGTCCTTCCAGGCCTCAGGTGGAGAGTGTGGGCGCGGTGCTGGGTGATTCTGTAAAACTTTTTCTGCCTTAAAACACTGCAACGTTCAAGTCATGATAATATCCCCGCCCCCAGTACATTAACACAGAGTTTTCCATTTATTTATTTTTGGAGGCACCACTGGGATCTGAAAGAGTTTTCCATTTTTGTTGTTTTTTTGTTGACAATAAAATCCTGCCGCTCCTGCTTAGTCAACTTTGGTTGTGTCTGATTCTGTGAGACCCCATGGACTGCAGCCTGCCAGGCTCCTCTGTCCATGGGGTTATCCAGGCAAGTGTACTGGAGTGAGTGGCCAAGTCCTACTCCAGGGGATCTTTCCGACCCTGGGATTGAACCTGGGTCTCCTGCATAGCAGGCAGATTCTTTACCGCTGAGCCACCTGGGAAGCCCGAATAATATCCTACTGGCCCTCAAATGGGTAGAGACACATAACACCCCATGTTAAAGATGAAGAAACTGGTACCATTTACTATTGATTATTCAGCCTTGTTGTGTGTGTAGAAAACACCCTGGACTTGGATTTAGAAAACCCAAGATCCAGTTTTGCTTTGCCACTGGCCAGCCGTGTCATCTGAGCAAATTACTTAATCTCTCTAAGTCTCAGTTGATTCAGCTGCAAAATGGGACAGTATTAACCCTGCCTGTTCCAGAAGGATGGTCAAGAGGGTGCCAAGATGAGGGGACACAGGTGGAGAAGTTGCTGCCACTCCCAGCGTATGCTAGCCATGTCTCACGGGCCCTTGTGTTCTTCCAGCCTGGAGCCTGACGGCTACTGTTTCATTTAATCCTCAGATAGTCCTGCAGCTGGGGCTTAGAGTGGTTGGGGGACTGACCCGAGGTCACACAGTTCAGTAAGGCCCGATTCAAGGTCAGCCTCTGCCTCTTCTGCCGTTGCCCACTGCTGTCTCCTCATCACCAATGGGCCAGGCATCCCAAGTTTAAGTGTTTGCAAAGGCGAACGTCCACGAATCTCATGATGTGCTGTGCTTGCCTTGCAGACCCTGAGCCGGTGGCCTCCTTCCACTGTGAAGCAGTCCCCAAGAAGGCCACCTTGGTCTTTAGGTGGGCCTGCCCTTTAGGCACCAACACGGGCTTTGAGCTGGAGATCAGCCACGGATACTGGAAAAATACAACGATCCTGGGGGGCTGCTCCTCGAAGAATGGCTCTGAGTTCAGAACGGAAGTCACACATTTGAATTTTTCTACGTTGTACGACGTCAGCATCGCTACCTGGTCCTGTAACAAGAAGGCACCGCCCGCCCAAAACACCTGCCTCTCTGGCATCACAGGTGGGCTCCCTGGAGGGCAGGGTAGCCTGCAGGTCATTTGATCACTCCTGGAAAACTGACCCAGAGGCTCTGCCAAGTGTAGCCTAGAAACCTCTTTCTAAACAAATTTATCCAAAATATTTGTTTTTGTTGGGTTTTGTTAACCCAGTTCTGTAGAAATCTAGGCTATATAGTCGATAGAAACTATAGTGAGTGAGTGAAGGTCGCTCAGTCATGTTCGACTCTTTGCGACCCCATGGACTATACAGTCCATGGAATTCTCCAGGCCAGAATACTGGAATGGGTAGCCTTTCCCTTCTCCAGGGGATCTTCCCAAACCAGACATCAAACCCAGGTCTCCCACATTATGGCGGATTATTTACCAGCCTAACCACAAAGGAAGCATAGAAACTGTATAATCTATAGAAATTTAGTGAGTGAGAATCATCTTTTACATTCCAAAAGTTGCCTTTGTTTTATGCGACAATTTGTTGCCACATATTCTTTGAAGTGGTAAGTTCTTCTACTGCATTAAAACAAAGCATTTTTATAGAAATGTTCAAATAGACATGAAAGCAGAGGACAGTGTAATGGGACCCACATACCATCATCACTCAGGTGACCATTTGTGGGCATTTGAGCAATCTTGTTTCATTTATATCCTCCCCACTCTTATTGGATTTCTCTGAGACCAGTCCTGGTTATTCTATAATTTTATTTGTATGTTTTCCACATGTATTGATGCAAGAGAGGGATTCCTTTTCCCTTTCTTTCAAACATAACTATTTTACTATTCAGTTCAGTTGCTCAGTTGTGTCTGGCTCTTTGCTACCCCATGGACTGCAGCACGCCAGGCCCCCTGTTCATCACCAACTCCCAGAGTTTACCCAAACTCATGTCCATTGAGTCAGGGATGCCATCCAACCATTTCATCCTCTGTCATCCCCTTCTCTTCCTGCCCTCAATCTTTCCCAGCATCAGGGTCTTTTCAAATGAGTCAGTTCTTTGCATCAGGTGGCCAAAGTATTGGAGTTTCAGCCTCAGCATCAGTGCTTCCAATGAAGATTCAGGACTAATTTCCTTTAGGATGGACTGGTTGGATCTCCTTGCTCTCCAAGGGACTCTCAAGAGTCTCCAACACCACAGTTCAAAACCATCAATTCTTTGGCATTCCTATTACCATTACATTAAAAAATTTAATGATCCGTTTTTTTGGCCATGCTGCACAACTTGTGGAATCTCAGTTCCCTGACCAGGATATGAACCCAGGTTATGGCAGTGAAAGCGCTAAATCCTCACCACTAGGTCACCAGGGACCTCCCAACAATCTTTTTTTTTTTTTTTAAACTATTATCAGATACTCAGTCAAGATTCACATTTCGCTAGAATCTGGGTCAACAAATTCCCCAGCTGTTTTGGGATCATTCACAAGAGATTCCTCCTAGGGAATGTTCTCATGTTGTTGTTGAGTTGCTCAGTGGTGTCTGCCTCTGTTGCAACCCCCTGGGCCGTAGTGCTCCAGGCTCCTCTGTCCATGGGATTTCGCAGGCACGGATACTGGAGTGGGTTGTCATTTCCTTCTCCAGGGGATCGTCCCAATGCAGGCAGGCAGGGCCCCTTGAGTGTAGGACTGAGAAAGGCACTGAGAAGGAAGGAATTTCCAGGCTGGGAGGTGGGTATGCTGTCTTGGGGCCGGGAGCTGAGGACCCCTTGCTGGCCGGCTGGAAGGCAAAGAGCTGTGGGCGGTGTGGGAGCGGGTGTCACGGTGTCTGATGAGGCAGCTGACGCCAAGACGCCAGGACAGCGCCTCCAAGTGGCCACCACTGTCATTTTCTTGCGAGATTGCTGGAGGATGCTTCAGAGCTGTGCCTTCCAATAGGAAACCATATGAGCCTCTTGTATAATAAAAAATTTTCTAGGCACCACATTAAGAAACTAAAAACAGTAGCTGAAATGAAGTTTTTTTTTTTTTTTTCCTGCTCTATGTGGCATATGGGATCTTATTTCCCTGACCAGGGGTTGAACCGCTGCATAGGAAGTGTGGACCACTGGACTGCCAGGGAAGGCCCCAAAATGAGTTTTGATCACATTTTATTTAACCCAGTATATTAAAAATGTTATCATTTCAGCATTTAGCTTCATTTAATTTGTATAAAGTAAGTTATTAATGGGGCTTCCCTGGTTAGCTCAACTGGTAAAGAAGCTACCTGCAATGCAGGAGACCTGGGTTCGATCCCTGGGTTGGGAAAGATACCCTGGAGGAGGGCATGGAAACCCAGTCTAGTATTCTTGCCTGGAGAATCCCCATGGACAGAAGAGCCTGGTGGGCAACAGTCCATGGGGTCGCAGAGTCGGACACGACTGAGCAACTAACCACACACACACACACACACACCCACACACAAGTTATTAATGAGATGCTCTACATCCAAAGTTGAACTAGTTACTTCTCAGAGTGGTTTATTGTTGTTTAGTCGCTCAGTCACGTCTGACTCTTGCGACCCCGTGGACGGTAGCCCACCAGACTCTTCTGTCCATGGGATTTCCCCGGCAAGAATACTGGAGAGGGTTGCCGTTTCAGTGGCTGCCATATTGGGCAGCATATGTTTGGAGAATTGGGTTGTGAGCTTTGTCTTTTTGGAGTTCACTTTTCTGAGTCTCCCTTGATTATAATAGCAAAGACACTCACACTATATGTGGGAGACAGACTTAGGTAGAGAGTGTGTATGAGAGGGGTCATTTTTAATTCAGCTTTTCTTTCCTTTTGTGTCAGTTCAGAGAGTGGCTTTATGAGCTTAGCTCGGGACGCTGAGGCACGAGATTTTGAAGGCCACTCTCAGAATGTTTCCGTGTGGGCTTTTCTGATTTCCAGGAAGCGGGTCGGCTGGGTTTCTCTAGCGGAGTTTTAAACCATCCCTAGCGAACAATGAGGACTGGTGTTACAGAGCAGTCAGGTCTCAGGAGGAAGCGTCTTCTCTCCACGTCGTCTTTGCTTCCCTCTGGGAACCTGCTCCGTCACTGTTCTCAGCTGCCCGACCAGTCCGGGGCCCAAGTCCGGCTCCCAGGTCCCCACCTGGACATTCCACCTACACAGTCTCTGTCCCACTCTCTTCCTTCTGGCCGTCCTTCTCAGGATAAGCAACCTGGCCTTTCTGGGTCAGGAAGGACTGGTGGAAAATAGGAAAGACACATTGCCTTCTAGAAACGAGGTTGCCAGGAGGCCCCCTTGGGAATGTGGCTGGACCCACTGAAGGGGTCCTTGTCAGCTAGGCAGGCTCCCCGAGGACCCACCATCTCTGTCCCCACCAGCTCCCTTCCTCGCCCTTTGCTTCTGGATTTGCTTTGCGAGAGCCCAACACGCAGCGCCCAGAACCGGGGGAGAACTTGAGGGGGTACGATAGCAAATCCTCTCCTTAATAATTTTGTCCCTTCTTTGGTTTTAAATGTTGAGTGATCGTGTTTTGTGTTGTCCTGTTTCAGACCCCCCTCTTCCAGATGGGTCCCCTAATATCACATCTGTCAGTCACAATTCGGTGAAGGTCAAGTTCAGCGGGTTCGAAGCCAGCCATGGACCTATCCAAGCCTACGCGCTGGTTCTCACCACTGTGGATGGTAAGGAGGGGTCCTTATGGGTTCTGTAGCCGGTGGGTGATGGGGTGACCAGGCGCCACTTCCATGCCCACCGAGGCACGTTAGTGAGACAGATGCACGTCGGGTTTGACACTGCGGCCCACACGCTGGCACTCACCCGGGGATGGGTGGGTGTAATTCTGATGAGCTCAGTCAGAAGCTGACAGACTTTCTGTAAAGGGCCAGACGGCAAACCGTTTTAAACCTCACAGGCTCTGCAGTCTCCTTCTCAGCTGTTCAACTTTGCGGTTGTAGCGTGAAAGAAACCATATAAAATACAGAAAGAGCGAGAGTGACTATTCCAGAATTTACCAAAAATGGGTGGCTGCTGGATGTGGCCCTTGGACTTGACTTGCTTACCTCTAATTTAGGCTTTTCATCTCTTTTACAACACATGGCCTTTTAGGTGGCAGATTAGTAGTTTTAACCAATTTTGTCTCTTGCACACGTGCATACACACATGCACATACATGCGTGCACACACACACACACACCCCCCCCCCCCAAATGATCCTCAAAGGGTGACTTTTTCTTGGAAGAAAACAAAAAAATTTGCATTTGCAGTGGGAACTGGCAAAGAGCATCGCCATAGCTGAGAGAGGAGGTGGATTAAATGCTGCCTTTCCTTAAAGGGCTCTATTACATTGCTTGGAAGTAAGAAGGGAAAGCTTCGAGGATGGGTGGGTGGGTCTGGGTGCTTTGTTCAAGGCTTGGCTTAAAGGTCTGAGTTTTGAAACTCCCCCAAGGGCCCAGTGGTTAGGACTCTGAGCTTTCAAGGCCATGTGCCTGGGTTTTCAATCCCAGTTTGGGAAGTAATCTCCTGCAAGTTACATGACTTGGCCAGAAAACAGAACAGTGACAGGCTTGGCTTTTTGGTGATTCTTTAACTGTGAACAATGCAGTGCTGTCCCTGCCCAGGCTTGCAGCCTATGATTCTGTCCTCATCTCCCCGAGGAAGACGGAGATCAAACCCACTGTCAGGGCAGTGGGCATCCGGGAAGACAAGGGATTCGCTGGTGTCGTCAACCTGTGGCTTAATTTCAAAAAGAGACGTTGAGATCTCACTCTCTTTCTGTCTTTTGTTTTGAGTCTGTTTCAAACACCTAGTCATTTTGCTGTGAAGGTTTTCAGCAAATCCCAAGCTCAGATCTTTGCTGAATAGGGGAGGTGATGTTGCATACTGACCAGCCTGACCAGGACCAGCCTGGGATGGGTGAGGTCACACAGCCTCCCCGTCAGATGGTCTGGGTTAGAAATACAACTCCACCACCTTTGGGCCCAGGTCTTTTTAGCATTCTGTGCCTTCTTTTCCCCATCTGTACAGTGGGGACAGTCAGCCTGTGCAGTGAGATTATTGTGGGGATTAAATGAGTAAGTGAAGCTCTTAGAACTTAATAGAAGGAGAACCTGGCAGAGAGAGCATCTGTGAGAGACGGCAGGGGTCACCACCATCACCCCGTGTCAAGGTCATCACTTAGAAATGCAGGAGACACAATAAACCTCTGCGATCACTTTCTTTCTCTTTAAAAAAAGATTTGTACAGTTTTTAAAGGTTACACTCCGTTTACAGTTATTTCAAAATATTGGGTACATCCTCTGTGTCGTATAAGACAACCTCGAGCCTGTGTTACACCAGTGGTTTGCACCTCCCCGTCCCCCACCCCACGTGCGATCCCTTTCTCACTTTCTTACGCCTTTCCGTCTGTGTGCCTTTCTTAGCTGTTCCATCGGCAGATATTTTGAGATACACATATGATGACTTCAAAAGGGGGGCCTCGGATACCTATGTGACATACCTCATAACGACAGGGGAAAAGAGACGTGCCCAGGGCTTGTCTGAAGTCTTGAAATACGAAGTCGACGTTGGCAACGAGTCCATCACACACGGCTACTACAACGGGAAGCTGGAGCCCCTGGGCTCCTATCGGTAATGTTTGTGGTTCGTGCGCCGGGCCTGTGGGTGCAGAGCTCTCTGGGCCTGGGACGTCAGGACTCAGTCACCTCTTTTTCCCTTGTCACCCCACAGGGCTTGTGTGGCTGGCTTCACCAGTATTGCCTTCATGTCTCGCAGCAAGGAGCTCATCGACGGGAACGAGAGCTACGTGTCCTTCAGTCCCTGTTCAGAGGCCGTCTTCCTGCCCCAGGACCCAGGTAGAGGCGCAAGGGTGCTGTGAGCAGTTCACTGAGGCTTTGCTTCGGCAGCCACAGAAGGACGCACGTCTGCACCCCTCCCTGGGTCCCCAGGAGGCTTGGGAAGCCTGCTCTCTCCTCTCCGGAGCTGACATGTCACTTGGCCCTCAGGACCCCGCTCAGCTTCCTCTTCTGGGGTCCCCAAGCCCCCGCCCACCACGCCCCTTCTCCCAAGGCTAGTTGCACTTCCCGTCTGCACGCCAGTGTAGTGGTTTGTGTGCCCACGTGCCAGACACACGTGCCACTTTCAGTGCATGGAACTCTTGGATATTAAGATCAGAAGGAGCCCTGGAAATCATCTTGTCCGATGCTCATTTTATTTTTTACAAATTTTATTGAAGCATAGTTGATGTAGTTGATATAGTTGATGTACAACGTTATATTAGTCTCAGGAGCATGGCAAAGTGATTCAGACACACACACACACACACACACATATGTATATTCTTTTATATGTTCTTTTCCTTTATGGTTTATCTCAGGATATTGAATACAGTTCCCTTGTTGTTTATCCACCCACACATAATAGTTTGCCTCTGCTAATCCCACACTCTCAGTCCTCTCCTCCGCCGACCTGCCGTCCCCTTGGAAACCACAAGCCTGTTCTCTGTATCTGTGCAATTCCCGCTTTAGGAATGAGGTAGTTAAGGCCCAGAGGGGGGCAGTGACTGGCCCCGGGTTGCACAGTACCTTTAGGGGCAGGCCTGACATTCTGGGCTTGGACTCCTTGTCAAGTGCTCCTATCCTTTATTACACAGAGTGAAGTGATTTAGGAGCTTCAAGGACTCCAGGGGGCAGGGTGCATCCCCTCCGCTCAGGCCAGAGGCCGACTGACCAGCCAGTTGGCTATTTGTCTGGTCTCCATACTTGGCAGTTGTTGGCTTCAGGAGAGAAGCCCAGCAGCCAAGTTCAGGGACCCCCAGGCCGCCCCGGCAAGCACACGGGCGTTCTGTCACCGGGGCCTGTGGCTGTGAGTGTCAGAGAGTCGGATCGGCGTGTCCGCGCGTCCGGGAGGTTCCAACCTGCGGCCGCTCCGCCACATGGAGGGGGTGGGGTGGGGTGAGGGCAACCTGAAGGTCACCGGTAGCTCAGCTGCCTCCGTTTGCAGGTCGGGAGGAGCAGCGCCTTTCCCAGAGCACCGTTCGCGGTGCAGGGGGCCAGGACTGCTCCCAGACGCCTGGGCCAGTTCGTGTCCAGAGCTGTCTACCTGTCCTCTGTCATACACACGCACACACACACTCCAGACACACACACACACAGACACACACACACTCTAGACACACACACACACACAGTCCAGACACACACACACACGGACACACACATGGACACACACACACACACACGGACACACACAGACACACACATGGACACACACAGTCCAGACACACACACACGGACACACACACACACTCCAGACATACACACACACGGACACACACACGGACACGGACACACACATGGACACACACATACTCCAGACATACACACACGCACACACGGACACACACACACACACGGACACACACTCCAGACACACACACACGAACATGGACACACACACACGGACACACATACTCCAGACACACACATGGACACAGACACACACACACATGGACACACACAGACACACACACATGGACACACAACACGGACACGGACACACACACGTACACACACACACTCCAGGCACACACATGGACACAGACACACACACGGACACACACACAGACATACAACACGGACACAGACACAGACACACACACACGGACACACACATACTCTAGACACACACACACACAGTCCAGACACACACACACATGGACACACACACACGGACACACACATGGACACACACACACACACACACACCCACACTCCAGACACACGGACACACACACAGACACACACATGGACACACACAGTCCAGACACACACACACGGACACACACTCCAGACATACACACACGCGGACACACACACACGGACACGGACACACACATGGACACACACATACTCCAGACATACACACACGCACACACGGACACACACACACACATGGACACACACTCCAGACACACACACACGGACATGGACACACACACACATGGACACACATACTCCAGACACACACATGGACACAGACAGACACACACATGGACACACACAGACACACACACACGGACACACAACACGGACACGGACACACACACACTCCAGACACACACATGGACACAGACACACACACGGACACACACACAGACATACAACACGGACACAGACACACACACACTCCAGACACACACATGGACACAGACACACACACACACGGACACACACAGACACACATACACTCCAGACACACACACACACACACGGACACACACAGACACACATATACTCCAGACACACACACACACACACGGACACACACACACACGGACACACACAGACACACACACGGACACACACACTCTAGAGACACACACAGACACGGACACACACAGACACACACACAGACACGGACACACACACACTCCAGACACACACACACACAGACACGGACACACACACACTCCAGACACACACACACACACACACACGGACATGCACACAGACACACACACACGAACACACACACAGACACAGACACACACATGGACACACACACACACCCCAGACAGAGATACACATACACCACACACACACACAGACACACACATTTTATGTTCAGAGCTATTTACCTGTCCTCTTCCACACACACTCCACACACACACGCAGAGACACACACCACACACACGGACACACACACACTCCAGACACAGACACACAGACACACCGCACACAGACACACACACACCACACACACACAGACACACACACCACACACACACGCAGAGACACACACACACAGACCACACACAGGTATACAGACACACACCACACACACACAGACACACATGGACACACACACAGACACACACACAGACATACCGCACACAGACACACACACCACACACACGGACACACACACACTCCAGACACACACACACACACGGACACACACACACTCCAGACACACACACACGGACACACACACAGACACACACACACATGGACACACACACAGACACACACGGACACACACACACTCTAGAGACACACACACAGACACGGACACACACACACATGGATACACACAGACACACACACGGACACACACACACTCTAGAGACACACACACAGACACGGACACACACGGACACACACACACAGGCGCACACAGACACACCCCAGACACAGATACACATATACCATACACACACAGACACACACATTTTATGTTTAGAGCTATTTATCTGTCCTCTGCCACACACACACTCCACACACACACAGACACACACACACCACACACACACACACGCAGAGACACACACCACACATACCACACACACACACAGACACACACACAGATACACAGACAGACACACAGACATACCGCACACAGACACACACACCACACACACAGACACACACACCACACACACGGACACACTACACACACACACGCACATAGACACAGACATAGACATACACCACACACAGACACACACACATAGACACACACCCAGGCGCACACACCACACACCACACACACAGACACACACACACATTTTATGTCCAGAGCTGTCCTCTGCCACACACACCCCCCCTGCCCCCCTCCCACACACACGCAGGCTCCGTCTGTCTGTCTGTGAGCACCTCGTGATGTGCCTCCCGTGTGGACTTTCCCCAGGTGTCATCTGTGGAGCAGTGTTTGGCTGTATCTTTGGTGCCTTGGTTATCGTGGCCGTGGGAGGCTTCATCTTCTGGAGGAAGAAAAGGTGACTGCTGCTTATGCTAATAATAATACCCTGCATGTATTTTTAATTAATTGAGCGAGAGACTGAGTAAACACAGTGCGGTATGTTCACGCCCCAGATTTCCTCCTGGCCCACAGCTTCTGATGGTTGTTTTCTCCACCACGTTGCGCTCCTGGGTTGATAGGCAGGGCCTGTGTGCCAGCTTTTTGCATTAGATTCTATTTTTTTTTTTTGAGGGAGGGGTCAAAAACAGCTTTATCGTTTCTTGTTAAAGTAAACTTATACATACTTATGACAAAAAAAACCAACAATAAAAAACAAAGACAAGAAATAGTCCATACTTACACCATGGAAAACTACTCTTAACATGGATGTGATTCCAAATTCACATAAATACACACACCCACACCTACAAACAGAATCCTATTATACGTGTTATTTTCTGGCTTGCTTTTCTTCATAAGACACTGTGGATAGCTTCGGATCTTCAGTTTAAGTGGCTATCGAGTGTTCAGCTGTATGGAAATTATTCAACCAATTTTCTGGCATTTTTGTGTCTTCCTTATTTGCCACTGTTACTTATCCTTGTGTGTAAATTTGGGCACAATCATAGTTATTCCTTTAGGCCAAATTCCAAGCTGGGTGGTTGCGGGGTCAGGGGGTGCGCATGTTTTTAATTTTAATACATACTGCGACATGGCCTTCCAGAAAGTTTTATCATTTTTTAAAATACCAGTATGGGGTTTAGTCAGCAATATAGGAGAGTGCCAGGTCCCCCCCCACCCACCACCGCCACCCCGGTCCCTTGCCAACACTGGATATGTTTTCTGGTTTACTACATTAACTTTTTCAGAAAACCTTACTCAAAAAACAAAACAAAAATCAGAGTACGAAATATTGAGCTTGACTATATAATAGGCTGCTGCTGCTGATTTGTATTTACTCAGAGAAATTCCTACAAGTTGCTTGAGTAGGATCCTTTGATACTTTTAGATGGTATAAAAGCGAATAACTTCACAGGTTTAGACCATTAAGCTTTAGTATTTGTGAACAGGATCTGATGTGCTCTATGAACTAAAGGCCCAGGGAAGAAGCGTCTTGTAGATACACAAAGGGAGCAAAACATAGTATTAAGCCATTTTGATCTAATGGGTCTTTTTTTCTTTCAAAATAGGAAAGATGCAAAGAACAATGACGTGAACTTTTCTCAAATTAAGTAAGTCTCCAGATTTATGAGCCTTAAGACATTTAATCCCTCAGTCTGTTCAGTGACTATTTTGAGATTTTTTTTTTTTGATGGGAACCGCTGCCATTTTCCCAGATTGACACTTTTGGACCTGATCATCCAGAAGTTCTTATTAGCCTTGTTATCCTGCAAGGACCCTATGTTTACTTGGCTCCTGAAGCTGACCTCCTTGCCGTGGTCTACCATGCCGAGTAGAACTTGCCATATTCTACGAATAAATATGTACTTTGTGATTAAAAGCATGGTTATTCAAGGTCTAGGAGGAGAGAACTTGCTTACAGTCATGAAGCCACTCAGTTATATAACGGGGTCTAGAAGTCAGATTTCCTGACTCACATTTCAGTGTTTTGTGAATTACATTTCAGTGAACCTCCCCCAACCACCCCCTGCCCTTATACTATAGGTTTTCTTCTTTGGGGAAAATCTCTGGAGTTATGGTTGAGTCATTTTTTTTTTCTAATTGTCTTTTTTTTTTTTTCCTTTGCTTTTCTGCGATGAAGACCTAAAAAGTGAGTACACGTTTTGCTTTTTGAAAAATAACTTGCATTTTTCTATCTTGAGTGTGAACTTGATTGAATGCAACCAATCCTGATACGTTGTTTTGTTTTCCTAGATCCAAGTTAATCAAAGTGGAGAATTTTGAGGCCTACTTCAAGAAACAGCAAGCTGACTCCAACTGTGGGTTTGCAGAAGAATATGAAGTATGTGGTTGTTAAATATTGTAGTTTTATTTGCTTTATGTTTTCCCTGAAAGTTGGAAAACTGCCTGTTTCTGTTTTATGGTGAAGCTTTGGGTTAGAGGTAGCCCTCTTCGATGGAAGAGAGAAGTTTTTTTTTTTTTTTTTTGGCCATGCTGCATGGCATACAGGACCTTAGTTCCTCAATCAGGGATGAACCCACGCCGCCTGCAGTGGAAGCGCCAGAGTCTTAACCAGCGGACTGCCGGGGAAGTCCCCTGCCTCCATCTTTACGTGTCTCCCTTATGTATCTCCATCTATGTCTTTTCTCCTCTTATAAAGGTATCAGGGACTTCCCTGGTGGTCCAGTGGCTAGGACTAGGCGCTCCAGGTGCAGGCGGCCCAGGTTCAATCCCTGGTCAGGGAAGTGGGTCCCACATGCTGCAACTAGGAGTTTATATGCCACAACTAAAGATTCTGCATGCTGCAAATAAAAAAAGACCCTGCGTGCTGCAACTAAGACCTGGAACAACCAAATAAATAAATAAAAAAAGACATCAGTGATACTGGAGTTAAGGGCCCTGCCCCCTGCAGTATGACCTCATCTTATCTTGTTTACATCCACAAAAGCTGTAATTCCCAGTCAGGTTGTGTTCACAGGTACCAGGGCTTAGAACTTCTATGTCTTTTTGGGGGTGCAGTGGTACCCATAACATCTCTGCATTCCCACTTGATCCTGCTATACCCTTTGGGCAGTATAAATACTATCTGGACACGGAGTGAATGAACAATTCTCATGGTCTGCTTTCAGGATCTGAAGCTTGTTGGAATTAATCTACCTAAATATGCAGCTGAGCTGGTTGACAACAGGGGAAAGAATCGCTATAACAACGTTCTGCCCTGTAAGTTGTTTTTCCCACACCTTCCCCTTTTTTTTTCCCATCATGGATATCACATGTCTAAGAGCAGGGGGCAGAGGAACCTGGATACTAACCAGCCACTCCCACAGCCATTCATCAGTCACCTGTGTGCACTCAGCACTGTGTTTAAGTGTAAGCCATTGGATTCAGCCTTGCAATAGCTTACGGAATAGGTAGTAAGATATTTGTTCTGCAAAAAAAAAAAAAAAAAGAAGAGGCACAGTGTGGCTAAATGATTTGTCCGAAGTCACACTGAGAGTCATGGTGGGACCAGACTTGGACTGGATCTGGCAGTTTCCTGCAGGGAAAAGGCCAGAGTCCGTGCTTTGAGCCCCTTTATTCCAACATAAATACAGTTCTGGAACCAAAGGGGAGCCAGTGGAGGGCAAGTGGGGAGTAACGCTTTCTGCTTATCCAGATATGTCTCTGGTTGGCTGAGTACACTCCATGGCTGGATGTAAATTATATTTGGATTCATTCCTGTTTTTGAGGATTGACAGGGACAATACCACATTGAGTTTACACTGTGAGTTTGTTTCTGTTTTGTAAACAAGTTCATTTGTGTCATAGTTGAGATTCCACACACACCACTTATAGTAGTCTTAGACACTGAGTTTATTCTTGCATTTGGGACTATCTTTTTAGAACAACTTGTTAATGAGAATAGGGAAGGCATGAAAGGCTTAACTTTCTGCCCTGAGGATCTACCCTGCCGTAGTGGAAAGGGCACTGGATTTGAATTCTGGCTGCCACTTACCAGATGAAAGAGCTTGGAAAAATCACCTTACCTCTCCGACCCTCAGTTTTCTTATCTGTAAAATGGGCACAGAAGCTCGTAGGATGGTTATGAGGGATAAATAACTGCAGAGGGCCTTCCTTGGGTTGTGGCATACATCCAAGGGTGGAGGTAGTTGGTTTCATCTGGAAGGTGGTCTGGAGTGGTTCAGAGCTTGGGCACCCGTGCCAGACTGCCCAGGTTTGAACCCAAGCAGTGCCACTTACTAGCT
Organism: Cervus canadensis; assembly: GCF_019320065.1. Lineage (NCBI taxonomy): Eukaryota > Metazoa > Chordata > Mammalia > Artiodactyla > Cervidae > Cervus > Cervus canadensis. Next base: position 71,868,765 of record NC_057396.1, read on the forward strand.
CTGCCCAGGGGATTGTGCAACTTCTATGTGCCACGGTCATATCTGGTGACAGCGGGAATGCAGTAAGGCCGTGGATCTAAAACACTGGGGCATGCGGTGTCAAGGTGTGACGGAGCCCCTGCGTTCCCATTTTGCGCTCGTTTCTCTGTTCTGAGATGAAATATTCTATTCCGTATCCTAACGTGGAACTCCTCTCTTTGAATGTCACAGATGACACTTCCCGTGTCAAACTTTCAGTTCAGACCCATTCGACTGATGACTACATCAACGCCAACTACTTGCCTGTGAGTGGGGAGCAGGGCTTGGCGTGCTGGCTGGCTGGAGGAGGTCCTCGGGCCTCCTCTTCTGTCTCTTTGAGATTGACTCTGTGCTGCTTTCCATTTTCTAGGGCTACCATTCCAAAGAAGATTTTATTGCCACGCAAGGACCTTTACCCAACACTCTGAAAGATTTTTGGCGTATGGTTTGGGAGAAGAATGTCTATGCTATTGTCATGCTGACCAAATGTGTTGAACAGGGAAGGGTATGTAATTTTTATTTTTTATTATTATTCCGTCCAGTTCATTCATTCATAGTTATTGTGGTGGAGGGTATTTTAAAACCTATTTTAAAAAAAGACATTCCCCCAAGCATTAGCACTTCTATTCTTAGAAATGTGCTTTTTGTCTTTTTCTCCTCTAAAAGTTTTTTAAAAATGCTAAAAAAAAAAAAAATCTATGTTATTGTTACCTTCTTTATGGACAGAAGAATGTTCTCTATACATTAAGTCACTGCTGCTGGAGTTAATAGACATCAAAATTTGGGTTAGTGCAGCATAAGAACTTCATGTGACTCCATCCTTCACCAGATCCATGTTAATACATTTTCTGGTCGTGCCCCACGGCATGTGGCATCTTAGTTCCCCGACTAGGGATTGAACCCACTCCCCCTGCATTGAAAGCACAGGGACCACTGGACCACAGGGAAGTCCCCATCAGCTCTGTGAATGGGTGCAAGCCTGTCTTGTCCCCAAGCAACCAGCTGTACCTGTGAGATGACCAACTTGAGTGACTCAGTGATTTTCCCATCCAAGTACTAACCAGGCCCGACCCTGCTTAACTTCCGAGATCAGACGAGATCTGGCACGTTCAGGGTGGTGTGGCCGTAGACAACTCAGTGATTTTCAAACTGAGTTTTTAGCATCGGAACCCTTTCTTTATGCAGAATTTCCAACTTATCCCGCAATAAGTCTCAGCAGTTCCTTTTCCCCTGTGATGGCCTGGAATCCCCCCATTAAAGATAAGATTTCTTCTCGTAATAACATCCCTTGGCTTCCCTAGTGGCTCAGATGGTAAAGAATCTGCCTGAAATGCAGGAGACCTAGGTTCAATTCCTGGGTTGGGAAGACTCCCTGGAGAAGGGAATGGCAACCTACTCCAGTATCCTCACCTGGAAAATCCCATGGGCAGAGGAGCCTGGCAGGCTTCAGTCCCTGGGGTTGCAAAGAGATGGACACGACTGAGTGACTTTCACTTTCACTTTTCCACAAATAAACCAAGGAGAGTTGAAAAACATGGGCTAAATTCAGAAAGTCTGTGCCTGAGGAATAGGAACTCGTATGCTCTGTGAATCTTTGCTTGTAGGTCTGTTACTTGAAGAATAGGGTGGGAGTCAAGTCCCTACGCCCGTGGTTCTGAAACATGAACGTGCCTCGGAGTCACCTGGAGGGTTTCCAGTCTCCCGGGAGGGTTTCCGCCTGCAGGGTCCCTGGTGGACCCCAGAGCTGCGTTTCTGCCGATTCCTGGTGCTGCTGCTCCAGGGAGCTCCCACTATCCCAGGGAGAGTGGGAAACTGACAGGCATCATTTCTTTCCATGTTCTTATCTTTCACTTTAATTGGGCAGATATGTGTATATCTGTCCCAAGTGTGTGTATAAGGTCCTGTGCTGGAGCTGGGGATGGAGGAGGGAGAGGTAACAAAAAGCAATCAGGGATGGTTCCCATCTTCACTTTATTTGTGAAGCAGCAAGTTGGGTTCCGTACCTGCTTCGTACATTAGCTGGGATATTTTTTGGCATCAACCAATACAATTTATTTAGTGTATCATGTGGCAAAGTTATATTAGTATATCATGAACAACTTAAATTATTGGTTTTCAATTGGTTTCAACAAAGAGAAAAATTACATCAAAATCAATATAACTTTTTACATGAATTAACTCAAAAAATGTCAGAGGCTAACCTTACTCTTTCATGAAGAAAATAAAATGGCATAGTTTAGTGTTACCTTCTTCCAGCTTTCACCAAGTGCCAACATCAAGCAGCATTTAGGTCAGCTTCTTATTTGAGTATGAGGTGTTTATGTGCTGTGTGTAGTCGCTCAGTCGTGTCCGACTCTGTGACCCCATGGACTGTAGCCCGCCAGGCTCCTCTGGGGATTCTCCAGGCAAGAATACTGAAGTGGGTTACCATGCCCTCCTCCAGGGGATCTTCCTGACCCAGAGATTGAACCCAGGTCTCCTGCATTGCAGGTGTATTCTTTACTGTCTGAGCCAGCAGGGAAGCCCATGAGGTGTTTATGATTTTCTACAAATTAAGATTTTTTAAAAAGCAGAAGCTGGGATTTTTTAATAAATACAGATCTCTGGGCCAGCGTCAGCATCTCTGGAGTTGAGAAGGAGGCATCTGTTTTTAAAGCAACATAAACCTCTCATTTTTAAAAAAGTCAGCTACCAAGTGGGGATTCAGATACTTTCAGAGAGCGGTTGTTTCCTGATTTTTATTTCTATTCACATTTGCCCACTGGCTGTCAAAATCAAAGACCCCAAAATGATTTAATCTGATTTTCTTTTTTTTTTTTTTTTGTGTCTATATTTGTATTGGAGTTAGTGTACATCTAAAAGTCTTGAGAAAAGGTTTCATTTCTTCTGCACATGGAGAAGTTTAGCAGAAGTTTAGTTCAGTACTGCTGTAGGGCTGGGGAGCTGGGTGGGCACAGGGTCCCCTGTGAAGGAACAGTGGCTGCTTGGCTGTAAGTCAGTTTCTGTGTAGAAATCGGGGCTCAGTATTGGCTAGGTCTTCTGATTTCTCAAAAGAAGCCAGAAATCTAGATTTTTATGGAAAGACTCCCAAATTTATAAAGATGGTAGAAATTGAAAATTAAAATACAAAATTCCAAGGGTCAGGCAGAACCCAAGTAAGGCATGGATTCAGACTCTGATGCTCGGTTTTAATATCTCATCTCCTTGTGAGGTTTCAGTGATGGCAGACAGTGTGATCTGAGTGTTTGCATTTTATTCTAGACCAAATGTGAGGAGTACTGGCCCTCCAAGCAGGCTCAGGATTACGGGGACATAACTGTGGCAATGACGTCCGAAATTGTTCTTCCAGAATGGACCATCAGAGACTTCACGGTGAAATATGTAAGTAAGAAGTCAAGACGCATAGATCTCATATAAAATTAGCATACATTACTTTTGGGGTGACACTTTTAGGTTGATATTGGTATAAATCATTTTTTTTTAATGCATCAGAAAAATATTTTCGCTTTCTTCTTTATAGAATGTAACAATCTGTATCTGCATATATTCTAATGCAACCTGTTGGCTTTGCTTGCTTGAGAATTTCATAAGTTATTCTTAAATGAATCTTAGGAGCATGGCTCAGCGTCTTTAACTTCTTTTCTTCCCCTTCCAGGTGACCTGCTTATAGAGTTTTTCTTACAGATCAAGGCCCTTTAGGATTGTTTGGTTGGAAATTTGACATCAGGAGTGTCCATTTGCCGTTGAAATAGTTTATGATGACATTTACGTTAATAGCAGTCTAGGACATATACATATGGCCTCCTTTCCCCTCAAAGGTTATGAAAACAAATGCAACTAAATTGTGTAGGCATTCTAAGAAGTCAGTATATGTGTCCTTTTTATTTTTTAATGGTATTTAAAAATTGAATCAGTGTCATGGGCGACACTGATATCGTTTGATGGCTGTGTAAATCGATATAGCCCTCTATAGTTTATATCAAAGCATAAAAATATCTGTTCCCCTTTGATCTGCTGGTTTCAAGTTTGAGAATCTGTCCTAGAGAAATAATCTGAAATCTAGGAAAAGCATTATTATTCTTTTTTAAATATTTATTTATTTATGCGGCTGCCCTGGGTCTTAGTTGCGGCATGTGGGATCTAGTTCCTTGACCAGGGATCAAAACCCAGGCCCACTGCATTGGAAGCACAGAGTCTTAGCCCCTGAACCACCAGGGAGTTCCTAATATATATATATTAAAAAAGAAAATAAATACACTTCAAAGGGTAGCTGTCATAAAGGAGCAAATGCCTGAAGTCCAGGTATAGTACACACAGGTGAGGTCAGTCCCCAGGTGTAGGCATAATGAATACAGTTGACTCAGGAATGGGAATGGTTCAGCCAGGGCAGAGTTATGATAATTAAAGGTATATGCTTTGGTCCGTGTAGGAAGGCAGTCTGTGTCATAACTACCTCTGTTATAATAAGCTTCACTTTCTATTGTCTATCTGAAGTTGAAACAGATGTTTTTGGGGGGAGTCCTTTCTCAAACCCCTACAGTTCTAAATATTTACTTGGTGCTTGCTGATTGCTTATCACTTTATTAAATTCTTTGGAAAGTGAAAGTTGCTCAGTCATGTCTGACTCTTGGCAACCCCATGGACTATACAGTCCATAGAATTCTCCAGGTCAGAATACTGGAGTGGGTAGCCTTTCCCTTCTCCAGGGGATCTTCCCAACTCAGGGATCAAACCCAGGTCTCCTGCGTTGCAGGCAGATTCTTTACCAGCTGAGCCACAGGGGAAGCCCAAGAATACTGGAGTGGGTAGACTATCCCTTCTCCAGTGGATCTTCCTGACCCAAGAATTGAACTGAGGTCTCCTGCATTGCAGGCAGATTCTTTACCAACTGAGCTATTAGGGAAGCCAAAATTCTTTGGAGGACATGTGAATCATGAGACAGTTCTTGCCCTGAAGGCACTGGTTATCATAGTTACATTTGCATAAATTTATTTCTGGTCGGTGACATTCCTCCTTGAGCTCAGGGATGGGGTTTATGAAGCTCTAAGGAGGTGTAGGTATAAGAATGTGAGTGTACTATTGGCAGGGGACTGTGGTAAAAAGGGAAGATTCTGAACTCAGAACTGGAGGACACGAGATTTCTGCCTCTGAGCTGAGTGTTAGAGAAGTCACTTCACAACTTGGAAAGTTTGTTTCCCCTTCTTAAAAGGGAGATAATAAACCCTCCTGCTTGGCATGTTATACGGATTTGCAGTCTGTGCAAGCACTTTATTAGCTATTTTACCAACATACAATTCTAATTTGTAGTCCTAACCACGTCTGAGCTGCTTTTCGGCTGTTCCATGCAGTTCAGCCTTCAGGTATGGCTTGATCTAGCTTGCCTTTCTCTCTGACTCTAACCTTGCTTCTTGGTTTTTAGACTCTGACAAGTGAGAGTCACCCTCTGCGTCAGTTCCATTTCACCTCCTGGCCTGACCACGGTGTTCCTGACACCACTGATCTACTCATCAACTTCCGGTACCTTGTTCGTGACTACATGAAGCAGAGTCCTCCTGAGTCGCCAATACTGGTGCATTGCAGGTATGCATATGTGACAGATTTCAAATGTAATTATAAATATGGACACTTTTGAAAAAAGAAAAAAGCCTGAGAGGGAATGCAGTAGGTATTTATAAATTTAAGAAGGTTTGGACATGGGACAATGGATTTATTCCTTAAACCTGAGATTTTAGAACAAGGGTTGGCAAACAGTAGCCTGTGAGTCAGATCTGGTCAGCTAACTGTATTTTAAAAAAAATCATAACATATTTTATTTCTCATTTATAATATTTTCCTTTGAGATATTTCAACCTTACAAAAATGCAGAAAATAATAATTTAACGAAGCTCAGCATGACGCCACATGTTTCTTTTTGTTAATAATATATTACAGGTATAATTAAAGTCTCTACTTACTAGCCTCCTATCCCATTCCCCTTCTTACACAGGTGAACATTTGGTCCTAAAGTTGATCTGTATCACTCCCTTGCATGCTTTTATATTTTATTGCATATGTAGGTAACTCTATTGTTTTATATGGCTTTAAACTTTTACTAGATTTTATAATGTATAAATCATTCTGCAGCCTGTTTTCTTTAGCATTTTGGTTTGCTGTTTAAGTGTTGAGATACACAATTCTAGTTCATTTTATTTATTTAAAAATGTTTTCCACATACAAAAACTGTCTGTAAATGAATGGATACAACCTGATAAGTTTGGAGATGAGTGTACCTCCATGAAGCCATCACCACAGTCTATTTGGCTGCCTGTTTTCGTCAGTAAAGTTTTATTGGAACACAGCCATGTCCCTTTGGTTATATCGTGTCTATGGTTACTTTCACGCTGCAGTGGCAGGATGAGTGTGCAAAGCTGATGATATTTTACTTTCTGGTCCTTAAGAGAAAAAGTTTGCCACCCCCTCCTGCAGAACAACAATAAATTAGCTTTGAAGCTAAAGGAATTGATTTTGGGACAGAAGAAGGGAGGGACTTTGTTACCCTTGGAGAGTAACAGATTGAAATGGATGAAACTTGCCATCCTAGATACAGTGGCAACTTCAATGGGACTGAGATTAAAGACCTCTAACAAGGTGTTTTATTTGTGGCATTTGATTTGAAAGTAACTTTAGGACTTGGGTCCCAGTACCAAGCTAATACAGTCTGACTTGCTGAGGTTTTAACTAAGCCAGTGGTTAATGGTCCTGGCCTTGACCCTCAAAGCCTGATAGTTGGGGAGAGCAAGATACATGTACAAATGGGGAAGTGGGAGTTTTACAGTAGAGGTGACCCATGCTAGGTGGTGCTAGTGGTTAAGAACCTGCCTTCCAATGCAGGAGATACAGGAGACTCAGGTTCAATCCCTGGGTGGGGAAGATCCCTTGGAGGAGGGCATGGCAACCCACTCCAGTACTCTTGCCTGGAGAATCCCATGCATAGAGGAGCCTGGTGGGCTACAGTCCATGGGATCGCAAAGAGTCAGACACGACTGGCGCGACTGCTGATGTGCTGACATGCTCATTTCCCCTCTTTTTCAGTGCTGGGGTGGGAAGGACGGGCACTTTCGTTGCCATTGATCGTCTTATCTATCAGATAGAGAACGAGAACACTGTGGACGTGTATGGCATCGTGTACGACCTTCGCATGCACAGGCCTTTAATGGTGCAGACAGAGGTGAGGCCAGTGTCTCTGTTGGACAATTCTCCCTTCCTGTCCGTGTTTTTTTTTTTTTTTCTTTTAAATTTTATTTATTTATTTAAATTGGAGTATAATTGCTTTACAGTGTAAGTTAGTTGGTGGGCGATAATGTGAATCAGCTATATGTGTTCCCTGAAATGTTCCAGATAAACAGCATGTTCAAGGTGTGTTCTCAACCAGGGAATTGGGAAATAGCCCTACTCAAAGCTGTCAGGGTGACAACATCCTGACCAGGATAGAGCAGAATATTAATCTGGTGTCAGGCTGTCAGCCTGAACCAGTTTAGAACTCTGTGAAGAGGTGCTGTGTTTCTGAGTCCAGCAGAGAATGTTCTAGAGGCCTGGTAACATTGTGTGCTTTGGGGTGAGCAGGTGGCTGGGGTGGGTAGAGTGGAGTTGCCTCCTGTGTTGGTTGGTAGAGATCTTTTTTCTGCTCTAATTATATGGAGTCATAGTTCTTCATCTTTTAGATTTTGGGTAACACAGAAATCTTATGCCTGCTTACAGATGTTCTTGTCCATTTTAAAGATATTTTGAAAATTGCATAAATTTGTTCATATCAAAAAACTTAGTACAGGATTACATAGAGGACATTTTTCTCTTTTGCCTTTTCTTTTCCCATTCCATGCCCCAGAGGTAGGTAGTGTTTACAGTTTGCATAGCTCCAATACTTTGGCCAGCTGATGCGAAGAGCTGACTCACTGGAAAAGACCCTGATGCTGGGAAAGATAGAGGACAGGAGGAGAAGGGGGCAACAGAGGGTGAGATGGTTGGATGGCATCACCGACTCGATGGCCATGAGTTTGAGCAAGCTCTGAGAGACAGTGAAGGACAGGGAGGCCTGGCGTGTGCAGTCTGTGGGGCTGCAAAGTGTCAGACACGACTTAGCAACTGAACAACAGCAACACTATATCTTTATAGACTTCTTTATGTCCATCTGTTAAAAAAAAAACAACAGGTATGTGCGTACACACATGGAGTGTATTTTATTTTTTTGAGAAGAATTTATAATTAGCTTTTTTTTGGCTTTTAAGTGACTTGGTTATTTCATTTAGCATAATGTCCTCAAGTTCATTCATGTTTTAGCATATTGCAGATTTTCCTTCCTAGAGCATATTTGAAAAATTGGATCCTATTTTATATATAATCCTTACCTATGATTTTTTTTTTTCCTCTTTAAGTTTGTGGATGTCTTTCAGCAAACACCTCTTCTTCTTTTTAATGGCTACCTGCAGATTTTGATGTGCTTGTCTGAAGGGTGGGGACCCTGATTATAACCCCAATCTCTACAACCCCCCTGAAGGACAGGAACCCCCAACCCAACCCTGATCATCCACCTTTATTTCACTCCTTTCATTGAGAATCACAGTTTATTCCTTATTCTTCACATCCTCCCTAGCCAAGAAAACTGTTGGACATTTTGGTGATTGAATATACATGTGCCTTAGTTTCTCCACATATTTTCTTTTTTTTTGCCCTTCCTCAAGATTCTGGTACCTCTTGAGGAGTCGAGCTGTGTGTGGGGTGCACCCCTCTGGTTGATACTCATTAGTGATGAGATCCTTGGTGTCTCTAGTTTCAGATTTCACCATGATGTAATTACTTCTTGACCACGTGAACTTGGAGTGTTCGCTTGTGGGGTGGTGAGTGGGATTGGAGGGTGGAAATCTGTTTGAGAAAACCTTCAGTGCTAATCTTTGGTGCTCCTTTGTTTTTTCCTCTTTCTTTTTCTAACAGGACCAGTATGTTTTCCTCAATCAGTGTGTTTTGGATATTATCAGATCCCAGAAGGACTCGAAAGTGGATCTTATCTACCAGAACACAACTGCAATGACAATCTATGAGAACCTTGCACCCATGACCACGTTTGGAAAAACAAATGGTTACATTGCCTAATTCCAAAGGAAAACCTTTCTGGAGTTAACCAGACCGTCACACCCACAGCAAAGGAAAATGCCCCGATGTTGACATGTTTTTATATGTCTAATATCCTAATTCTTCGTTCTGTTTTGTTAGAACTAATTGGAGAGTGTGAAGCTGCACATGGGAAACATGACAAATGAGAGGCTGGGGCTATCAGGGGCTGTGGATGGGTGGTGAGCAAATCAACTACATTCCTGATTACCAATGGGATGAGTCCACTTTTTTTTTTTTCCTCTTGAGAATTACAGAATACCAGGAAAAGTGAGCTATGATTTTTTTTTTTCTTTTACAAGACATTCTTTTTTAAAAAGACTATTTTATATGATTCACACGCTAAAGCCAGGATTGTGTTGGGTTGAATATATTTTAAGTATCAGAGGTCTATTTTTACCTACTGTATCTTGGAATCTAGCTGATGGAAAATACATAATTGTGGATGATTATCACATAGGGAGGGGTATGTGGTACCTCTTCTGCCTGTTTTCTATTTGAACATGTGCCTTTTCTGAATTATGCTTCCACAGGCAAAACTCAGTAGATATCTCTATTTTTGTACTGAATCTCATAATTGGACTATGTGGAATATTTAAACAGTAGTTTAGTACCGGAGGTTCAGCCTTCTCAGTAACATTCCTGTTCTCATTTGATTAGAGAAGATCTCGCCTCCACGCCCTCCCCTTTCCCCATCTCCTGTTTTGTGCTCTATTCTTTCGTTCCTTTTCCCCTCCTATTTTTCCCCAAAGACATTTCTGCTGGCCACATTTTCTGCCCACTGGTTGAGCAAGAGTGAAAACTAAATTATCACCTTGAAAATTTTAGGGGTGGGAGTCGGGGGAAGCAGAGGAACCCTTCAGTGACACAATAATCTTTTATTGTCCCTGTTTTATCTTTTTTTCTCATTTCTGTATTTGGTAAGAAGGATTATTTAAAGGTGCAATATGTGACTTAGTGATTCATGATGCTCTAGGTTTTTAGTAACGTTTTACTCAGGTTGGCATTTTATGTGTCTCTGTGTGTCCGTGTATGTGTGTGCGTGTTTCTAAAAGTGTGGCAATCTGTGAACACTTCCGTGTGGAAACAGTGTCAGATGAATCCCTTCTTAAAGTCTACTGGCTTTAGTCTGTATCTGCAGTGACACATATCCGTATCTACTGTATATATATATACTAAACTCTTAAAACAGTCATTCCTTGGAATTGAGGTGTACAAAGTTTGAATTTGTATCAAAGATGTAATTATTATTTTTAAAACCTCTTTTTCACTATACTGCTGCTGTAATTACTTTGATTTTTTTTTTAAAAAACTGTAGATTAATTTTTGTTGTTGTTGTTATTTGGCTTTCAGGTGTGTATCCACTGAGAGTTTCCAAATCTATGTGGATTTATTTTATTGGTACATCATCTGTAAACTTCTCAAGGCATTAATTAACACAAAAGGATTTGTTTCTTTTTTGTTTTGTTTTGTTTTATTTTATATTGTGGCTCAGGTTCTATTTTGAAGATGTATTAAGTTTCTCCTCCAATAAGCAATGGAAGTATTCAAGGTCTTATGAAGGATCGATCAAGTCCCTCAAGTCCTGTGGCTGTTTGCCACGGTGATAAATCCTGCTGTAAGTGTAGGACGATGTGTCCTAATGGAAATGGGAGCGGGGTCGTCTCTGAGCGCCCCGGTCACCCTGGGCCTGTGGGAGCCCGTCTCCTGACCCTGCCTGCGCCCCGGCTCGCCGGCACTTTGAGCACTGATGGGACATTGTGGCATTTTCGGGTCATGGAGGGGGAACCACAGTGCACGGAGAATGCTTGGTTCAGTGCTGGGGTCGAGGGCCATACGTCTTTTGTCTCCCTTTCCCTTTGAGGTACTGCAAGGAATAGAGGAGAGGTGATGGTGACGTTGTGTTTTGGGAGAACCTTACTTCCCAAATGGAAATTGCACTTTTGGCTAAGTCCTTTGCTGTCTCTGTGATGGAAAGCAGTTCATTCCGTGTCAGGCCCTTGGAGGAGTGGGCTGGCCAGGCTGGGCTGGGTCCTCTTTGGTCCTGTATCAGGGAAGCCCTGCCGTCCTGGGCTGCTGAGTGAAGCTGGATTTGGGCGAAGGCTTCCAAGTCTCACACGGGTCCGCCCCTCTCGCGCCTATCTTGGAGAGTTCCCTAACTTCTTCAGGGGTCCCGGTCCAGGCAGCAGTTCTGGGGTCCCACCCTTTCCCACGCCAGTTTGCCAGGAAACCATGCTGATGGGTGCCGAGGTATCGTCAGGTCCCACATAGGTGTACACCCTGCCCGCGTCACTGCTGCTGCCCTGGAGAAGTCGGGGGGAAGGACTTGACTCCAGAAATTCCTTTAAAAGATGAAAGCAACAATGATTAGAAACATATGGGTGTAAAAAAATGCAAAGATCAGAAACCCTCCTCCCTTCCGCCTGGGATGAGCTTGGGAAATGGGCTGCAGCCCGGTCAGCCACACTCAGACGTCACCCCCAGTCCTGGGAGGAAGGCTTGCGGTGGCCAGGTCTGGCTTCCAAATGGGCAGGTCACACGAAGGTCATTCACGATGCTGCTCCGCATCCTGAAGAGCCCTGGCGATGGGCCAGGGGGCTGGGGGTGGTGAGGGTATTTATAGCACAGTGATTGAAAAGGGAAGATTAATGTGTAAATATATAGAAGACAGGCTGGCTGAGGGCTGGTCACAGAAGAGAGAAAGCGCTTTTGAGCTCCTGTCCCAAACCGTCCCAGGAGTGATGAGCTAAAATTGGAGTCCAGTGAAGCCATGGGGATGGCATGATCGCCCCTGCTTAGTATTTGACAGTTGCAGAAGTAAACCAACCAGCATGGGTTGAGCTGGTTTGAGGGATTTCAGCCTCTGAAATCTTCCAAGAGCAAGGACGTTTTTGTCTGCAAAGTTAAATCTAGTGATGGTTGGCAGCAGTGTGAAATGAGATGCAGGTCAGTTCCCTGTGGCCACGTGACAACCACCAGCTAGATTTTGGCATACTTGACCACTGGACATGGGCATCACCAAGTCGGAGGCTCCTGGGGCTTGGGGCCGACTATGCAGCTGATTCACATTTGCTTTTCATCTGGGGGTGAAAAAGCCTGGTTTCCTTTTGAAATGCTTGATTGCACTTGCTGAGCTAAACAAGCCTTGGTGACTGATGTTGATTTGCCTCCAAAGTCCAAGTTCTGAATTTTCAGACTCTGTGTAGCAGTCGACTATTCAATATACTGTAGCTTTTTATCCCCTCGGGGGCACCTATGAATAGGATGTGTTGATGTGGACTCTAAAACTGTAATTTTCTTGTAACTATTTTGGAATGATGCATATTTCTAATGTTTGTTATACTTGTACAGAGTATTGCTGTTGGTTGCTTTTTTCCCCCCCTTTGGTTTGTTTTTTAAGGAAAAACATGACCTGAAAAAAATTTTTTTAAAAAGACTTATAAATACCAAATATAAAAAAATGTCAACACATTATGCCTCTGTTTGTCTTACTGCCTCCTTACTTTACATCCATGTCATATCATTTACTGAGCAGTTTACTGGCCTGGGTTCAGCTGGGGGATCCTTAGCAAAAGCATGTTTCCCTTGGGATTTTTCTACATTGTTTTGGTTTTCTAGGGGCTGCTGTAACAAAGTACAGCACGCTGAGGGGCTTAAACATTAAAAAAGGATCAACTCACAGTCCTGGAGGCTAGACGTCTGAGATGGAGGTGTCGGCAGGTTGGTTTCCTCTGAGGCCGCTCTCTTTGTCTGGTGGACGACTCTCTTCCCCCGTGTGTTCTAATCTCCTCTGTTTACAAGGACACCAGTCACTGTGGATCACAGCCCATGCTAATGACCTCATATGCCCTTAGTTACCTCTGGAAAGACTCTTCTCTCCAATACAGTTGCACTGGGAGGCACTGGAGGTTAGGATTTTAGCATATAAACTTTGGGGGCACGTAAGTCAGCCCAAAGGGCTTCCCTGGTGGCTCAGTGATAAAGAATCCACCTGCAATGCAGGAGATGCAGGTTTGATGCCTGGGTCGGGAAGATCCCCTGGAGGAGGAAGTGGCAACCCACTCCAGTATTCTTGCCTGGGAAACCCCATGGAGAGAGGAGTCTGGTGGGCTACAGTCCATGGGGTCACAAAAGAGTTGGACCATGACTCAGCAACTAAACAGCAGCAGCAACAACAAAAGTCAGCCCAGAACACACGTGGCGGGTGATGAAGTGGGGACCTCGGGGGAGTGAGCTGGCCTCTAACGTGTGGGGGCACGTGTTCTCAGAGGGTGGGATCCAGGGATCTGCAGGTGGACAGACACCCACTTGGAGGCAGCTAACATGCCTTAGGCAAGCCTCCAGATCTTTAGAGGCTTTCTGGTTGATGGATTTGGGGAATCTCAAAATTTTCCGGGTGACGGTAGCAGTTTGGGGGGTTTTTCTTTCATCTCACTCCCTTATGCGTTGATGCAAACTCTTAAGTAGACTGAGATGATTTTAAGATATCTCTTGCCCCTCTTTCCTGAAATAAGTCAATCCATTCAACAGTGATGTATTGAGTACCTACTGTCCACCAGCAACTATACCTTGGTGGCTGAGGGTTCAACTGTGAACAACATAGAAATCTCTGCCCTCGTGGAAAATGAGTCACTCAGTTGTATTCGGACTCTTTGAAACCCCGTGGGTATACAGTCCTTGGAATTCTCCAAGCCAGAATACTGGAGTGGGTAGCCATTCCCTTCTCCAAGGGATCTTCCCAACCCAGGGATCAAACCCAAGTCTCCAGCACTGCAAGCAGATTCTTCACCAGTGAAATAAGAGGAGGTAGACAAGCATATGTAAATTAAATCCTTAGTATGTTAGAATCTAACAGATGATGAACATATGATGCAAAATGGTATATCATGCCTGGATGCACCAGCTTCTTTTCACTAAGGCGGTGCAGCCACAGTGTGTCAAAGAGAAAGTGTTGCTATGTGCTCATCACTCAACCCCTGCTTCAAGCCCGTCAGGAAGACAAAGGTGAACACCGCACAGGTCCTGCCCGGAAGAAGTCCAGAGGGCCAGGAGCATGAGGCATGCAAGTGCAAAATGAACCCGAAAAATACCAGAAGCAATTTAAAGAAGCAGGAGACAGGAATCCCAGGAGCGTGAGAGTGGGGATGGCAGGTGAGCTGGATCTTGAGCAGGATTTTAGGAGGAGGATATAAGGGGGAAGGCAGAGGGTGAATGTGTCCGCTTGGAGGCTGGCGAGCACTTTGGGATGTGAGCTTGCAGGGAGGGTGAGGTAAGGTGAGGTGAGGTGAGGTGGTGGCAGGGACTGGGACTGTCTCAGCTTTAAGATGCTGCACCAGTCGTGTGTGTGTGTGTGTGTGTGTGTGTGTGTGTGTGTGTGTGTGTGTGTGTACATATATAAATAAGTAAACTTACTGAGACATATGGGCTTCCCTGGTGGCTCAGACGGTAAAGAATCTGCCTGCAGTGTGGGACACCTGGGTTAGAACCCTGGGTCAAGAAGATCCCCTGGAGAAGGGAATGGCAACCCACTCCAGTATTCTTGCCTGGAGAATTCCATGGATGGAGGAGCCTGGCAGGCTTCAGCCCAGGTTGCAAAGGATTGGACACGACTGAACGACTAACACACACACACACACACACACACACACACACACACACACACACACGAACGACTAACACACACACACACACGACTGAACGACTAACACACACACACACACACACACGCGCGCACACACTCTATTTTGTCTTTGCTATTTTCTTTGCTTGGAAACTGCATGGTGATCACAAAGGTGAGCGACCACAGTAGGATGGAAGGAAGGGACACACCGGACTCTTGGCAGGTTAGTGGGAGTAAACGGTGTACTTTCCCGCACAGAACAGACCACACTGTAGCACGTTCAGCCAGAGCCACCTTTCCCTGACCTCCAGGTCCCACGAGGTCCTCAGTGCTCTTCGCTGTTGGCAGAGCAAGCAGGGATCCTAGCAGATCTTTCGTTTGCTTTGCTGATCGCACCCTCTCAATCTTTCTCTCTCCCCACTTCCCTTTCTCTATTTCTCATCCTCCTTGCCTGTGCCAGCCATCCGGAGACAACAGCTAAATGCTGGCCTGCTTGCCAAGTCAAAATAACTACTGAGAATTCCAGCACATTCCTGAGTTGTTTATTTGAAATACTGGGTGAAATCAGGTCAGTTTTCCAGGCATGGATTCCTGTAGTATGTCCAGGTCTGCCCGAAGTCTGTTGCTGTAATTATTTTTCTGATTAGGCAGAAAGCACAGATCTGGAGCATATGACAATGTAATTGTTCCAGGCATGATTACTTGCCTCAGTGAGGATAGAAAATCTTTTGCTTTTAAAAAGATGCTTCCAGATGTATGGTGCTAAGAAGGATGTTGTGGGTCCAAAGTTCAGAGGCCTGATCACAGAGTTCCCTGTGCTACATGGTAGATACTTGTTGGTTATCCATTTTCAGTATAGCAGTGTCTACTTGTCAGTGGAGCTTCCCAGTTGACTCAGCAGTAAGGATTTGCCTGCCAATTTATGAGACACAAGAGAACTGGGTTTGATCCCTGGGTCGGGATGATGCCCTGGAGGAGGAAATGGCAACCCACTCCAGTATTCTTGTCTGGAAAATCCCATGGACAGAGGAGCCTGGTGGGCTACATATATATAGTCAATGGGGTTGCAAAGAGTCAGACATGACTGAGCACACACTCACACCCACCCACTCACACACACACACGTCAATACCAAACTCTCTAACTATCCCTCCTCCGATGCTTACTCTCTGGGAGCCATCAATTTGTTCTCTTAAAAAAAAGATGAGAAGCAGTAGGTGGCAGAGAGCTGAAGTTTGCCTGGGAAGAGTTTGGAGAGCAACGTCTGTGGCTTGTTGAGTCCACAGCCTCGAGGGCCTGAGTGGACGTGGGCCCGGGTGGGTGTCATCTTGTTAAATCGAAGCAGTCTAGAGACTAAGTCTCTTCGGAGGGCATCGTCCCACGTGAATTTTGAATCCATCCGCATGTCTTGAATGGTCCCCTGACCATTACCCCTTCAACTGGGAAGCTTCCAGGGCCTACCTTCATGTCCCAGCCGAGAGGGCGCCTTGAGGGTTAGTTCAGAAGGAAGAAGACGGAGGAGCGTGGTGACGTGTGACGCTGTGACATGTGACGTGTGACGCTATGACGTGTGACGCTGTGATGTTGACGTGTGATGCTGTGACGCTGTGACGTGCCGAGACAGTCAGCATATTGCCCAGGACATCTGAAAGACCTGGGAGGTGCAGCTGGTTTTTTTTTTTTTTTTAAATCAACTTAAATTTGTTTTGATCAAGTACTGTGGGCTGGCAGTGGGCCCTTGGTATGTACGTTTGTAGGGGGAAAAAAAGGCGTGCTCACTGCCCTTGTGGAATTTAAGGGCCTACAGGAGAGGCAGGAAGTGAAGAAGGAATTGAACACGAATCTGTCGATCCCTTCTGGCTGGAATGAGAGAGCAGCCCCGAGGGAGTGGGCAGGGTCGGGGGGCAGCCTGGGGTAAACCCATGGCAGGAGTGGGTTTGGCATTTGAAGAGCAGTGAGAAGGCTGTGGTCTTTGGGGCCTTGCTGGTGGTGGAGCTGAGGGCACAGCATGAAGCCAGAGAGGTGGTCGAGGTCCATCGAGTGGAGCTTCGTGAGGAAAGGGGAAGTTAGTCTATGAGCCCTGGGAGGCCATCCATCAGAGTTTCCAGGGCAGAGAGTCCTGACGCTCTGGTCCCTGCATGGAGCTCAGGCTGTCGGGAGCCTGGAAGCAGGGAATCCCGTTAGAGCCTCGGGTTTAGCACTGGTTTTGGAAACAGATGAATCTATAGGCGGTGAGGCCTTCCCTGGTGGCTCAGACGGTAAAGAATCCATCTGCAGTGCAGGAGACCCGGGTTCGATCCTTGGGTCCAGAAGATCCCCTGGAGAAGGGAATGGCTACCCACTCCAGTATTCTTGCCTGGAGAATCCCGTGGACAGAGGAGCCTGGCGGGCTACAGTCCATGGGGTTGCAATAGAGTCGGTTATGACTGAGTGATTTTCGCTTTTACTTCATAGCCCTTGAGGAGGAACTAAATGTTCTTGACTCTAAAGGCTAAACTGCTATTATTTTGTCCCGTTTGGCTGCTTCTCTTCTGCGTTTTCTCACTTCTCTGATTGAACGTATCCTGTTTCTGGCTGTGTTGGGTCTTATTGCTGGGTGTAGGGCTTTCTCTAGTTGCCACGATCGGGGGCTGCTCTCCTGTGGTGGAACCTAGGCCCTCGGGTGTAGGGGCTTCAGTGGTTGGAGCCCCCAGGCTCTATAGTCGTGATGTATGGGTTGAGTTGCTCCATGGCATGTGGGATCTTCCCAGACCAGGGACGGAACTGTATCCCCTGCCTTGGCAGGGGGATTCTTATCCCATGGACCACCATGGAAGTCCCTAAGTTTATTCTTCGGCTAAAATTTTTCTGCAGACAAGAGGCAGGCAGAGGATCTGGTCGGGGGTAGGGGGAGGTCTGTCCTGGGAAGGGCCCAGAGGGTCCTGCTCGGTTACCATGGGAAATAAAAATCAAGTGATCACCAGGGCTCTTATAATGTGTAAAGCTGAAGTGAGAAAAGCAATTTATAGAACTGTAAGAAGATAATTCCAGGAAGCAGTTAGGTAAGTACATAAGAAGATAAGAAAACACTACAGTGATGTAAGGGTGGGGTTATAATTTTTAAAAAAATGTATTTATTTTTGGCTGTGCTGGTCATTGCTCTGAGGACTCTTCTGTAGGTGCGATGAGCGGGGCCTGCTCTCTAGCTGCAGGGAGCAGGCTTCTCATCACAGCGGCCTCTCCTGGTGCAGAGGCCAGGCTCTAGGCCCAGGGGGCTCAGTGTTGAGGTTCCCAGGCTCTAGAGCACAGGCTCCGTAGTTGTGACACAGGCTTAGTTGCTCCGTGGCCTGTGGGACCTTCCCAGACCAGGGATCGAACCCATGTCTTCTGCATTGGCAGGCGGATTCTGTACCACTGAGCCTCCAGAGAAGCCCCCAATGGTGGGGGGTTTTATTTTTACTTTCCTAAATTTTATAATTTTCCCCACTGACTATGGAGTTCTTGTTGAGACTAATTTAACACTTTAGCATGTTTCTTCTTGACTCAGAAAAGTAAGCTAAAACATATTTCAAGATATAGTTTTCCAAATTTACCAAGTTCTTCAAAATGAGTGTGAACCCAAGGCTTTTTTGAGTACCTCCAGTTGCAAGGAGTTTGTTAAAAAGTGAAAGTTAAATTTCTGGTATTAGATTCTGAGCTAAGCTGGAGGAAACAGGGGCCCACCTTCTTGCTCTGGGTTGGGTGTGTGTCTGCCAGGGTGGAGAGCCTGGTTGGCACCTGGGGGGCAGGGGGAGGAGGCAGGGAGAAAAGAGGGTTAGCCCTGCTCCTCAAAGTTCTTCCAGCTCTCCCACCCTGTCTGGGCTTCCACGGCTCCCTTCCTGGATGGTCCCTGGGCCCTCAGAAGAAAAACAGGAGGGCCTAGGCATCACCCTATAAATGGTGTGTGTGCTCAGTCATCGTGTTCAACTCTTTGCCGCTCTGTCCACGGAATTGCTATTTCCTACACCAGGGGATCTTCCCGACCTACGGATGAAACTCATGCCTCCCTCATCTTCTCCATTAAGCAAGGTGAATTCTTTACCACGGAGCCACCTGGAAAGCTCCCTTATAAACTGTTCAGTTCAGTTGCTTTGCCGTGTCCGACTCTTTGTGACCCCGTGGACTGCAGCACGCCAGGCCTTCCTGTCCATCACCAACTCTCAGAGGTTGCTCAAACTCATGTCCATTGAGTCGGTGATGCCATCCAACCATCTTATCCTCTGTTGTGCCCTTTTCCTCCTGCCTTCAGTCTTTCCCAGCATCTGCTGCTGCTGCTAAGTTGCTTCAGTCATGTCCAACTCTGTGCAACCCCATAGATGGCAGCCCACCAGGCTCCTCCGTCTCGGGGATTCTCCAGGCAAGAAAATTGGAGTGGGTTGCCATTTCCTTCTCCAGTGCATACATGCATGCTAAGTCGCTTCAGTCGTGTCCGACTCTGTGCGACCCTATGGACAGCAGCCCACCAGGTTCCTCTGTCCCCGGGATTCTCCAGGCAAGAATACTGGAGTTGGGTTGCCCTTTCCTTCTCCGCTCAGCATCTGTAGATACAGCTTAATTCACTTTCTTGCAGGCAGGTGAGGCCTGGCAGCGATTTTGCATGTTGCCATTAGATGGCGCCAGAGGACTGTGCTGAGAAAGCAATTTAGGTTGTCAGATGGCAATGGAGGAAAACAGGTTTGCGAAAAAGAGACTCAGAGAGCTGGCTTTGAAGTGAGCACGGGTCATATCGTCCCCGAGGGTGTACAGGCAGCTACCACCTTGGTGGGAGGTAGGGCTGGAGGTGGAAGAGCTGGAGCCAGAGCCAGGAATTCTTTGGTGCTCAGTAGCCGTCAGCACTCTACTGGGGGCGTGAACAGGGCCCGAGGTGCAGGAGCAGAAACCCTGAGGATCGGGTCTGAGCTGGTTCATGGGTCCCTTCCAGGCGAGTGCGGATTCCTCGCCGCAGCACTTCTTCCTAGTGGAGAGCAGCACCGGGAGCAAGAGCGGCTGCAGTGGGCTCCGTGTGGGTGGGGTGCGAACAGGGGGTACTGAGAACCCGGTCAGAGCCCCAGGCGGTTTTCAGTCTCTCTGTCTGCGCTGTTCCCAGGAGTAAGCAAGCATACGTGAACCATCTTCACAAGTGAAGTCATGCTCCTCACGAGTGAAGTATTAGTTTCCTTCAGCCCTCCTGTAAGTCTCTGATTTTAAAACCAGCTAAGGGGACTCTTTACAGCATCGGACCTTGCTACTATCACCAGTCCCATCCACAGCTGGGTATTGTTTTTGCTTTGGCTCCATCCCTGAATTCTTTCTGGAGTTATTTCGCCGCTGATCTCCAGTAGCATATTGGGCACCTACTGACCTGGGGAGTTCCTCTTTCAGTGTCCTGTCATTTTGCCTTCTCATACTGTTCATGGGGTTCTCAAGGCAAGAGTACTGAAGTGGTTTGGACGTGAGTTTGAGTCAACTCCGGGAGTTGGTGATGGACAGGGAGGCCTGGTGTGCAGCGATTCATGGCCATAAAGAGTCGGACACGACTGAGCGACTGAACTGAACTGAAGGGGACTCTTGTAACAGGGAAGAGCGAAACCCAGTTCCACGTAGGATCTGTTTCTTTGACTTTAGCCTTTGTTTTTCATTGCTTTGTTATTATAGTCAGTAACATGATGTTGTCTATAGCTGTTTAGTTTAGTTCAGTTCAGTCACTCACTTGTGTCCGACTCTTTGTGACCCCATGGACTGCAGCACGCCAGGCCTCCCTGTCCATTACCAACTCCCGGAGCCTCCTCAAACTCATGTCCATCGAGTCGGTGATGCCATCCAACCATCTCATCCTCTGTTGTCCCCTTCTCCTCCTGCCCTCAATCTTTCCCAGCATCAGGGTCTTTTCCAGTGAGTCAGTTCTTTGCATCAGGTGGCCAAAGTATTGGAGTTTGAGCCTCAGCATCAGTCCTTCCAATGAATATTCAGGACTGATTTCCTTTAGGATGGACTGGTCTGTAGCTGTAAGCGTATATAATGGCCTGCCTCTGGGAACCTGCCCCTCTGCCAGAATGTCAAACTA
Organism: Cervus canadensis; assembly: GCF_019320065.1. Classification (NCBI taxonomy): domain Eukaryota; kingdom Metazoa; phylum Chordata; class Mammalia; order Artiodactyla; family Cervidae; genus Cervus; species Cervus canadensis. The sequence continues at coordinate 71,889,608 of NC_057396.1, forward strand.
AAGTGCCTTTGTTTAACTCTCAGGGAGACCTTCTGACCCTGCCCACCTGCGGATGGCGGCAGGAAAGAGGAAATTAATATATTCCACCCCTCCCCCACTCCATATTGGCCAAGTCAAGAGATGTTTGGCAAGATTTATTCCCTCTTTGGGCTTCCCAGGTGGCGCTATTGGTAAAGAACCTGCCTGCCAGTGGAGGAGATATAAAGAGTTGCAGGTTCAATCCCTGGGCCAGGAAGATCCCCTGGAGAAGGAAATGGCAAACCACTCCAGTGTTTTTACCTGGAGAATCCCTTGGATAGAGGAGCCTGGTGGGCTATAGCCCATGGGATGGCAAAGAGTTTTTTAGTGACTAAACAACAACAATGGCCTTTTCACTTCCGGCCCTCCTCCTCCCCTCTCTGTTCTATAAAAGAAACTGGCACCCAGACCCCATAAGATGTACTCTACAGCACTAGCCTGCCATCAGATACTGGGCATCAACACCTCCTGTCTTGATTACTGGCCTGTCCTGCAGTGAGCAGACTGAGCTTTGATTTGGAAACAGTCTTCCCAGTGTCAGACCCTGGGGCTGGGGCACCCAGTAGAAATAGTAACAGACTTTATTTTCTTGGGCTCCAAAGTCACTGTGGACAGTGGCTGCAAGCCATGAAATTAAAAGACGCCTGCTCCTTGGAAGAAAAGCTGTGACAAACCTAGACTGTGTGTTAAAAAGCAGAGACATTACTTTGCCGACATAGGTCCATATAGTCAAGCGCTCTTTCTAGGAGTCATGTACAGATGTGAGTTGGACCATAAAGAAGGCTAAGTGCTGAAGAATTGATGCTTTTGAACTGTAGGGCTGGAGAAGATTTTTGAGAGTCCCTTGGACCTCAAGGAGATCAAACAAGTCCATCCTAAAGGAAATCTACTCTGAATATTCATTGGAAGGACTGATGCTGAGGCTGAAGCTCCAGTACTTCGGCCACCTGATGCAAAGAGCTGATTCATTGGAAAAGACCCTGATGCTGGGAAAGACTGAGGAGAAGGGGACACCGAGGATGAGATGGTTGGATCGCATCACTGACTTGGATGAGTCAGAGTTTGAATGAACTCTGGGAAATTGTGAAGGACAGGGAAGCCTGGTGTGCTGCAGCTCATGGGGTCTCAAAGAGTTGGAGACAACTTAGTGACTGAACAACAGATTCACTCCAGGGAGGATCTGTGACCTCCTCTGTGACAGCCCCCTCCTCTTCTGTGTGTTCTCCGCCAAGGCGTGGGTTCTGAGCTGACCACGTCATCTCACCCCCAACTCATTATCAACCTCTCTTTACAGTCTGGTAATTATTATTAATATTCCCTTGTGAAATCTGTGACAAGGTTGGTTGAAAATTTTGGTAGCCAAAGAAGAGATTTGGTGAAAGGAAGATACAGTTTAACTGGATCTTACTTTCTAGTATCTTTTGGTCTTTATCTTTCAATGATGACCAAAGATAGATTTCATCAATATGTGGTTTGTCAAGGGACATAATTTAAAAACAAATAACAGTTATTGATGATGATGATAAAAAAAGGAACACAGAAGTTGATGTTCTGAGAAGAGATGGTATCCATCATTATGTAAGAGATAAAGGACCTTGGCTATTAAGGCAGAGGTGGCCTTGAGCCATTAGTTGGGTAAATAAATGATGTGATTTAATTTGTGAAATGAAAAATGGTGAAATAGATTGAATGGTGAGGTTTCACCAGATGGTGAAGTAGACTGAATGAGCTAGCTAAACTAACTGGTTTTATAAGAAATAACTCCCAGATCTCAATGGTTTAATACCTATGTCACAGTTTAATGAGGCTGGCACTGTTCAAGGACATAGACTGCTACAGGCTTCACCAGCTTTAACCCAAGCTTGTCGAGGTCATCCAGGGGTCACTGTCCAGCTGGCAGATGAGGAAGAGAACACGGGAGACAGTGCGAGGGGGGTTCTATGGGCCAGGTCTGTAAGTGACATGTACCACTTTGGTCCACCTTCCGTCAGTGGGGGAACATTTGACCGGGTGCCCTGGAAGAAGAGAGCTGTGGGTCCTGGTGAGCACGGGCGTCCTGTGCCACATTGGTGAGACCAGTGGGTGAAGTGCTCAGCTCAATGCCTGGCACCTCGCAGGGGTAAGAGCCTCCTGTCTGGGGAAGAGGTAGATGGGAAAGAAATGGCTTCCATTCTGCATCAGCATGGCAACCCAGCTGCTGCTAAACGTATGGTTCTGTGGACCTAATGGGGATGCTGGCAGATGCTGTGTCCTGGTTGAGGTCCACAGTGCGCTTACAGGTGTCGGGAACTGTGACCTCATTAGTGACTTGCACATTTAGTGGGGATGTGCTCTTGAAGCTTCCAACCATGCCTTTAATTACTTACCTGAAGCTCCTGGGGATCTCAAGGAGGGAAAGAAACTTCTCCGTTCTGAAGAACCCCCAAGGGATGGCATTAATTTGCCCCCTTGCAAACTTTTCCTAACTCTTTGCCTCAGCTCCTGAGGGCATAATTAATTGCCTAGAGTTGTCATCATGCCAGAAAACCCTAGTGTGGCCTCCAGAAAGTGGAGGAGTAACTGATCACTGTATTCACAGGACGGAAAACTAATTGGCTCTTTCTCTTCCCTTGATGATCCTTGTAGCAGCAGAGAACTTTTTCTATTAAATGCAAAGAGGCTAATATCTGAGTTGTGGAGTGTTAGTGGAAACCGCTGAGAATACATGGATTGATCAACAGTTTTCTGTTTTACATTTACATTGTATTACACATACACATATTATAGTACATATGTATTACACATATTTTTCAACTTTCAAAAAAGTTTCGTAATACATTTTGGAGCTCTTTCAATATCAGTGTATGCTCACCTGTATTAGGCCTCGTTGCCATAGCAAAATATCAGATGGGTGGCTTAAGCAACAGGAATGTAATTCTCATAGTTCTGAGGCCAGCAGCTCAAGATCAAGGTGCTGGTGGATTTGGTCCCCTGGTAAGGACATGCCTCCCGGCTTGCAGAGTTTGCCTTCCGGCTGTGTCCTGACATGGCACATGGAGAGAAAGAGAGCAGGAGAGAGAGAATGGGTTCTTCTGCTGATTCCATCATCAAGGTTCTACCCTCAGTGCCTCCTCTGACTCTAGTTACTTCCCAAAGACTCCATCTCAAGTACCATCACATTAAGGGTTAGAACTTCAACACATGAATTTTTGGCAGACACAATTAGTCCATGGGCTTCCCTCATAGCTCAGATGGTAAAGAATCTGCCTGCAATGCAGGAGACCCAGGTTTGAGTCCTGGTTTGGGAAGATCCTGTGGAGAAGGAAATGGCAACCCACTCCAGTATTCTTGCCTGAAGAATCCCATGGATGGAGGAGCCTGGTGGGCTGCAGTCCATGGGGTCACAAGAGTCAGACATGATTTAGCGACGAAAGCACCACCACCAATTCGTCCGTAGAAGCATTCTTTTTTTCTATTTTTTATTTTATTTTTAATTTTAGCTTTGTTGAGGGATTGACAAATGAAATCGTAAGGTAATTAAAGTATACATGGTGGTGATTTCATATATATATATATATATATAAATATATATAAATATATATAAATATATATAAAAGGCTAGTGATGATACATCCGTCACTCTGCAAACTCACATGTTTATTTTTTTGGTGAGAATATTTAAGGTCTACTCTTTTAGTGAATTTCAATTACACAATATGGTGTTGTCAACTATAGTCACCAGGCTATACATTAAGTCCTCTGACCTTATTCATCTTACAGCTGAGAGCTTGTACCCTCTCACCAACTTTCCCTATTTCCCCCAGTGCCTGGAAACTACGTTTCTACTCTGTGTTTCTGAGTTTGACCTTTTATTTTAGATTCTATATATTAACCTCTTTATTACTATATCATGATGTACTTTTTCTCTTGTTGTGTTATTATTATTTTTAAAATTTGTTTGTTTATTTGGCTGTGACAGGTCTTAGTTGCAACATGCAGGATCTTCGTTGCGTCGTGGGATGGTTCCTTGTGGCACGTGGATTTTCTAGTCGTGGCTGGAAGAGTGCGGGGGCTCAGAGTGTGGGGGCTCAGTGGTTGAAGTGTGTGGGTTTATTTGCTGGGCAGCATGCTGGGTCTTAGTTCCCTGACCAGGGATCGAACATGAGTCCCGTGCATTGGAAGGCAGATCCGGAAGAACTGGGCCACCAGGGAAGTTCCTCTTGTTACATTCTTTGAAAGTTGATTTTTTTTTTCTGATATAAGAGCGGCAACTCCTGCTCTCTTTTGGTTTCCATTGCATGGAATATCTTTTTCCATTCCTTCACTTTCACTTTATGCCTTAAAGTTGAAGGGGTATAGGCATCATATAGTTGGGTCTTATCTTTTTAATTCACTGAGACACTCTATGTCTTTTGATTGGAGAATTTTATTCATTCACATTTAATGTAATTATTAATTGGTATGGACTTACTATTGCCATTTTTATTTAATTGTTTTCCAGCTGTTTTATAATTCCTTTGTTTCTTTCTTCCTCTTGGTTTCTTCCTTTGTGATTCCTAAGCCTAGATTCCTTTCTTTTGGGTATCTACTGTAGCTTTTTGCTTTGTTTACCTTAAGGCTTACATGAAACATATTTATAATAGTCTATTTTAAGCTGATGACAACTTAAGTTCGAATGCATACTGAAGCTTCACGTTTTTAGTACCCCAAACATTTATGTTTTTGACATCACAATTTATGTCTTTTTACTATGTGTGTCTGTTAACAAACTATTGTAGTTATAGTTATTTTTAATACTTTTATTTTTAGCTATCATACTAGAGTTATAAGTGATTTACTCATCACTGTTACAGCATTGGAGTATTTTGAATTTAGCTATATATTTAACTTTATCAGTGAGATTTATATTTTCATATGTTTTGCTGTTACTAATTAGAGTCCTTTCACTTTAGTTGAAGAATTTCCTTTAACATGTCTTATAGGACTGGTCTAATGGTGATCAATTCCTTTAACGTTTGCTTGTTTGAAAAACTCTTGATCTCTCCTTCATTTCTGGAAGACAACTTTCCTGGGTAGAGTATTCTTGGGGGCATTTTTTTCCCCCTTAGCACATTGTTGCCTTATGGCCTACAGAGCTTCTGCTGAAAAATCTGTTGATAGTATTATGGGGGTTTCCTTTTACATAGAAGTTGTTTTTCTCTTATTGCTTTTAAAGACTGTCTCCTTGTCGTTAACTTTGCCAGTTGAATGATAATATGTCTTGGTGTGAGTCTCTTTGTACTCATCTTATGTAACTTCCTGGGCTTCTTGGATCTGGATATCTGTTTCTTTCTCCAGGTCAGGGAAATTTTCAGCCATCATTTCTTTTTTATAAATTTAAAAATTGTTTATTTATTTATTGGCTATTCAGGACCTGGGTGTTCATTGGAAGGGCTGCTGTTGAAGCTGAAACTCCAATACTTTGGCCTCCTGATGCAAAGAGCTGACTCATTTGAAAATACCCTGATGCTGGGAAAGATTGAGGGCAGGAGGAGAAGGGGATGACAGAGGATGAGATGGTTGGATGGCATCACTGACTCAATGGACATGGGTTTGGGTGGACTCTGGGAGTTGCTGATGGACAGGGAGGCCCAGCATGATGTGGTTCATGGGGCCGCAAAGAATTGGACACGACTGAGCTACTGAACTGAACTGAACTGAACTGAACAGAACTGAACAGGACCTCAATGGATTGGATGGTATATTGTCATGGGGGAGGGAAATATGCTTTACTCAGTCTACTGAGTAAAGCTGAAAATGCTAATCTTTTCCAGAAACATCTTCATGGGCACACCCAGAAATAATGTTTAACCAGATATTTGGCATCATGTGGTGCAGTCAAGTTCACACATACAATTAATCATGATAGACATCTACTGAGACTCAGTATTATCTGCATCCAGGCAGTGCCAGAGGAAAGAGTGTGGAGCGCGTTCACGGGAGGCTTCCTGTGGTCAGGGCTGAAAGTGGTCCACGTCACTCCTCACCTTCTACTGGAGAGATGCTGTTTACATTCACTCCTGACTACAGCAGTGGTCAGCAATGTGTGCTGCGGGAGGGAAGAGCAGATTAATGAGAGATGTTTCCTGTTGATTTATGAGATACTACATAGTATGTGTAGTGACTTCTCATTCTCCTTTGCGGCTTTGGGCTCATTTTGGCTCATCTGAATCTCAGCCATCTCCTCCAGGTGGCCTCTGTGTCAGGCCATTGGTCCTGTAGCCCCTGTAGTAGGGTTATCTCCTCATCGAAGCTCCCAGAGAAGATCCCCCAGCTTCCAGCCACCTCTCACCTCCTTCATGGGACTAGCAGGAACCCCTATATTTTCATACTGCCTGAAACATCTATACATTTAAATTTTTATTTTGCTGTACTTTATGCTTATCCATGTACCAAAGATATCCTAATTTCATTATTTAAAGTTTCAGTATATTTTGATATTTGTATATAATGTTTAACCACTAAAAATAAGGTTTGTGAAGGTGTGACTTTCAAAATAGATGATTAAGTAGCTCACAAAACCTATCTCTAAGAAGCAACAACGAAGCTGGATAAGTTCGTCACAAATAGTGATTTGAAACCCCTGGATATTGACCAGAAGCATACAACAAACTGGGAAGTGCTTATCCAGGAAAATTTACCCAACCTTGGAAAGAAGAGCAGGAATCTTTGGGCGTTTTATTTTGAGGCTGTCCCTATCCACTCACCTACTAGTTACATGGTTTAGACGTTCTTTTGGGGGAGAGCATCAGTCTGTAAGGACAGGTATCTACACTTCTAGAGAGGGTTGACTCTATTTATTTGGAGCAGAGTGAAGAAAATTTCATGTCCAGGGTCATTGTTGAAAGCGATAGTGATCTCAGTGACTAGAAATCAGAGACACCCAATATTGCATCTCTCCTGAGGTCTTGAGACTTTTTTGAGGCAAGCGACAGTTTGGCAGAGAAATGAAAAATGTGACAGGAAGATCTGGGGAGTTATATCTCTTCTCAGTTTTCTTTGTATTTATTACAGTAGAAAAACTCACTGAAGCAGTCCATGAAGGTCACTGCGGGGGACCATGAAGGTCACTGCGGAGGACCATGAAGGGTGCTGCGGAGGACCATGAAGGTCGCTGCGGGGGACCATGAAGGTCACTGCGGGGGACCCACACTGCACAGTGAATCAGAGTGGAGGGTGGTGCTGGAGCACAGAGGGCTTCAGGAGTCCACCCCAAGGGCTCGCATCGTCTGCTCTCAACCTCATCTGGTCTGTGGTTTATGTTCTCTATAAAGGAAATTAGTCATTGTTCTGTGGGATGCTGTCAGTTCAATCATTATCTCTCTGAATCCTAAAATGTTAGCTACTACTATGCTCTTGATATAAGGTAGTGGAAAAAAGGGAGGATAGCGTACAACAATTACTACGTGCATACACACAAAAATTAGCATACAACAACTGCTATGGTTCCTGCTTCTGTAGCCAGTCAATAGGCATCAACCGGCCCATAGCCTGTACTGCCCTTAGACACAGGCATGCGGGATCCCTACACGAGGTGCTATGCCCCAGGAGGTCAGCTTTTCAGAGCACCTTTCTTGAAATTTTAAAACTCTCCATTTAGTGCTCAAAGGAAACCAGGTTTACTTCCTTATCCCTCAGGAGATTTTATATCTCCTGAAAGATAAACAACCTCACTACTCAGAACTGTTCAAACTTCTTGGGTTTCAGTGATGAGAGGTTGAAGGTGCTAGGCCATCATGTAAAAATCACGCGCTGTTTATTGCATTGCTACTTCAAGATTTAACCTGTACATGTTAATTTGTTCTGGCTATTGTTTAAACAAGTTAGTAAACCTGCTCAGAAAGTAGAACTCTCTTCTCTTCAAGACATGCAAAATGAATTTAAATTATTTTAATATTTGCATATATTTCCCCCTTTTACTGTAAACCTATGTCAATGGTTGAACTCCCTAGGCAACATCTCTCAGGTTGAGTGTGTGTGTAAACATTTATCGGGAAGTGCTCCCAGTATTAACTTCTGTATAACAATGAAGAGGGCAGAATTGGGTAGAGGGGGAAGTCAAACCATGATACAGTGACAAAAAGATCTGGGAGTGTCCCCCAAGGAGCTTTAGAGCTGGGATGGCCCTTTGGAGTTGTCTCAAATTGAGGCAGGAGGTCCAGGTCTTCTCACCATTACCTTGACCATTCTTGTATGCTGTCTGCTGCAGACGAGGGTGTGATTCTGGTGCTGCCCTGGGGGATGGCAGTGTCTGGAGAGGAATTAGGAGTCAGACAGTAACAGCCATCCCTCTGGGCAGCTGAGGGAATGAAGGGGCCTGTGGGTGGCTCACCACAGCATCCACTAAAGCCCCTTTCCTTGACTCAGGTAGTCCAGTAGCGAGCAGTGTTTTTAAACATTCTGAATCCAGCATCGCTTGTACTGTAGCATCCACAGAAACAATTCCCATCGATGAACTGTTTAAAGAAAGGTATGTGAGAGAAACTTCTTCACCTCAAATTAAATTCTTAAAACGTAAGTTGCCTAGGTGTCTGGAGTTGCCAAGTTAATGGTAAGAACAGTAACGTCCACAAATGCAGCTCCTATCATGGAAAAATTGCTTTCACCTGCAGTTCTGTCTCATTTGATTCTCTATATAACCCTGGGAAGTGGTTGGAAGAGCAGCGTCAATCCATTTAACAAGTTGAGAAACATGCAAGGGAAAGGAGAGTGAAATCCACTTCAGCATTTGGTTTTGGTATCATCCCTTTATTAGTAAACCTAGACAGTGTATTAAAAAGCAGAGACATTACTTTGCCCACAAAGGTCCGTCTAGTCAAAGCTATGGTTTTTCAGTAGTCATGTGTGGATGTGAGAGTTGGAACATAAAGAAAGCTGAACACCAAAGAATTGATGCTTTTGAACTGTGGTGTTGGAGAAGACTCTTGAGAGTCCCTTGGACTGCAAGGAGATCAAACCAGTCAATCTTAAGGGAAATCAGTGCTGAATATTCATTGGAAGGACTGATGCTGAAGCTGAAGCTCCAATACATTGTCCACCTGACACGAAAAACTGACTCATTTGAAAAGACCCTGATGCCGGGAAAGATTGAAGGTGGGAAGAAAAGAGGGTGACAGAGGATGAGATGGTTGCATGGCATCACAGACTCGATGGACATGAGTCTGAGCAAGCTCTGGGGATTGGTGGTGGACAGGGAAGCCTGGTGTGCTGCAGTCCATGGGGTCACAAAGAGTCAGACATGACTGAATGACTGAACTGATATACCTGACATCAGTTCAGTTCAGTTCAATCACTCAGTCGTGTCTGACTCTCTGCGACCCCATGGACTGCAGCACACCAGGCTTCCCTGTCTATCACCAACTCCCCGAGCTTGCTCAAACCTGACATACCCGACATATCTCATGACTTAGAGGCATTGCTCAGAGACAACAAAACTATCTGCTATGAAACAGACTACATTTGACGTCAGAATTCTCTGTACAAATGTTTAATCCACTCAGGGCTCCCAGTTGGGAATATCTCTTATCAGATATTTGAATATCGCTAAAGTCAAACCACTAGTGACTAGTAAGGTAGGTCCTCCAAACTAGGTCTTTAGACTTCAAATCCAAGACTCTTTATATTGGATTAATATTAAATTGCTTATTTGTATAATGAGATTAAGGGCTGATTACTGACTATTCTCAGCAACCATTTTTGGAAACTGGTACAACTGAGGCTGTCCCAGTACACTGAACTTCCTATCAGGGCCTCTCCTATTTCTGTGCAACAGCCTCTTGATCCATAGTCTCTTCATGGCATTTTTCACCTCCATGTTTCTCAGGGTGTAGACCAGAGGGTTCAACATGGGTGTGACGATGGTGTAAAATACAGCCACTATCTTGTCTTCAGGGAAAGTGGTGGAAGGTCTCAGGTACATGAAGAGGCAGGGGACGAAAAGCAAGATGACCACAATGAAATGGGAAGCGCATGTGGAGAGGCCTTGCGCCTCCCCTCTGATGAGTGGGTCTTGAAAGAAAGCAAGATGACAGTGTAAGAACCGACAGGAATGACGAAGGAGCTCAGTGAAATCATGCCACTGTTGGCCACCACCACGAGCCCCGCCACATATGTGTCTGTGCAAGCCAGCTTCAGTAAAGGGTGGACATCACAGAAGAAGTGGTCGATCAGGTTGGGGCCACAGAAGGGCAGTTGTACGGTGAGCATGGTCTGGACAAAAGTATGCAGAAACCCTCCTTGCCAGCAGGACAATAGCAAGAGGGAGCAGAATTTCCAGTCCATGAAGGTCAAATAGTGCAGAGGCTTACAGATGGCCACGTGCCTGTCATAGGCCATCACTGTGAGGATAAAGATTTCTGTGCAGCCAAACAGGCGCGAGAAAAGGAGCTGGAGCATACAGCCGACAAAAGAGATTCTTGTGTCCTTGACTTAAATGTCAATAATCAGCTTGGGAGCCGTGACAGAGGAATAGCAGATGTCAACAAAGGATAGGAAGCTGAGGAAGAAGTACATCAGACAGCTGAGGTTTGGGCTCCTTAGAACAGTCATTATAATGAAAAAATTTCCTGTCATGAGGATTATGTAAAAGAGTAGGAACAAAATGAAGCATAGTTGCTGTACTTCCTTATTTTGGGAAAGACCCATGAGGATAAATTCAGTAACATTATTTCCCATGAAACATGGAAGTTTACAAGAGAGAAATGCTTTGTGTTTTACCTGTTGGAAAAAGGATAAAGGACAATTAGATTGGGGCACATGATATAACATTATTGTTTTTATTTTTTAGCAGTTACAAAGTTCCTCCCTTAAAGGTTTTGGTTTCATTATACTCTGTTTCTTAAAATTACGTGAGACTAAGGGTGGGACAGAGGGAGCAAGAGGAGAGAAAAGAAAAACTGATGGCCTTTAAATATATTTAGGCATGGAGTCTAGGTTCTCCACTTGTCAGTTGTCTGAATCATAGTTGCTTGAGAATTTAAATTATATCTTCTTTTTACATCAAGTTTCCAAGTGATAAAGTCCACTCTTCTATTTCAGGATGCTATTTCCCTATGTTGCAGTTGGTATATGGAATGTGAAGTGAAGTGAAAGTCGCTCAGTCGTGTCTGACTCTTTGCAACCCCATGGACTATATAGTCCATGGAATTCTCTAGGCCAGAATACTGGAGTGGGTAGACTCTTTCTTCTCCAGGGGATCTTCCCAGCCCAGGGATTGAACCCAGGTCTCCTGTATTGCAGGTGGATTCTTTACCAGCTGAGCCACAAGGGAAATATGGAATCTATGTAAATACACACACATTTGTGATCATAAGTATTGATACATGTCTTCAAATGTACAACTTTGAGCCAGACCTGGGATGTAATGAGCCTTCTGTGTAGCTCTTTGGCCTCCCAAATTACTATTGTCTTTATCACATTCAGTTTAGTTCAGTTGTTCAGTCATGTCCGACTCTTTGCAACCCCATGGACTGCAGCACACCAGGCTTCCCTGTCCATCACCAACTCCCAGAGCTTGTTCAAACTCATGTCCATCGAGTTAGTGATGCCATCCAACCATCTCATCCTCTGTCGTCCCCTTCTCCTCCTGCCTTCAATCTTTTCCAGCATCAAGGTCTTTTCCACTGACTCAGCTCATCACATCAGGTGGCTAAAGTATTGGAGTTTCAGCTTCAGTGAATATTCCAATGAATATTCAGGACTGATTTCCTTTAGGATGAACTGGTTGGATCTCCTTGCTGTCCAAAGGACTCTCAAGAGTCTTCTCCAACGCCACAGATCAAAAGCATCAATTCTTCAGTCCTCAGCTTTCTTTATGGTCCAACTCTCACATCCATACATGACTACTGGAAAAACAACAGCTTTGACTAGACGGACTTTTGTGAGCAAAGTAATGTCTCTGCTTTTTAATATGCTGTCTAGGTTGGTCATAACTTTCCTTCCAAGCAGTAAGCGTCTTTTAATTGCATGGCTGCAATCACCATCTGCAGTGATTTTGGAGCCCAAGAAAATAAAGTCTGTCACTGTTTCCATTGTTTCTGCATCTATTTGCCATAAAGTGATGGGACTGGATGTCATCATCTCAGTTTTTTGAATGCTGAGTTTTAAGCTGGCCAGTCTTTTGAATGATGAGTTTTATCATATTAGATTATTATATTATTCTGGGACTTCACTTTTTGTCTCTTCTTATCTGTTTAGAAGTTTGAGAAAGTGCATAGAGGCTTCACAAAATGGAAATATCATTTGCGAGATACTCAAACCTTCAGATTTTACTTGACATTGTTACAGGATTGGGGAGGTACCAGTTCTCAATTAGGTTAGTAGTGCCTCTGACAATGACCATCTGTGAGATCTGGGGTAAGTTATTTGTCTTCACTGAGACCTAATTTCTTTGGTCAAAGGATTGACTCTAGAGGGTCAGTCCCTCTAGAGAACACCAGGGCTTTCTCCAGTTAATGTTATATCATGAAATGTATGGTTATCTCTCCAATACAAAGAATCACTGTCATTGAATATGATTTCTTTCTTTTATTGTTTTTGTGTCCCTTTGAACCAAAGATGTATAAAGGTGGGGACAATGTGTATTTATTTTTGTGTTGGTTTATTAGTTTGGCAAGTCATTTAAGCTTTTTTAAACTTCATCTTTCAAATGGAAAGCTACTGACTACTTCAGAGAATTATTTCAAGTACCAAACCTAGTCCAGCATATGGGAAGTGCTCACTGAATTATGCCTTTTGAGTTTCCAACTTGATTTCCAGTACTTACATTTTGTTATGAAACTTTTCAAATATACACAGAATAGAGATAATGCGTGCTCGTATACTTGTTGTTGTTTAGCCACTAGGTCATGTCTGACTCTTTGTAACCCCATGAACTGCAGCACCCCAGGCTTCCCTGTTCTTCAGTATCTCTCAGAGCTTGTTCAATCTCATGCCCACTGAGTCAGTGGTGCTATCTAACCATCTCATTACTCAGATTAAAAAATTATTTTTTTTTTACCACTTTTACCACAATAATTCTGTGGTAAAATTATTTTAACTACACTTGCTTCACGGATCTCTCTTTTTCCTTACTTTTTTGTTCCAAATTATTTTAGTGGAAATCTGTCATCATGTCATTTCAACTTCAGTATCCATGTCTCTGAAATTAAGGCATTAAAAAAAATAAGCATGAGGCCTTAATCACATCTAATAATATTACCAGTAGTTTCCCGGTATCTGGTCTGCTGTAGCCATGTTTTCTTCCCTCCTCTCCTTACAGTAATTAGTTGAGCACCTACTTTGCCTCTGTGTGGAATAGGGTCACTCACGAGTACTGAATACCTGCTGTGTGGACAGTGTGATTAAAAAACTGAACTTTCAATTTTATTTAAATTTAATTTGTAAAAGTAAAGTGATATAAAATGTTTGACATCATAAAAATTTGTGTAATTGAGTTAAACAAGATTTTAATATTACAAAAATCAGTTCAGTTTAGTTCGGTCACTCAGTCATGTCCGACTCTTTGCAACCCCATGGACTGCAGCACACCAGGCCTCCCTGTCCATCACCAAGTCCCAGAGCTTACTCAAACTCATGTCCATTGAGTCGGTGATGCCATCCAACCATCTCATCCTCTGTAATCCCCTTCTCCTCCTGCCTTCAATCTTTCCCAGCATCAGGATCTTCTCCAATGAGTAAGTTCTTAGCATCAGGTGGCCAAAGTATTGGAGTTTCAGCTTTAGCATCAGTCCTTCCAATAAATACTCAGGACTGATTTCTTTTAAGATGGACTGGTTGGATCTCCTTGCAGTCCAAAGGACTCTCAAGAGTCTTCTCCAACACTACAGTTCAAAAGCATCAATTCTTTGGTGCTCAGCTTTCTTTATGGTTTAACTCTCACATCCATACATGACTATTGGAAAAACCATAGCTTTGACTAGACAGACCTTTGTGAGCAAAGTAATGTCTCTGCTTTTTAATATGCTTTCTAGGTTGGTCATAACTTTCCTTCCAAGGAGTAAGCGTCTTTTAATTGCATGGCTGCAATCGCCATCTGCAGTGATTTTGAAGCCCAAGAAAATGAAGTCTGTCACTGTTTCCATTGTTTCCCCATCTATTTGCCATGAAGGGATGGGACCGGATGCCATGATCTCAGCTTTTTGAATGTTGATTTTTAAGCCAGCTTTTTCACTCTCTTCTTTCACTTTTATCAAGAGGCTCTTTAGTTCTTCTTCAATTTCTGCCGTAAGAGTGGTGTCATCTGCATATCTGAGGTTATTGAATTTCTCCCGGTAATCTTGATTCCAGCTTATGTTTCATCCAGTCCAGCATTTTGCATGATGTGCTCTGCATAGAAGTTAAATAAGCAGGGTGACAATATACAGCCTTGACGTACTCCTTTCCCAATTTGGAACCAGTCTGTTGTTCCATGTCCGGTTCTAACTGCTGTTTCTTCACCTGCTTACATGTTTCTCAGGAGACAGGTGAGATGGCCTGGTATTCCCATCTCTTTTCCACATTTTGTTGTGATCCACACAGTCAAAGGCTTTGGCATAGTCAATAAATCAGAAGTAGATGTTTTTCTGAAACTCTCTTGCTTTTTGTATGATCCAGTGGATGTTGGTAATTTGATTTCTGGTTCCTCTGACTTTTCTAAATCCAGTTTGAACATCTGGAAGTTATCAGTTCATGTCCGGTTGAAGCCTCGCTTGGAGAATTTTGAGTATTACTTTGCTAACGTTGTGTTATGAGTGCAATTATGTGGTAGTTTGAACATCCTTTGTCATTGCCTTTCTTAGGGATTAGAATGAAAACTTAATCTTTTTCAGTCCTGTGCCCACTGCTAAGTTTTCCAAATTTGCTGCCATATTGAGTGCAGCACTTTAAAAGCATCATCTTTGAGAACTTGAAATAGCTCAGCTGGAATTCCATCACCTCCAATAGCTTTGTGATATTATTGATTCTTCCTAAGGCCCACTTGACTTTGCACTTCAGGTTGTCTGGATCTAGGTGAGTGACACCATCATGGTTATCTGGGTCATTAAGATCTTTTTTGTATAGTTCTTCTGTGTATTCTTGCCACTTTTTCTTAATATCTTCTGCTTCTGTTAGGTCTATACCATTTCTGTCCTTTATTGAGCCCATCTTTGCATGAAATTGTCCCTTGGCATCTCTAATTTTCTTGAAGAGATCTCTAGTCTTTCCTATTCTATTGGTTTCCTCTGTTTTTTGCGTTGATCACTAAAGAAGGCTTTCTTTTCTCTCCTTGCTATTCTTTGGAACTCTGCATTTAGATGGGTATATCTTTCCTCTTCTTTGTCTTTCACTTCTTTTCTTTTGTCAGCTATTTGTAAGGCCTCCTCAGACAACCATTTTGCCTTTTTGCATTTCTTTTTCTTAGGGATGGTCTTGATCACTTCCTCCTATACAATGTCACGAACTTTGGCCATAGTTCTTCAGGCACTCTATCAAATTACAAAAATAAATTCTACCTATTTCTTTTACTTTTATTACATGGTTACAAAAGTATTTAAAATGACAATGTGGCTTGTATTCTGTTTCTTTACCACAGTACTGTACTGAGGATTAGGCTCTGGTCTCAGTGTATGACCATATCTAATTTAGTTGTTGTAATACTCTGAAGTATGTAGAACTAATAATAGGTTTGCTGCTGCTGCAGCTGCTAAGTCACTTCAGTTGTGTCCAACTCTGTGCGACCCCATAGACGGCAGCCCACCAGGCTCCGTCGTCCCTGGGATTCTCCAGGCAAGAACACTGGAGTGGGTTGCCATTTCCTTCTCCAATGCATGAAAGTGAAAATAGGTTTGAGGTCTTCTTAATAGGAAGGTTCATATTTTTTAAAGGCCAATGGAAATTCTACATTTAAGTGATATAATGTAGCACAGGCTAAGACAATATTTTATAACAATTGAATCTTTGTTCTACCAATGACCAGCTATGACTGTGGATAAACTTAGTTTTCCTTACTGGGTTTTATTTCTTATGTGAATAACGGGACTAGTTCTACATATTCCACAGTGTTGCTACAATTAAATTAGATATTATGGTCATGTTTGAGGGCTTCTTGGGCTTCCCTGGTAGCCAACTTAGTAAAGAATCCACCTGCAATGCAGAAGACCCCAGTTTGATTCCTGGGTCGGGAAGATCTGCCTGAGAAGGGATAGGCAGCCCACTCCAGTATTCTTGGGCTTCCCTGGTGGCTCAGCTGGTAAAGAATCTGCCTGCATGTTTATTATCAAGGGTGAAACAGATCACCAGCCCAGGCTGGATGCATGAGGCAAGTGCTTGGGCTTGGTGCAGTGGGAAGACCCAGAGGAATCGGGTGGAGAGGGAGGTGGGAGGGGGGATCGGGATGGGGAATACGTGTAAATCCATGGCTGATTCATGTCAATGTATGACAAAAACCACTACAATATTGTAAGTAATTACAATTTATTAGCCTCCAACTAATAAAAATAAATGGAAAAAAAAAAGAATCTGCCTGCAATGTGGGAGACCTGGGTTTGATCCCTGGGTTGGGAAGATCCCCTGGAGAAGGGAACTGTTACCCACCCCAGTATTCTTATGTGGAGAATTCCATGGACCCCATGTCCATGGGGTCTCAAAGAGTCAGACACGACTGGGCGACTTTCACTTTTGAGGTCTTCTTTATTCTTCTAGGGTCTCTGGGAGAGAACTGCCACTTTAATTAACTTAAATAAAGTGTAATTAACCAGGACGGACACCAGTACTCTGTGATGAGTTAGTGGAGTCCCTGATATCTGTGCCCTCGGTAGACCCACCGGCTTATAACTAGACAGTCGTTTTGACTGTAGGACAGGCACAGTCTTAGAAAAGGGTTCTGATCATGGAGAAGCATATTCAAGCTCTCCCATTATCCTGCCAGAGTCTGGGACTCAGCAAGATCCTTTTACCCATCTTCCCTCCCCACACTGTTACCTGCCATGTGGTGCTGCAACTAGGTGTGGATTTTTCCACATATGCCAGAAGCTTTCAATCCGTAGCTGAATGTGGATCAAGGCAAAATCTAACGGATGAGACTTTAGGCTTCTCCAAATGCTAAGTTCCACTGCCTGACTGGATGCTCAATGCCTGAGAAAATTTATCATCACACTTGTCCTGAAAGAGGTGGCTTTCCAAAAGTCTGGTGTAGATGCATTTTTGACCCCTTTAGGTATCTTCTGTTTATTTTGACCTTAATATATAAAACCATCATCTTTGAGATTACTTGGTGTCTCCTGAAAAATAGTCCCTCATTTATTCCTTAGAATTGCTGCCTTGGTCACAAAGCAAGGTCATTTGTTTTGATGCCTAGAGCAAAGCTAAGTTTTTACATTGTTAAGATCTTGGCAGGTTTTCAGTAAACAGGAAGGACAGAGGATAAATATAGAATACAAATATGTGGCTGAGAACATTCCAAAGTTAACTTACTTTCTCTCCGAGATCCAGAGTTGCTCGTCACCTCGGTGTAAATTTGATCAAGAGTCCCGGTTTAGGGCTCTTTCAAATCCAAATGCTATGGCTTGAGAAGGAGAAGGAAAAGCTGCTTTTTACCTAGAGAATGCGGTGCTGTCACTATCCTGAGTAATGAGCTCCCTTGAGCCTTCCAAGCTGCTTTCCCTGTTGAAAATTCTCACTAAAGATACACAAAACTTTCCCCACTGCATTGGTCAATGTGAGAACCCTCTTGGGAGATGACTGCTTTTTATGGTCCCTGGGTGTGGATCACCATGGATACCCATCCTTTAGTTTAACTATAATGGATTCCATTGGTTAAATACTACGTGTTCTGCATTATTATAAACACTTTATAGGCATTGCATGGTTTCTTGTTTTGTGTTTAGGGCCTCAGTTGAACTGAATTGATGTAATCAGGATTGTGGTTTTGAGGCCCTCAATCATCATTGTTCCATGCACAACCTGTTCAGTATTATTTTAATAAGTAAATACCTGTAAGCCATAATGTAATCCAAGTGTTGAGCGTTATCAATAACTTAAGTCTGCATGCTTATTCTCTAGCCTATCCCATCATCTATCCTTGAACTCCAAGGAGTAGCTTTATTTTAAAATCTGTGTCTTTTACTTTTTGATTTAGAACATTTTAAGATTGAATGCTGTTTCTTGACTATCATGCCATTTTGATAGTTTTGTAAAAGGCCCCTACTTTTTTTTTTTCATTTTTAGGTTAGTTATCTTTTGTTATTGATCTGTAGAAGTCCTTTTTATATAATTTGGATTTTACCAGACACTGAATCCTTTGGTGCCTTCATCTTGGACTTTCCAGCCTTCAGATCTGTAAAATTTCTGTTGTTTATAACTTACCCAGTCTTACAGGGCAGGAAACTGAAGCTATAAGCCTGGATGAGGAGGATAGGAGGCATGTGGGAAAAGCACAAACCCTCAAACAGACCCCCCTCTCTTATAGAACAAAATAAAAAACAAAACAGGTGGACAGGCATAGCAAAGCAGAAACAGAGTCATAGATGCAGAGAACAAACCGATGGTTGCCTGAGGGGAGCGGTGCGGAGAAAAAGGAGATAGGTGAGGGAGATGGAGTGCAAGCTTCCACTTCCTCTTTGTTAACATTTCCTTCATGTATTTAGGTGCTTCTCTGTTGGGTGCATATATATTTATAATTTCATATCTCCTTGGATTAACCTCTCATCATTGTGCATTTTCCTTTTTTGTCTCTTATCACAGTCTTTAACAGCATATTTTGTCTGATATAAGCATTGCTATATGCCTTTTCTTTTGATTCCATTTTCAGAGAATATTTTTTTTCCATTCCCTCACTTTCAGTCTGTGTGTCTGTAGATCTGAAGTGAATCTCCTATAAGCAGCCTGTATATTAATCTTGCTTTTTCTATTTACTTAACCACTTTATGCCTTTAGATTGAAGCATTCAGTCCATTTATATTAAAGTAATTATTGATAGTTATGTACTTATTACCATTTTGTTAATTGTCTTGTGGTTGTTTTTATAGATATTTTTCATTCCTTTTTCTTTCTTTTGTGCTCTTATGATTTGATGACTATAGTGTTAGGTTTGAATTACATTATCTTTTTAAGTGTATGTCTATTATAGATTTTTGGTTTGTGTTTACCATGAGATTATATATAATGGTATACATATAAAAACCTAGTTGCTTCAGTTGTGTCCAGCTCTTTGTGACCCCGTAAACTGTAGCCCACCAGGCTTCTCAATCTATGGGGATTCTCCAGGCAAGAATACTGGAGTGGGTTGCCATGTCCTCCTCCAGTGGGTCTTCCCAACCCAGGGATCGAACCCAGGTCTTCCACAGTGCAGGTGGATTCTTTACCATCTGAGCCACCAGGGAAGCCCAAGAATCCTGGAGTGGGCAGCCTGTCCCTTCTCTGGGGATCTTTCCTATCCAGGAATTGAGCCAGGGTCTCCTGCATTGCAGGCTGATTCTTTACCAGCTGAACTACCAGAGAAGCCCCATATACACACTAAGAACCTTTTTTACAGCACAGGGAACTCTACTCAATATTCCCATAGGCTAGATGGGAAAAGCATTTAAAAAACAAACAAAAAACCCTAAAATGAGTGGCTACATGTACATGTACAACTCATTTACTTTGCTGTTGAAACTAACACAGCAATGTAAATCAACTATATTCCAATAAAAGTTTAAAAAAAAGAAGTGTCAATCTGTACACTAAAAAAAAAAAAAAAGAGAAAATTTGCCCTGTAGGACTGCTGTGACTAAGAGATAATGGTTACAAAATGTCTGATATAACACCTGGTACATGGTAGGTACTCAATAAATGGCAATTATTATTATTATTTTGATCATGATCATCATCATTGCTTGTGTGGTATTTAAGTCTAAGTGACCTTGAAGCATAGGTGGTTAGAGTGAGAAGGGACACAAAAGAAAATCTAGTCCGATTCTGTCATTTTATGTCTGTAGAACTGCAACCCATAGAGATGAAGGAACTTGCCTGAAGTCATCCGATTTGTAGTCCCTTCCCCTGGGCCAGACCTCTTTTCTCCCTTCAGACTCATACTCCCATGGTAGCTCAGAAAGTTGGGGCAAAAACCCTCCTAATGTCGTGTTTTTAGTTTCTCTCTCTCAGAGCATAATTACTGGATGTTTGTTAACTTCTCGAAGTTCTCTAAATTAATTGACGCACATTTTGAACTTTTTCTTAACTCCGTTTCTTGGAAAAGTTTCACACTAGAGACAAAAAGCCACCGGGAAATTTGGTCCCTTGATCACAGCATGTGGCTCAACTTATTTTAAATAGTTCAAGCATCTCCATAGTGAAAAACCATCTTTGGTTTTCTAGAGAGCGAGTAGGTTTCCTAAACCAACAGCAGGACCCAAAGCTTACTGGTTAGCTGTTCTTGGTAGCTATTTTCCTGTTTCTAAATAGTTGATCGAAAGATTGGCTATGGACCAATTTCCTAAATCTTTCCCTTTGTGATTTATCCACATCACCATAGGCTGTTCATTTTCTAAAAGATCACAGGGCTGTGGGGTTTTGTCATATGGTAGCAAAATTGATACTGCTAGTTGGCAACAGCAATCACAAAATCAAAATCACTAGAGATAATCCCAGTATTTCAGAAATAGTGCCTCAGCAACCTGACCAAAAAATAGCTGTGTGACTTTTAGAAGTCAGTTAAACTCTCTGGCCCTCCGTTGCTTCATGGGTAAATCGAGAAGGTTGAGTTAACAGTCTGCAGATTTCTTTTCAGCTCTAAAATTTCTTCAGTCTCACCTGGCGTCTTGGCTGAGATGAAGTGGATTAACTCACTAGGGGCCTTCAGTGCAGAGAAAAAAGCCCAGTGGAAGGGTTTTGCTGTGAAGAGAATCTTCTCTCCTCAGCCTGGGACATCTGTTTGAGTGAAGAGTTCTTGCAACAGAAGGAGAAATATTTCCCGTGCCTAAGGAGAAAATCCTTCATGTTCAACTCTGTGCTCTAATATTGAACATTACCCATACCGGGTGGGTAATGGTGTTCCTGGAGGATTTCACAGGTTGATGGAATGTGAGAGGCTCCGAATCCCTGTGTGATCTGAGGTGAGTCACTCTTCCTCTCTGGATCTTGGTTTCTCCTTCTATAAAAAGGAGAGGCCTGGACAGGATGTTTCCTAAAGGTTTTTTTTTTTGGCTTTTACATTCTGGGAGTCCATGAAATACCACTTGGAGGTATAAAGTGGGAAGGAGTCTCTCGTGATGTAATTTGAGCTTATAGCAATAAGTCTTCAGGCTCTCTATCACTTTATTATCGTGTCCTTATTAGATTTCTCTCACTGGGACTCTATGCTCATTCTTGTGTGTGTGTTCAGCCGTGTCTGACTCTTGGCTGTGGCCAGCCAGGCTCCTCTGTCCATGGGATTATCCCGGCACAAATACTGCAGTGGGTTACAGTTTCCTTCTAGGGATCTTCCTGACACAGGGATCGAACCCAAGGCTCTGGTGTCTCCTGCATTGGCAGGCAGATTCTTTACCACTGAGCCACCTGGGAAGCCCCAAAGTTAGAGGAGAAAATTCTAACTAGTTAGGGTCTAGACCACCATTTACCTACCTAGGTTTTTACATGCAACCCACGGATCATTTTGTAATCCTTAATTCCACAGTAAGGGTTTTATCTGGAGAAATGATAGAGGACAGAAGAGGTAGTTAGTTATGGACTGTCTTTCTCTTGCGCTAGTGGAAAAGAGAAGCCAGAGAGAAATGTAAATAAATACCAGGAAGTCTGAGCTAATAATAGCTCCTATTGATTGAGAACTTCCTATTTGCCAGGCAACCCTCTTAAATGCTTTATATATTTTATCTCATATCTAATTCATGCAGCAAACATTTCACATATGAATTGTTGCCCCATTCTAAGAAAATGAGAAAACCTGTTCCCAAGGACACATGATCTGTGGTGACAGAGTTAAGAATTGGCTGCCAGCTGCAATACTTGCTCTTATAACCACTTCTCTAGGCTGTTCTGGGAGGAGAGTGAAAGTCAGCTCAACTAGGTGTCCTTACTGTATTTTGTTTCCCTCTGTCCAGCAATCCATGAACCTGAAACTGTTCCCTCCACCAAAAGATCATAATGGCATAGATTCAAACTATCAAAAAGGAAATATCAAGTCAAACCTTATAACAAGAAGTTGATCACTTTTAGCTGTAGTTTACTGACAGTTCTATGCTATGCCATGACATTACATGTTGGTCAAGACCCTGGAATGAGTCTGGAGTGTCCCTACTGTGTCCTACATCCTGTGGTTGAAAAACACTGAGAAAGTGGAAGAGCGATGGGGTCAGTGGCCAGGGAAAGAGTGGGAACCACAACACAGACTGCAGAAGGGACTCTGTAGCTTTTTTTTCCAGTGGGAGCCAGGAAAGACTTTGGTAGGGATGGTGTTTTTTCCTCTTTAGAGGATGTATGTGTGAGACACAATCTGACTGATCTTTTAAGAGGATCTTGCTGACTCTGCTAGCTGGAGAATAAACTTTAGGAGAGAAAGTGGAAGCAGCAAGAGCAGTTAGGAGCATATGGTAGTAATCCAGCCACGAGATAGTGGTAGCTTGGACTAGGTTATATAGACATATGAGGCGCCTGGGAATGGGTCACTTTGTACAAAATCTGGTTGTTGCTTTTCTCTCTTAAAAGTTGGCTTTCTTTACTTCCGGTGGCAATTAAGATGATTGATATTACTTATTATACATTTTTTCCCCCACTGCCCACGAATATGAGGCTCCAGGAATTCCCCTGAGGCATTAATATTGCCTTTCTATCTGTTCCTCCAACTTTGTTGAAGACATGCCCTTTTTGATGACCTTGTCCTGTTTTAGCACTCACTACACTAGGCTCTGATGTCTATTCTGGACTCTAAGGTATATAGACATATTTCTTCACCTAAGGATCAGGTACTCCTGTAAGAATATTGTGGCATCAGAGACTGAACCAATAGCTAAGGCTATGTTTTTCTTTGAGCCACATGAGGGAGGGTACTATTGTATTTTATCTTCACTAGAAGAGCGCATTCGTGTAATATGCTCTTTCCTTATTAGCTCTCCTTCCTCAGGTTCATCCCTTGCCCATGGTGAAGGAGGCTCTTCCTCCCCCTTCTAGACTGACCTGGGTTTCAGCCTTGACTTAACCACTCATAAGCTGTGTTTCTTTGGGTAAGTAACTTAACCTCTCTGAGTCACAGTTTCCTCACCTTTCCATTCACTACCTCAAAGTGGTAGGAAGATTTACACAAGGAAGGGATTATAACATGTTTATCACAGTCCAGCACACAGCAGAAGCTGAATAAAGGGCAATAGTCTCTGACACTGTAGCTTGACAATGCAAATGGTGAACATCCGGTAGCCACATGCTTTAGTCACCTTAAGGCACAAAACTATTTCACAGCCTCTCTGGGTTGTTTTTAATACCTTCCTTCTTTCTATTTCCCTGAACCAGTAAGGGTGCCCCATGTTTTTTTTTAATTTATTTTTTTAATTGGAGGGAAATTGCTTTACAGTGTTGTGTTGGTTTCTGCCATACGACAACACGAGTCAGCCATAATTACACATGTGTCCCCCCTCCCCTCCCCCATCCCATCCTTTTATGTCGTCGCAGAGCACCGGGCTTGACTAAGGGAACTCCATCTTGCTTCATCGCTCCTGCTCAGTTGTGTTTTCTGGGTGTCCCCCTTTTTTAACCTTTTAATGTCCCATTTCTTCCCCAGTTTTAGCCAAGTAACTTACTGAGGATTCTCTTAGCATATTTTCACCTTGTATATGTCTTCAAATTCTCATCAAGAGAAAGACTGGGGAGAAAGGAGGTGATTAATCTATTTCACGATGGATGCACAAGAGACAGAAGGAAAAAATAAGAGGAATGAGATATTTCAAAGTAGTTTTAAAAACAGAGGAAGTCTTCACAGTTTTCTCTGCCTCATTAATAAATGTGCCATTTAATTACACGAAGTTGCAAGCTTCCTAAGGGTGAGAGCCATCTTTCTTCTTTCCAGGATCCAGATCATACATCCTGGCTCTCTGAGGCACATGGGAGGTCCTTGATAAAATATTTGGTCAAAGGATTGAAATAAATCCTTACCTCTTGCTGGCAAAAAATGTTTCTCAATGGCTGGGAAACTGGACTGGAAGACAGAAAATAGCAAACTGGTGAATGTTTTATATTTAAATGAATGTATTATAATATAATATAATATATAATAATATACAATATTATAATATTATATTTAAGTGAAAGTATTATATTTAAACTGTCTTTGATAGTGAGCTATATTCTCAACAACTCCTAGATTTTTACCTTGGTCTCCGGTGTCAAAAATTTCAAAAAATTTTGGTAAAAATTCATAAAGCTGTGGAATTGAGTGAAACCATAGGTCTGAAATAATTCAGAAATTTGTCTAACTTATACAAAGAAAATATCAAAGGCATTCTTTAGAAAGGGAGGATTATCAATGGGATTGGCATTTCTGGGGAATAAAAGGAGAAAACAAGAGATTCAGGAGCAGAAGTTCACTTGAGAATTTCTAACACAAAGGTATGATGAGAATGGGCTAATTATTAGTCATTAATATATATATTAATTAATATATATTATAGTCCTTTATGTGTGTGTGTGTGTATATATATATATATATATATATGGCTATTAATGCTGAAGATAGTAATTATTTTTTTCAGTGTGGTTTCCTTGAAATAACATATTAGAATAAAATAATCTGGTTCTTGTTCTGAATCCATTTCTTGCTGGAAGTCTTGGTTAATTCTCAACCTCTCTGAGCCTCAGTTTTCTCACTTAGGATATGGAGATTATAGAGTTTTTGTGAGGTATATTGAATCATGTCTTGCATAAAGTGGGCTACTGAACAAACATTTACCATATTAGTGATCAAATAAATTAACCAGTCAGATACTGTGTGTGAAAGAGTTCCATCAACAGCAAGTGCTGAGTAAACATGAAGGACGGGGTGTTATGACTGTTTGTTTTATCACAGGTCTCATCTCTTAAATCCATCTTCTTCGAGTGGATTCCATGGCGTGTACAAATAATGTAACTGAGTTAATTTTCAGTGGTCTTTTTGAGGACCCAGAGGTGCAGAGAGCGTGTTTTGTGGTCTTTCTCCCTGTGTACTTGGCCACGGTGGTGGGCAATGGCCTCATTGTCCTGACGGTGAGAGTCAGTAAGAGCCTGCGTGCCCCCATGTACTTCTTCCTTAGTCACCTGTCGCTGGTGGAGATCAGTTACTCCTCTACAATTGTCCCCAAATTCATCACAGACTTACTTTCCAAGATTAAAACCATCTCCCTGGAGGGCTGTGTGGCTCAGATATTCTTCTTTCACTTCTTTGGGGTCACTGAGATCCTCTTGCTGGTGATGATGGCTTATGACCGCTATGTGGCCATCTGCAAACCTCTTCATTATACGAGCATTATGAACCGTCAACTGTGTTACATATTAGTAGCTGGTTCCTGGCTTGGAGGCTTCTTTCACTCCATAATTCAGGTTCTCATCACCATCCAATTGCCCTTCTGCGGTCCCAATGTGATTGACCACTACTTCTGTGACCTCCAGCCATTATTCAAGCTTGCCTGCACTGACACCTCTGTGGAGGGGGTCGTTGTGTTGGCCAACAGTGGCTTAATTGCTCTGTGCTCCTTTCTCCTCTTGGTGTCCTCATATGTTGTCATCCTGCTCAGCTTGAGGAACCATTCAGCAGAGGGCAGACGCAAAGCCCTCTCCACCTGCGCCTCTCACCTAATGGTGGTCACCTTGTTCTTTGGACCCGCCATCTTCCTCTACATGCGGCCCGCCTCCACCTTCACTGAGGACAAGCTGGTGGCCGTGTTCTACACGGTGGTCACCCCCATGCTGAACCCCGTCATCTACACACTCAGAAATGCAGAGATGAAAGTTGCCATGAGGAGGTTGTGGGCCAAAAAGGAGAACTCAGGGATGTAGTGAAAATGGGAAAGCGATAAAAAAAAATCTGTCTGATTATTCTCTGTTCTTGAAATGGATTTTGATTTTAGTGGGACATACACAAATGGAAGAAACAAATGTAAGGACTTAATGTTACTGCTACTGTGATTCTCCCTAAGTAAGCAAGGGCTTCCCTGATGGCTCAGCTGGTAAAGAATTGGCCTGCAATGTGGGAGACATGGGTTCAATCCCTGGGTTGGGAAGATCCCCTGGAGAAGGGAACAGCTACCCGCTCCAGTATTCTGGCCTGGAGAATTCCATGGACTGTATAGCCCACGGGGTTGCAAGTAAGCAAAGATTCCCCACTAATCCAGTGTAATGATCAAAGGACAGAGGTCACATTGGCTTCATGATATCCAACAACATCACAAGATTAGAAAATATTAAGACTCAAACTAAGTGCAAATGCAAAGGAGAACATTTTAACAAGTGTTTTAGGGGATAAATCACTTATTCCTATGATCACCTTCCTTCCTTCTCTTCTTCATCACTCCTTGACTCCCTTCTTTCTTTCCTTCATTTCCCCCCCTCCTTCCTTCTTCATTGTCCCCTCTTGGTTCAACCTCCCTAGTGATGACCACCAACACTTAGTTAAATATGGAAACCTAAAGAGGAATTATCATGGGATGTTTGGGGAGGAGAGTAAAAATCCGATTAAAAAAAAAAAAAATCCGATCTAGTCTTCTGACATGGATGCCTGCTAAGTTACTCAATCGTGTCCAGCTCCTTGTGACCCCATGGACTGTAGCCTGCCAGGCTCTTCTGTCCATGGGATTTTCCAGGCAAGAATATTGGAGTGGGTTGCCATGTCCTCCTCCAGGGCACCTTCCCAACCCAGGGATCGAACCCTTGACTCCTGCATCCTCCGCATTGGCAGGCGGATTCTTTACGTGCTGAGCCACCTGGGAGCCCGACATGGATAAGCGCGTCTTTGAAAATTGCATTCGGGGGTTTTTCTGTTCTTCTGGTGGTTTTAGCACCTTGTACCACAGATCATTTGAGCACAAGTATCAGAAAAGCCCCTGGAGAAATTTCAGTTCCTGTGACATGTTGACACAAAAGATAACCCTTTGATCTCCTCTCACAATGTCTACCATCAATAAAATCAAAACTGGGAAGACCCAGAGGGATCGGGTAGAGAGAGAGGTGGGAGGGGGAATCGGGATGGGGAACACATGTAAATCCATGGCTGATTCATGTCAATGTATGACAAAAACTACTACAATATTGTAAAGTAATTAGCCTCCAACTAATAAATATAAATGAAAAAAAAATCAAAATGTCATAGATTCTATCTATCAATAGGGAAAGGTCAACTCAAACATCTCAACAAAGCTTTATCCACAGTAAATAAATATAGAATTAGAAATTTCTTATTAATTCTAACTTGAAGAATAAATGAGAGGCAAGTAATGTCCACGTATGTTTCTACTCCATACTCTGTCCTTTATTCTAATTCTTGTGTTGATGCTTCTTTGGGATAAGCATCCTCTGTGGTTTAATTGCTTTATGTACCTAGCGCAGTAACTGGCACATGGTAGGTGCTCAATAATATTTGTTAAGTGGATGTGGACTGTCACATGACTTCCCCATTTATCTTTTATGCTGGTGCACTTCATTGTGTTAATGTGTATCTGAAAGCATCTGATCCAGAGCTAAACTTATTGAAGCCCCCTTTCCCTTGATGCCTTGCTAGGAATGTAGGATGCAGGCTGTGACAGGAGCTTCTTACTCATAAGCAGCTTTAGTGTCTTCACTGAGAGCTACAGAAAGCATCATCAATGAACTCTGAGTCTCTGAATACCGCATGGGCAGATAGTATCTACTCCAAATGTGTTGCCATGATTCTCAAAGACTACCTCACCTATTGAGGGTTGAGACTTGGTGGATCTATTGAGAATTAATTACTCGCTTTGTTCTGGTCTCACTGGAAAAGCACAAGAAGCAGAGGAAAGCATTGTTTTCACTGTTTTAAGAGACAGCGCTGTAAAATTTTACAGATGCCTACTCAATTCACAGAAGCAGCAGTCTAATTAGACCACTTAGTGTCAGTGATCATATAATTAGTTCTCAATGGTTGATGCTGTCACAGCATTAAAAAATATTTTAAAGAAAATAAATATAAAATAAATTTACTAAAGAAAATTTGATAGCATGCTGCAAACCATTTTGCAAGTACTACATTTTCCCCATTTATTATTTGTGTGGTTTTTGGTATAGGTTTGACTACATATAATAGTAAGGGCAACTTATGAGATAGAACTATAGAAGTGCTGCTGCTGCTGCTGCTAAGTCACTTCAGTCGTGTCCGACTCTGTGCGACCCCATAGACCGCAGCCCGCCAGGCTCCCCCGTCCCTGGGATTCTCCAGGCAAGAACACTCGAGTACAGAGGGAGAAAATCCAGCTTGATTGTGGCGGTCCAACAATATTATGAGAAATTGAGACTGAGTATTTGTCTATTCTGAATGTATTACTTCAGCCTGTGACCTCAAGGGACTGCTAAGACTCCATACATGTGCTGTTCAGTAGAACTCATGCTATGCTGGTGATGCCTTCTGTTGGTCCTGTCTAATATGATAGTAATTTCCTGCTTTTAAAAGATATTTTTATTTATTTATTTGGCTGCACCAGGCCTTCACTGTGGCATGCAGGATCTAGTTCCCATACTAGAGACTAAACCTGGCAATGACAGATTTTATTTTCTTGGGCCCCAGAATCACTGTGGACGGTGACTGCAGCCACAAAATTAAAAGATCGTTTTCTCTTTTGGGAGACTTTCCAAAAGTCCCACACAGAAATTTTGCTTTCATCTTATTCACATTAATCACATGGTGACCCTTAATTGCCAGGGAGCCTGGAAACTATAATCTTTTATTCTGTGTGGAATTGCTTTTAGCTAAAATTAGCATTCTGTTCTAGTCTCAAAGAGGAAGAAGAGAATGGGTACAAGGATTGGCCCATATTCTCAGGCACTCAGTTACACATCAATTTCCCAAGCAATTAAATTTTTTTCATAAAAATTATTTATGATGGGTTGGTAATATCACAAAGTTTAATTGTAGCACAGTTTACTTAATATCCACTTGTTTCAGGGCTTTTGGATTCATGTAAGAATTTATTAAACAAGACTTAATGACCATGTACTATGTTCCAGACATTGTTCTAAGTGCTAGAGGTGTATAACGATACACAGGAGGGAGAAGGTCTTGCCTGCATGGAGCTTATGTTCTTGGAGAATATTTTGTTTTTTCTGACGCAGCTGTGGTCTAGATCCGGGTTCTGTGAGAAGGCTCAGTGATGATGGAAACGTTCTAAACCTGTGCTAAGGCATGGTAGCGCTTAGCCATGTGGCTAATCAGCATCTTAAATGTGACTCTAATGATGGGAGAATTGAATTTTAAATTTTATTTAATTTTAGTGAAATTAAATAGCTACATGTGGCTGGTGACTACCACATTGGGTACACAAGTCTACATACTTCAGTGCTTCCTTTGCTGCAAACTTGTACCTATTTTTCTGAGTCGGGAAAATTGCTCCTGGCCCCACTACCCTGATAGGTGTGTGGTGACTACTGGGAGTTTGTTCCTTTTGACCCCCTCCATCCATTTTTGCCCACTCCTCACCCCAGCCTCAGACAAGTGCCAATCTGTTCTCTGTATCTGTGAGCTCGGTTTTGTTTTGTTGAGATTCCACAAATAAGTGAGAGCACGTGGTATTTATCATTTTCTGTCTGACTTATTTCACTCTGCCTGTTCCAGTCTAAATCCTTAGAGGTATCTGAGATTGCTCTACTTCTTTGCTTTTCTGAATCAAAACATCAGCACGTCTTATGAATTGTTCCTTCAAAATATGTGCAGAATCCAAAAACTTCCTAAAACCTTTACTGCTACTGTCCTGGCCCAAAACACAAGGATCTTTGGCCAGGTTACTGTGATGTTCTCCTAACAGGTTTCCTTTTTTTCCCACTCCTATATTTCCCACTCCTCTTCTCAAGATAGCAGACAGAGATCTTGGCAAGATATAACCTTTCCTGACTACCTATAGTAATATAATAATAACCACCAGCTTTCCTATCATCCTTAACCTGTTTTATTTTTCTTGATAGGACTTTGTTGTTACTGTTCTGTTGCTCAGTGGTGTCCGACTCTTTGTGATCCCATGGACTGCAATGTGCCAGGCTTCCCTGTCCATCACCAACCCCCCGAGTTTGCTCAAACTCATGTCCATTGAGTCAGTGATTCCATCCAGCCATCTCATCCTCTGTCATCTTCTCCCGCTTCAATCTTGCCAGCATCAGGGACTTCTCCAATGGGTCAGTTCTTCACATCAGGTAGTCAAAGTATTGGAGCTTCAGTTTCAGCATCAGTCCTTCCAATGAATATTCAGGATTGATTTCCTTTAGGATTGACCGGTTGGATCTCCTTGCTCTCCAAAGGACTCTCAGAAGTCTTTTCCAACACCACAGTTCAAAACCATCAAATCTTTGGTGCTCAGCCTTCTTTATGGTACAAGTCTTACATCCATACATAACTACTGGAAAAATCATAGCTTTAACTAAACAAATCTTTGTTGGCAAAATAATGTCTCTGCTTTTTAATATGCTGTCTAGGTTTGTTATAGCTTTTCTGCCTATAAAAGGAACACGTGTCTTTTAATTTCATGGCTGCAATCACAGACCACAGTGATTTTGGAGCCCCCCAAAAATAAAGTCTGTCACTCTTTCCATTGTTTCCCCATCTATTTGCCATGAAGTTATAGGACCAGATGCCATGATGTTAGTTTTTTGAATGTTGAATTTTAAGCCAGCTTTTTCACTCTCCTCTTTCACCTTC
The DNA here is from genome assembly GCF_019320065.1 of Cervus canadensis. Lineage (NCBI taxonomy): Eukaryota > Metazoa > Chordata > Mammalia > Artiodactyla > Cervidae > Cervus > Cervus canadensis. The sequence continues at coordinate 71,920,449 of NC_057396.1, forward strand.
GTGAAGAGGCTCTTTAGTTCCTCTTTACTTTCTCCCATAAAGGTGGTGTCATGTGCATATCTGAGGTTATTGATATTTCTCCCAGCAGTCTTGATTCCAGCTTGTGCTTCATCCAGGCTGGCATTTTGTATGATGTGCTCTGCATAGAAGTTAAATAAGCAGGGTGACAATATACAGCCTTGATGTACTCCTTTCCCAATTTGGAACCAGTCTGTTGTTCCATGTCTGGTTCTAACTGTCGTTTCCTCACCTGCATACAGGTTTCTCAGGAGGCAAGTGAGATGACCTCGTATTCCCATCTCTTTAAGAATTTTCCACAGTTTGTTGTGATCCACACAGTCAAAGGCTTTAGTGTAGTCAATGAAGCAGATGTTTTTCTGGAATTTGCTTGCTTTTTCTATGATCCAGTGGATGTTGGCAATTTGATATCTGGTTCCTCTGCCTTTTCTAAATCCAACTTGAACATCTAGAATTTCTCAGTTCGTGGACTATTAAAGCCTGGCTTGGAGAATTCTGAGCATTACTTTGCTAGCATATGAAATAAGTGCAACTGTGTGGTAGTTTGAACATTCTTTGTCATCACCTTTCTTTGAGATTTGAATGAAAACTGACCTTTTCCAGTCCTGTGGCCACTACTGAGTTTTCCAAGTTTGTTGGCATATTGAGTGCAGCACTTTCACAGCATCATCTTTTAGGACTTGAAATAGCTCAGCTAGAATTCCATCACCTCCACTAGCTTTGTTTGTAATGATGCTTCCCAAGGCCTACTTGACTTTGCACTTCAGGATATCTGGCTCTAGGTGAGCAATCACACCATCGTGGTTATCTGAGTCATTAAGATCTTTTTTGTATAGTTATTCTGTGTATTCTTGCCACCTCTTCTTTTTTTTTTCTGCTTCTGGTAGGTCCATAACATTCTGCCCTTTATTGTACCCATCTTTGAACAAAATGTTCCCTTGGTGTCTCTAATTTTCTTGAAGAGATCTTTAGTCTTTCCCATTCTATTGTTTTCCTCTATTTCTTTGCATTGATCACTGAGGAAGGCTTTCTTATCTCTCCTTGCTATGCTTTGGAACTCTGCATTCAGATGGGTTATCTTTCTTTTTCCCCTTTGCCTTTCATTTCTCCTCTTTTCTCAGCTATTTGTAAGGCCTCCTCAGACAACCATTCTGTCTTTTTGCATTTCTTTTTCTTGGGGATGGTTTTGATAGGACTATTGCTATCTAATTTGCATATCAAGTTTTATTTATTTACCATCTGTCTCTTTTTCCATTATGCTCTGATACATATATGAAAGATATAACCTCAATGAAGGGGGTTTTCCTGGTGTCTCAGTGGTAAAGAATTTGCCCGCCAATGCAAGAGACGCAGATTCAGTCATTGGGTCAGGAAGATCCGCTGAGTAGGAAATGGCAACCCACTCAAGTATTCTTGACTGGAAAATCCCATGGACAGAGGAGCCTGGTGTACAATCCATGGGATCTCAGAGCTGGACACCACTTAGCGATTGAGTAACAAAACCTCAATGAACCTAGAGACTTTGCTTTGTTACTAGCAAATTTCCAGCACCTAGAAGAGTGTTTAGCACATAGTAAGACTAGATACTATTTGTTAAATAAATGGATGAATGAATAATGCATTCTTTCCTGAGGAAATTCTCACTATATTATATTATTATTAGTGCTATTTTATGGATGGGGAGGCTTAACACAAGGAGACTAAGAGACTTAGAACTGAATCCATGAATGTTAGAATTGGGAGGCACAGTGGAGATTGTTTAGCCCAATTTTGTCAATTTATGCAGACGTAGAAACAGGGGGGAGTGAGAAGTGGAGGGGTGAGATGACGTGGCTTAATTTAGGTAGTTAATTCCTGAGCTGGACCTAGTGCCCGGGTGTCTTGGCTCCCTGTGCAGTCCTCTTTCTTCTCTATTTATTCTCTTTTTCATTCTCAGCAGTCCAGTCTGGAAAAACGTTGCTTTTATGACTTACCGTCAAGTTCCCTTTTAAAAAATTTTTTATTGGCTTTACGATAAAAAGTTTTATTGGCTTTGAAAAAGTTTGCAATGTTGTGCTGGTTTCTACTGAACAACGAAGTGAATCAGCAATTCGTATACAAGTTTCTTCTCTTACTAGCTTATTATTGGGTACAAAAGTTTTATAGAAACACCATCAAACTAACTGAAACAGATTCCAAGCCCTTCCTCAGTCATAGTTTAATTGACAAAGTTTCACCCAAGAGAAACGAAATTCCACTGGGAACATTTCCCCTTGATTATTGTGTATGGCTTAAATTATTTAAAATAGTCCAAAGATCTAACCATTTATTCAGAACTCTTGGACTTTCAGTGGTTGGGTAGTTTTTCTTTACAAAAAGCAGGATCTTTAAAATCTCTGAGTCTGATGCTTTCTGTGGCATTTGTTTATTTCTTATATATTATAATACAGTTATCAGCCTGGATCCAGAGCACCTGAATTTTCCTCTTTTTCTGATGACTTGTCTTAGACATCACTGACTTTGCTTTCTAAAAGCTCACAGGTATATTGGTGATTTGTTGTTGGAGAAGAGCCTAATCTTTAATTTGCAGAGAGAAGGCGGAAATGGATGGGAGAGGGTAGCAAAGAGAGGAATAACTACAGAAAAGGCATAGACTACAGAATAGGAAATGGTGGTGTTCCAAAAAGAAACTATTAGGTATTCCTTCTCTGAGGAATAAAGACTGGAAATATTGAACTCTGAACAGTTCTGAGTGATCTCTCAGATTGGTCCTAAAATATTTAAATTTAACTTTTCCCTTATGTATTATGTACCCAGAAGTTGTAAAAAGTAGTGGTTACAAGATAAGATCTGCGCTCAGGCTGGTAGCAGTGGTGGTTTAGTTGCTCAGTCATGTCTGACTCTTTGAGATCCTGTTGACTATAGCCCACCAGGCTTCTCTGTCCATGGGATTTTTCAGGCAAGAATACTGGAGTGGGTTGCCATTTCCTTCTCCAGTGGTCAGGCTACTTGGGTTGAAATCCTGGCTTCACTGCTGTGTAATCTTAGACGGGTTAATTCATTTACCTGTGTTCCTTTTTCCTCATATGTTAAAAAGGAACGATAATAATGATGCCTGTATCATACGTATGCTCTGAGAATTGATTGAAATAATGTGTATAGAACACCTATGAAGTGTTTGGTACATGGTACTGTTGAAATGCTAACTATTATTATCAACCAGAATGCAATTAATAATAATAAAGCTTTAAGAAAAAATTTAAACAGATAATTTTGAATACAAAGGTGTATTTCTTAGTAGAAGATACAGGCATAGAGGCTACAATTATAAAACATATTTTAATTGCTATAAAAGAAGTATGGTAACATACAGTAGGAGCACAAAGAAGAGAATTTATTATTGCAGTTCTCTCTCCTATAGAAGCAAGGTTCTCCAGAAACCTAGGAGAAGGAATATTAAACACAGAGAAGAGAGGAAGGATACCTTGGATTAGCAAATAGCTGTATGAGGTTCATTTGGGGGATGACAATAAGGTTGTGAAAATATGTAATAGCCAATTCAAGAAGGACCTGGAATCCATGCTATAAATGTTATAATTTATGCTGTGGGAAATAGGGCATGCACACATGCTCAGTCATGTCTGATTCTTTGCGACCCCATGGACTGTAGCCCTCCAGGCTCCTCTGTCCATGGAATTTCCCAGGGAAGAATACTGTAGTGGGTTGCCTTTTCCTTCTCCAGGCAATGGGGTGGGGGTGGGGGAGGTGTTGCTAGATTCTAGGTAAAGAAGGAACATGATCAGATTTACATCTAAGGGTAATCACCAAAGGATTTGTAGTGCTCAGAGGAGATACATGTAAGTTGGAGTGTGAATTGCAAGATTCATTGAACACACAGGACAGGAATTGGGGCTGGAAGGTAGGTAAGGTTGGGATGGACACAGAGAAGGTATTTCCAGTGAAGGGCTCTCCATGGTGGGAGTGAGTAGAGTGGCCTTGTGGGAGACAGAGATGACCCTGAGTTAGCGGAGGTGAATTGAAGTTTAGTGGGTAAAGCAATGACCTTTGAGATGACTCCATCTGTGAAAATCTTTAAAAGTAAGTCCAGGCACTCAGGCTTTCACTGATTATCCCCAAGCAGAGGAGGATCCAAGGTAGGAAGGGTCTGGGAAACAATCTTCTGGTTGCAGTGTGCAGGATGGATGGGGTGGGAGGTTGTGGAGACTAAGAGGCTTTGGTGACTTAAGCATCAGCTGACAGCAAATATGAAGGCAGTGGGACCCATCTTCATAGACACAGACCCATCTCTTCGTCTGTGTCTTCTCCAGGGTGGGAGCACACTTGGAGAGAAAGTGCACAGGAAAGATGGTTTAAAGGTAAAATTAGTGGGATGTGGTGACTGACTGGGTATGGGAATGAAAGGGAGGCATGGATCACAGAAGACATCACAGCGACAAGCCAGGGCATCTTGGAAGCAGATGCTGGCATTGAAGTATCTTTCGGGTCACACTGTTATTCTATGGCTTATTGTCCTCAGCTTCAACTCTAATCTCTGTTCAAAGCCCTTCTTGAGCTCCTGAATGAGAACGTGTTAATAGGAGCTTCTTGAGGAGTTTCACAATCTTATTTTGTAACACTTCAGGTACTTGGTTTCCCAAAGTCCTGAGATGATGCCAGATATTCTTAATATTCTGGGTACTTTGTGTTCACATCACTGTTCTTATTGAGAAAGGACCCCATTATGATGAATTTATTAATATTGCTTGTGTTTGACATGAGGATCAGTGTAATTTCTATGCCACAACTATTGTCCTGGGAACCTGTATTTCTTGGGTAGACAGTTTCTCTTTCCATGGATGGCTGATCCCTTCTTCTTCTGCAAATGGCCATTCCTCCTCTTTTGTCCCATAGCAGTAATTCTTCCCAAGAAATCTGATAGCTGTACCTCCTGTTTGGATAGATAGACAGTTCTACTGTGGCTTTGACAGGTTGTAACAGTTTTTTTCTTATAAAGTGATTGTTAGATATCATTTGGAACTTTGACGAAGCTTAATCTATCTTTTCCCTCTATGAAGTTTCAACTAATTCAGAAACAAGGCAAAGGAAGAAGGAATTTGGGAAAAATGTTACCGTTGCTATTAGAAAAGGTGATGTCAGAGACTGAGGTTTAAAATTTGGTGCCAAGTGGCCTTTCTCAAACTGAGCTCTAGATTTAGGTAAAAGCCCTACCCAGCCATGGCAGCATTGGGTCTACTCTACAGAGTAGCCTGGAATCCCCAGGTGGCTCAAGTGGTAAAGAATCTGTCTGCCAATGCAGGAGATGCAAGAGATGCAGGTTCAATCCCTGGGTCAGGAAGATCCCCTGGAGTAGGAAATGACAACCCACTCCAGTATTCTTGCCTGGAGAATCCCATGAACAGAGGAGCCTGCTGGGCTACAGTCCATGGTGTTGCAAAGAGTCGGACACGACTGAGTGAGCACACACAGTAACTGTCTCTACCCCATAGAGACAGAGGATTCCCCCGGGGCAGTATAGGTACTGTGCTCTCTACAGCATCTCACAGGAAGAGAGGAGGGGCCCATCATTGCATTTCTAATTTCTCCTTGCCAATGTGCTCCACCTTCCCTGTGTCAGGATGGGACAAGGAGTGGTTATCCTCTGTAGCTTCCTCCATATGACATTGTTAGCATGAGGGGTGTATCATAGTCTGTATTTCTTTAGTCTAGTCCGAGACTGTATAGATGTGTAAGAGGTGTCAGTAAGTATCTTCTCCAGAGGAGTAACTCATGGAGCAATCTTCACTCTAGTCATCATATTCTTTGCTGCTGGCTACCAACCTGTCCTACTCTTTGCGACCCCGTGGACTATAGCCTACCAGGCTCCTCTGTCCATGGAATTCTCCAGGCAAGAATTCTGGAGTGGGTAGCCATTTCCTCCTCCAGGGGACCTTCCCCATCCAGGGATCAACCTCGGGTCTCCTGTATTGCAGGTGGAGTCTTTACTGTCTGAGCCGCCAGGAAAGCCCCAGGTGGCACAAGTGGTAAAGAATGTGCTTGCCAATACAGGGAGATATAAGAAACGTGGATTTGACTCCTGGGTTGGGAAGTTCTCCTGGAGGAAGGCATGGCAACCCACTCCAGTATCCTTGCCTGGAGAATCCCATGGACAGAGGAGCCTGGTGGGCTATAGTCCATGGGATCGCAAAGAGATGGCCATGACTGAAGTGACTTAGCATGCATGCACCAACCTGGAACCAGGACAAGCAAGGCTGGTCAGCCACAAAAGAACTCTCAGAGGATAAGCGCTTTGATTTCAGGATCTGTCTGTAGTTTGAGCAGTGGGGCAAAAGGTAAGAAAGTAACAGTGAAATGATGGAGACAAATGAGTAGGTGGAATTCTCTCTAGAGTGTTTGAACATTTGTCATATAAACACAAGTATTGAAGCTGCAAGACTGGTGAAGGACTCTGACCTGAGTAGGTTGAAGACTGGCAGAGTGAAGAGAACAGTACTGAGGACGTTTTGGAAAGGGAAGGATTATCAGTGGGAAGACGATTCCCTGCCACAGAGATGAAAGAAAGAAGGACTCAGGAAAGTAGCCCGTCTTGGGGATCCCCAATAAGATAGAGTGATGAAAATGCAATGAACATGGTTAAAATGTAGGTGCTGAACTTGAATGGCTGCCAAAATTCATAGTATCTTAAGGTGAGTTAGAAAGAACCCTGGACTCCTTTCAGAGTCTGAACTTGAGTTCCAGAATTCACTACTTTCTGTGTGCTTAGTCACTTTAGTCATGGCTGACTCTTTGCAACCCCATGGACAGCCTGGACCCTGCCAGGCTCCTCTGTCCATGGGGATTCTCCAGGTAAGAATACTGGAGTGGGCAGCCATGCCCCCCTCCAGGGTATCTTCCCAACCTGGGGATCGAACCCAGGTCTCCCTCATTGCAGATGGATTCTCTACTATCTGAGCCACCAGGGAAGCTTTCTGTGTGATCCTGGGTAAATAACCATTTCTCTGAGCCTTAATGTTGTTTATATAAACTGTTATTAGATTGACCATATTTAAAATTGAATGAATACATATTGGGTGAATGAGTGAGTTCGCAGTAAGTTTGTATTGTAAAGTGGTTTATGCTAATTTGCCATAAATGAGGCAAATTAGTTACAATCAGTGTTTGTTTGATTGCAGGAATGGATTCCATGGCGAGGACCAATAATGTGACTGAATTAATTATCACCGGTCTTTTCCAGGACCCAGAGGTGCAAAGAGCGTGCTTTGTGGTGTTTCTCCCTGTGTACTTGGCCACGGTGGTGGGCAATGGCCTCATTGTCCTGACGGTTAGAGTCAGTAAGAGCCTGCGTGCCCCCATGTACTTCTTCCTTAGTCACCTGTCGCTGGTGGAGATCAGTTACTCCTCTACAATCGTCCCCAAATTCATCACAGACTTACTTGTCAAGGTTAAGACCATCTCTCTGAAAGGTTGTCTGGCTCAGATATTCTTCTCCCATTTCTTGGGGGTCACTGAGATCTTTTTGCTGGTGGTGATGGCTTATGATCGCTACGTGGCCATCTGCAAACCTCTTCATTATACGAATATTATGAGCCATCGACTGTGTCATGTGCTGGTGGCTAGTTCCTGGCTTGGAGGCTTCTTTCACTCCATAATTCAGATTCTCATCACCATCCAATTGCCCTTCTGCGGTCCCAATGTGATTGACCACTACTTCTGTGACCTCCATCCCTTGTTCAAGCTTGCCTGCACTGACACATTCATGGAGGGGGTCATTGTGCTGGCCAACAGTGGATTAATCTCTGTCTTCTCCTTTCTCCTCTTGGTGTCCTCATATGTTGTCATCCTGGTCAGCTTGAGGAACCATTCAGCAGAGGGCAGACGCAAAGCCCTCTCCACCTGTGCCTCTCACATCATGGTGGTCATCTTGTTCTTTGGACCCGCCATCTTCCTCTACATGCGGCCCGCCTCCACCTTCACTGAGGACAAGCTGGTGGCCGTGTTCTACACGGTGGTCACCCCCATGCTGAACCCCATCATCTACACACTCAGAAATGCAGAGATGAAAGTTGCCATGAGGAGATTGTGGGGCAAAAAGGAGAACTCAGGGATGGAGTGAAAATGGGAAAGTGATTAATAAAAGTGTGCCTGATTATTATCTTGAAATGGATTTTAATTTTAGTAGGACATACAGGAATGTCAGAAACAAATGCAGGGACTTAACGTTACTGTGCTGTGATTCTCCTTAGTAACCAAAGTCTTTGTAGTATCCTAGTATCACGTTCCAAGGACTGAGGTCAGATAGTCTTGTTGGTCTTAGAGAACTTAATTGGCTCCGTGATATTCAGTAGTTTCATGGGACTGGTTAACAATGAAACTCAAATTAAGTATGAATGCAAAGGAGAACTCTTGGACAAATATTCTGTATGTTAAAGTGATTCTGTCACTCCCTTCCTACATTCCCTTCCACCTTCCTTCTTTCGCCTTTTTCATCATTTCCTCTTCATGCTTCCCTTTTTGTTTAACCTCCCTAATGATAACAACCCATATTTCATTAGAAAGGGAAACCAAACAGAGGAATTACCATGGGATATTTGGGGAGGAGGGTACCAATCTGATCTGCTCTTCCAGCGTGGACAATTGTGTCTTTGAAAATTGCACCCAGGGATTTTTCTATTCTTCTGCTTGTTTTAGCATCCTGTACCATAGACTTTTTGAGCACAAGTACTAGAAAAGACCCTGGAGCAGTTTCAGTTCTTGTGATATGTTGACACAAAAGATAGTCCTTAAATCTCTTCTCGTAATGTCCTGTATCCAAAATTTTAAAGACGATCAAACATGGCATAGATCCTGGCTGCCAGGAGGGAAAGATCAAGACACACATTTTAACAAAAAATATCACTTTTAGCTTTATACAGATGTAAGTCAATACAGAATATAAAAAACATCTTGGGCCTAAGTTGAAGAATGAAGGAGAGGGAAATAATGTCCAAGCATGCTTCTGCTCCACACTCTGTCCTTCATTCTAACTATCAGCCAAGTCCATTTCTTGTCAAGCCTATTAGTGTTTCTTGGTGGAGCAGGATAAGAGAGTTTGTGTTTGCATTATTGGTTCATCTCTCAGAAACTCCTTTAACTCAATTGACTCTTATCATTGTGAATATAGAGAGAATATAATAAAATTTGTTTCTATTGGCTTTGGAATAACATGGATTTTCTTGCATTTGCCCTCCATCCTTCCAACTCTTCTTGTGGATCAGGGGAAGTAATGCATGCAACTTCCTTGCAGAGGGATGGAGCATCCATCATATTATGTTATAGGCCTTAAAGGTTTTTCCCTTTGTCCTCAGAAGCTGGTTAGGCATGCAGATGAACAGTGATTTTAAAGGTACCAGGAAATTTTCCCCACTTGCTTGTCATCCTCACTAATCATTGACATGGACAACCATTCATAATCCCTGAGGCAATACCACTTCTTTCTGGAATGACTTTACCACATGTTTCCATGTGACAAACTCCTATATATCCTTTCAGACCTAGGTTAAAATCACTTTCCTATGAATTCTTCTCTCACCTTGCTCCTCCTTGGGTTGAACTTTGTCTTCTAGCCATGGTTATTTTTGCATAATTTTATCATTGTCCTTATCACTTTGGAGGTATTATTTTATATGTTTTTTATCTGACTAGACTAGGTTCTCAGGGACAGGGCTATTCACTACACTGCTTTGCAACTCTAAGTATCATGTGTTAGCTGGTGCTTTGTCAGTGCTTGTTGAAAAAAACAAACCATTTAGGCCCATGAACAATCCTTTCTAGAGCGTAGTTTGCAGATTTTTTTTAGAGTTTTCTTTTAGGTTTATTTCATAGTTTTATGCAGGTTTCCCCAGTGTCTCAGTGGTAAAGAACATGCCTGCTGATGCCTGAGACCTGAGACGCAGGTTTGATCCTGGGTCAAGAAGATCCCCTGGAGGAGGATGGCAGCCCACTCCAGTATTCTTGCCCGGGAAATCCCAGGGACAGAAGAGCCTGGCAGGCTACAGTCTTTGAAGTTGCAACTAGTCAGACATAACTTAATGACTGAACAACAATAGTTTTAAGTAACTGTTGTATACATTTATTATTTATGCAATATTGAAACAAAATTTATGGAACATAAATTTTGCCAATTTGACCATTTTAAATTGTACAATTCAGTCATTTTTAGTACATTTTGCAACCATCACCACTAATTGCAGAACATTTTCAACACCTAGAAAACAAACCCCAGATCCATTAAGGAATTTTTAATGGGCGTCTCATGGTGGGGTGCCTAGCTTTTCCTGTTAAAATTGGAAGAGCTCAGGCTCTGAAACCCATCAGGCTCTTCCAAGTGCCCCTCTCTCATAACTCATGATCCAAGTACTACTTCATCACCACCTGTTTTTCATAAATACAAGAAGATGAACAATGATATGAACTTGAGAAGTATTCTGAATATTAGTTAATATACATTAAATTAATTTATTTTTTTCCCCATTTAAAAATTTTAAATTAAAAAATTCTGCAATATTGTGTTGGTTTCTGCCATGCAGCAAAGCATGACTGATTATACATACACCCCCTCTGTCCGTATTTATCTGTTTATTTTTGGCTATGCTGTGCCTTTGTTGCTGCACCTGGGCTTTCTCTGGTTGTGGTGTTTGGGCTTCTCATTGCGGCGGCTTCTCTTCTTGCAGACCATGGGCTCTAGAGCATCCAGGCTTCAGTAGTTGCAGCACGTGGGCTTGGTAGTGGTGGCGCATGGGCTTAGTTGCTCCTTGGCACGTGGAATCTTCCTGGACCAGGGATCGAACCCGTGTCCCCTGCATTGGCAGGTGGATTCTTAACCACTGGACCACCAGGGAAGTCTCCAGTATACATCAAAGTTTTAGAAAAGAACATGGTATAGATTTATACTATAGACTCAGTAAATATTAGCTATCATAATCGTTATTATAATTCGTTCTGGTCATTCATTTTATTTGTTTGATGACTACATGACTATTCACAAATTGGACTTCTTTCCTGGGAAACTACTCAAGTAGTCTTTTGATTTCATCCTAAAAAAGTTTTAGGCATTTGAGAGCTGTTAAATGCGTTTGTTTTACAGCTTCTTTGGGCTAAATGTTCTCTGTTGTTTAATCACTTTTGAGTATATAGCATGGTACCTTGCACATTGAAGGTGTTCAATAAATATTTGTTAAATAAATATTAACTACCACATGGCCTCACTATCTTTTATGCTGAATACATTTATATTTTGTTAATGTATATGTTAAGGCATTTGTTTCAGAACCAAAGTCAGTGGGGCTACCCTCCCTTTCTCTTGATGCCTTGATTGTGCTGTAGCAGACTAGGACTTCAGGATGTAGACTGTGAAAGAAGCCTCTTACTCATATATCTTTGGTTTCCTCACTGAGAGCTACAGAAAGAACATCATTAATACACTCTGAGTCATTGGATACTCATGTACAGATAATATCTTCTCTAACCGGATTGTCAGTTTTCTAGGGGACTACCTTACCTACTGAGGGTGTCTATTGAGGGCTAATTACTCCCTTCATTTTGATCTCACTGGAAAAACCATAGGAGACATAGGAAAGCATCTTTTCAATTGTGTAAGAGTCGACTATTGGGACATTTAGAAAAGGCTTACTAAATTCACAGAAGGAGTAACAGTCTACAATTATACCACTTAGCGTTGGGGACCATGTAGCTAATTCTCAGTTATTGATTCTGCAGCAACATCAAGAAAGAAAAAAAAAAGTCCCCAAGTGTATTTTTTTTAGATAATAAATAGAGAATTTTATTTAGGACAAATTGGTAGAGGGCTGCCAACTACTCTGCATATACAATTTTGTATTCTTTTCCAATTTATTATTTATATATATTTTAGGTATAGGTTTGACTGCATATAATAGAAAAATGGCAACCTAATGAGAGAGAACTACAGAAATACAGAAGTAAAAGCCCAACATTGTTGGGAGTTCCAAAAATACTATTAGAAATGCAGGGTCAGCCATCTTGTAGACTCAACCTCATGACCTTAAAGAGCTTCTACTTCTGCTGCCCAGCAGAATACATGTTATGCAGGTGATGCTCCGTATCTGTGAGGTCCAGCATGGTAGTGGCTGCTGAACTGTAGAGATGTGGTTAGTGAGACCAAAGAACTGAATTTTAAATTTTATTTAGTTTTAACAGTTTAATTGAAAAAGCTAAATGTGGCTTGTGGATGTGATATTAGACAGTACAGCTCTGGTATTAAATTTGTATTTTAGAAGACCATAAAGGGGAGTGGGGGAGGATAAGCTGATATCTTTCCATTTAGGAGCTGTTTCAAAAGTGCCACCAAACACTTTTGCTTTCATTTTGTTCAATAGAAATATGACACATTGTCACCCTTAATTACAAGGGAGGCTAGAATGTATAATCTTTTTTTTTCCTATGTGAAATTGTGTTCTATTAAAAAATATCAAGGTTTTATTGTGTTCTTCTCTTAAAGAAGAAAGGGAGAATGGATGTAAGGATTGGCATTTTGTCTGAGGCATTCTGTTATATGTGTATACAGTTTGTTTTGTAATTTCAAAACCTGTGGGATGCAACAAAAGGGATTCTAAGAGGGATGTTCATAACAGTAGATGCCTACATCAAGAAACAAGAAAGATCTCAAATAGAAAACCTAATCCTATACCTAAAGAAACTAGAAGAAGAACAAATGACGCCCAGAATTAGTAGAAGGAATGAAAGGAGAAAGAGCAGAAATAAATGACTAGAGACTAAGAGGGGAATAGAAAACATCAATGAAACTAAGAGCTGTTTCTTTTCTCAAAAGATAAACAAAACCACAAATCCTTTAGCTAAACTCACCAAGAAGAAGAAAGAGGGCTCACATAAATAAAAGAAATCAAAGAGGAGCTATTACCTCATTACCACATTCTGTGGTATTAACTAATAGGATCATAATAGACTACTATAAACAATTATATGTGAACAAACTGGATAATCTAGAAGAAATGAATAAATTCTAAGAAATATACAACCTAACAGACTGAATTGGGAAGAAACAAGAAACCTGAACAGACAGATTTCTAGTTGGAAGGCTAAGTTTGTGATTAAGAACTTCCCCAAACAAACAAAAGTCCGGGACCAGGTGACCTCACTGGTAGATTCTGTCTAACATTTAAGGAACTAGATGACTCTTATACCATACACAAAAATTAACTCAAAATGGATTTCAAACTGGAAACCCTCTGTGCATCAAAGGAAACCATAAACAAAATAAAAAGGCAACCAGTGAATGAGAGAAAATGTTTGCAGATCATATATCTGATAAGGCGTTAATTCCAAAATATATCAAGAATTAAAAAAAAAAAAAAAGAATTCATACAGCTCAGTAGCAAACCCCGAAACAATTAGATTAAAAATGAATAGATGATCTGATTACACATTTTTCCTCCCAAAGAAAACATACAAATGGTCAGTAGGTACATGAAGGGATGCTTGACATAACTAATTATCAAGGAAATGCCAATCAAAATTATCATGAGATATCCCTCACACATTTTATAAAAAAAAAATGGCAAGGAAAAAAACATCGGTAAGAATGTGAAGACAAGTGAACCCTTGTGCACTGTTGGTGGTAAATAGTTACTGCCGCTATGGAAAATAGTATAGAAGTTCCTCAAAAAATTAAAAACAAAGCTACTGTATGATCCAGCAATTTCATTTGTGGATGTTTATCTGAAGGAAACCAAACACTAACTCAAAAATATACATACACCTCAATGTTCATTGCAGAATTATTCACAAGAGCTAAGACATAGAAGTTACTTAAGTGTCTGCCGATGGGCTAGTGGATAAAGAAAATGTGGTAGATGTATACAATGGGATATTATTCAGCCGTAAAAAGGAAGGAAATCTTGCCATTTGTAACAATATGGATGGAACTAAAGGACATTATGCTACATGAAATAAATCAGACAGGATGACAAATATCATATGATCTCATTTATATGTGGAATCTAAAACCAAACCAACCAACCAACCAAAGAACTGAATTCATAGATAGAGAAAACAGATGGGTGGTTGCCAGAGGCACTGGGTAGCGGGTAGGTTTTTCCCACTGAAGGATTTTATTCCTAGCTGCAGACTTTTTTCCCTTTGTCTCTTTTCAAGGGCTTTTTCTTTATTCACCTTCTAGATGCCACTTTCTCTAACCACCATCCTGGACTCATTCTTCTCTACTCTGCCATACATGTCCGGATCCACACTCTGAATCTGCTTCCATGCATTTCTTACAGTGACATCAATCTCAATAATGGTAACTCCATTTTCCTCACTCAAATCTACCTTTCAGGTGTCCTTGAATTGTCTCTCTCCTCTCATCAAAACCTCAGCAAATCTTTGTTCTATCTTTAGGATGTCCAGAATCTGACCACTTCCTAAAACCTTCAGTGCTACCATCCTGGTAAAGACAAGCTTCTACTGGGTGGATTATTGCAATTGATAATCACCTAATTGGTTTCCTCATATTTCCCACTTCCCCTTGCTGGGAATATGACAAATATAACTGCTTTGAGTTAGGGACTTTTTTTCCTCATGGCCAAATCTTTAGCACCCATGCTTGACACGTTAAAGGACACAATACTATTTCTTGAATAAATGCATGAATGAATGGAAGGATGAATGACAGCTCTTGCTGAGGAAATTCTTACTATGTTACATTATTATCACTGTCATTGGAGAGGCTGAGGCACAGGAAGTCTAAGTGGCTTACATAGACATGCTAGCATTGGGAGGTACAGTGGGGATAATCTAGCCCAATCCTGTCATTTTATCTAGAAGTGGAAACAAGGGAGAGTGAGAGGTTGAAGGGGAAATGACCTGGTTGAAAGAGAAGTGAATCAGTTACTGAACCTCAGCTAGGGCCCCGCTGTCCCAGTTCCCTGTCTGGTCCTCACTGTTCCTCTATCCAGTTGTCCTCATTCTTGGCAGTTCAGCCTGGAAAAGTATTCCCTTGATGTCTTACCTTCAGCTTTTCTCTTCTATTACTTTGTTTTTGGTACAAACTTTATGGACATCTCCCTAAGCTAACTGAAAAGATTTTGAATCTCTCCTAAGTCAAGGTTAGTTGACGAAGTTTCACCCGAGAGAAAAGACATTCCATGGGGAAGTTGTTCCCTTGACTAGAGTGTGTGGATTAATTTATTTCAAGAATCTTAACTTATTCAAGGACTAATTACAAACATTGGAGTTTCAGTGGGTGGGTAAGTTTTCTTCATGAAAACAAAGGTCTTAAAACCTCTTTTCTGCTTTCTGTGGCATTTGTTTATTTCCTAGCTATTATAAATCAACTCCAATCCAGATTCCCTGAATTTTTCTTTTTTTGGTGATTCATCTTAGACATCATCTGCTTTGTGTTCTAAAAGCTCCCAGGGACATTGGTGCTTTTCTCCAGGGCAAGGTTTGATCCTTGAGTAGCAGTAACAACCACTGTCTAGTCCTCAGTGCAGAAAGAGCACTGATTTCTGAATTAGTAACCTGGGAAATAACTGGTATGCAGCTTGGGAATCCAATTACCCTCTCTCCATCTCATTTACCTCATCTATAAACAGAAGAGGTTAGAGTAAAAGGTCTCTAAATGTTTTCAGCTCTAGTCAGAGTGGCTGAGCTGGGTGTGAACTGAACTTTGTTCAGGGGGACTTGAGAGAGAAATCCACTGAGATGGTGATATTAGCTAAGGCACCTCTCTTGTCAGGATTTAGGATTCCAAAGGGGGATTTCAATTCTCTATCCTGTTCTAGTTTCTCCAAACCAGATCATCTCCTTGAGTAATGATCATTTCTAGCAGAGTGGCCAACTTCATGCTGACTTGGAGGCACTCAGGAGCACTTGAGATCCATCTGGCTCAATTCTTTGTTCTGAGATAGAACTAACCACAGCAGCTATTTTGACTTAAAGGTAGTTGATATGACTGGAAGTGCAGAGTCTCTAAACAGCCATGGGATGTTGGGTGAGTCAGTTTCTCTCTTAGAGCCTCAGTGTTCATTTGCTCAGTTCAGCTCAGTCATGTCCGACTCTTTGTGACCCCAGACACTGCAGCATTCCAGGCTGCCCTGTCCATCACTAACTCCTGGAGCTTACTCAAAATGAGCTGGTTGGGTTTAAAGTATTTGCTTTTCTTTGGTGGGGGTAATGAATTCAATTTATTTAATTTATTTTTATTGTGGTAAATAATACAAAACATAAATTTGATAAGCTTCAAGTCCTTTATAATTTTGGAATTCTGTGAGTTACCATTTGGGAATTACAAAGTGGGAAACCGTGATTGGGATGGAGCTTCCATTACCTCACTCTGAGATCAGCCCCATTGGCACATGAAGATTTCTATTATATTTTCTTCAGGCATTGTCTCCATTCTATCATTATGCTCTGGTCCAGAGTCTAGCAGTTTACCTAATGTAGAGTCTATGTGTTCAAAGACTGATTTGGGCTTTTGTATGTTGATCACTCCCCCCACCCCTCATCCTTCTAGTGAGGCAACATTGCGTTGAGAGAGGAGGTATGTTTTACCAGCTCAGTGGGAGAGATGGTGGAGGTGAATGAGGGGTGGGTAGCAGAGACAGGAACAGATACTGAAAGGCAAAGATGACGGAAAAAGAAAACGTAGTTTTCAAAGTTACCAGTTACTCCTTCTACTAGGGATGAAGACTGGAAAAACTGGATCCTCCTTGATTTCTCTCTTATCTCTGAGTGACCTCTCAGATTGGCCCTAGAATATTGTCGTTAGTTTCTCTAGTGAATCAAAAAACATTGAGTTCATACTCATACAAGAAATATATGTGTTGGGGAATCAATATACATTGGATGTCCTATAGAAGAGAACATTTAATTTTAACTCTTCAGTATGTGTTTATGTGCCTAGAAACTGTATAGGGTAGTGATTAAAGAACATACCATCTGGAGTTAAATTGCTTGGGTTGAAATCCTGGCTCCACGGCTGTGTAAACTTAGGCCAGTGAATTCATTTACCTGTGCTTCTCTTTCTTCCCCTCATATGTGAAAAATGGGGTGATAAAAATATGCACATCCCAGGTTTGTTCTGGAAATTAAATTAATTAATGTATATAAAATAAAAAGCCCAAACAAAAACAGACTAGTAGATGCAGAGAACAAAATGTTGGTTGCCAGAGGGGAAGGGTGTTGGGGGAAGGATGAAATAGGTGAAAGGGATTAGGAGGTACAAACTTCTAGCTACAAAATAAATAAGGTGTAGGCATGTAATGTGTACATAGGGAATATAATCAGTAACATTGTGGCAACTTTGTATGGTGACTGATGGCAACTGGTCTTGTTGTATACTGAGTCACTATATTGTATACCGAAAACCAATGTAATATTGTATGTTAATTATGACTAAAAAAAAAACTGTGTGACATATGATGCCATTGAAATACTACTATTGTCAACCAAAGTGCAATTAATAGAAAAATATAATAAAAACATTAAACAGATAATTTGAATACTAGGATATGTATTTCTTGGTAGAGATAAAGAAACAGTATTATAATTATAAAGAATCTATTCATTGCTAAAGAAAAGCAGTACAATGAACTGCTTACTGTAAGAGTGTGAAGGTAGGACTATGTTATTTCTGTAGTAATCACATTCTTCCTGCACTCTAAAAAGAAGGGAATACTAAACACAGCGAAGGGAGAAAGAACATTTTGCATTAGGAAATAGCTGCATAATGTTCATTTTGGGGATGACAGTTGCAAAAATAGGCAATGGCCAGTTCAAGAAGAACCTGGAATTCATGCTAAGCATATTGGAATTTGTGCTGTAGGCAATGCGGAGGTGTTGATATATTTTAGGTAGAGTATTAGCCTGATTTGCTATGCATTTAAGAAAAATCACCAAAGTATTCTTTCAGTGCTCAGAGAAGATACATATGAGTTGGAGTGTTAATCATGAGAGGGCATCCCAGTGGCTCAGTGGTAAAGAATCTGCCTGCCAATGCAGGAGATGCAGAGACTTGGCTTTGATCTCTAGGTTGGGAAGATCCGTTGGAGGAGGGCATGGCGACTCTTTGCAGTATTCTTACCTGGGAAATCCCATGGACAGAGGAATCTGGAAGGCTACAGTCCATGAGATCACAAAGAGTCGGACATGACTGAGCGTACACACACACATTAATCACAAGATTCCTTGAATGCACAGGACTGGAATTAGGGTTAGAAGGTGGATAGGATTGAAAGGGATAGCAGAGGGCATTTCTAATGAAGTGGGCTCTGCGGTGGGAATGAGTATTGTGGGCTTGTGGGAGGAGGAGAGGACCCTGAGTTGAATAGGGGTGAGTTGAAGTTTAGTTGGCTAAAAAGGTGATGGTTGAGATGGCTCAGTCTGTGAAAGACTTTGAAAGTGAGCCAGAGGCATCCAGGGTTTTCCCTGGGTATTCCCAAGCAGTGGAGGATCTGAGGAAGGAGAGGTCTGGGAAAGAATTTTCTGGCTGTAGTCTGCAGGATGGATGGAATGGGAGGCTGTAGAGACTAAGAGGCTTTGTGACTTAGGCATCAGCTGACAGCAGGTGTGAAGGTGGGGGCAGCAAGGTTGGAGAGAAAGTGCACATAGGAGAGATGATTAAAGATAAAATTAATGGATTGTGGTGACTGACTGAGTATAGGAATGAGAGGCATGAATCACGTTTGACATCAAAGCTACAAGCCTGGGCATCTTGGAGGCTGTCGGTGTCATCACAGTCTCTTCCGGATCACACTTGCTTGTAAGTCTCCTGTTATTCCATAGCCTAGTCTTACCAGCTTCAATCTGTCACTGTCCCAGTCTTTTCCTTCTGTTCATGAGTGTGGATGTGGTAGAAGGAGATTTTTGTGATGTCTCACAATCTTACCTTTTAACCATTCAGCGACTGGATTTTCCAAGGTGTGATGCTGCCACGTATTCCTAATGCTTCTGAGAGCCTCGTGTCCACAACACCACTACCAATGGAAAGGGCACCATGCTATGATGAATTTATCAATATTGCTTGCATTTGGTCATGAGTACCAATGTCGTTTCTATACTGCATGCATCAATATCTTTCAGGAAACTGTCTCTTGACTAGAGAGAGTTTCCATAGGTGACTGAGCGCCCCCCCCCATGTTTTTTTACCCCTGCGAAGAAGTTTAGAGTAGTCATATAAATGACAAAGAAAAATTTCATTGGGTTTTAATTGAGGTTGCCTAAATTTGTATATAAAGTTAAGAATAGTCAAAATTATTAAGTTAACTTTTATTATTTAAATGTAATTTGTAAGAATTTGGGGGGATGGATATGTTTTCCATTTGACATATGTATTTTCTTGTAGTAGTTTTATGGTTTTCTCTGCATAACTATACTACATTTCAAAGTACTTATTTTTTTTTTCTTGGCTATCATAAAAGGAATATTTTTGAGTTGTGTTTTTAACTAGTAATTGTATTTTAATTTTTTATTGTGTTAGTGATGTTCAGATTTATGTATGTATTTGTTTACTTATTTATTCATTTCCTAGGTTTATGTATTAGGTTTTGCTTGCAAGAAACAGAAGCCCATTAAACTAGTTTAAGCAGAGAGGAGAATTTATTTGAGGAATAAGGGGCATTCTCTGGTACCCAGGTACACAGGGACTGAATCAGGAATACTTTCTGCCATGATCTTTCTCTCTACTATTATTCTTGCTCTAGAACACTAGTCTCTTATTTTTTTTTATCTTCAGGTTTGGTGACTTTACATAATCCTAAAATTTTAAAAATAAAATTGTGTGTATTTCATATTTATAACTTGGTATTTGATGGTCATATACATAATGAAATGATGACTACTGTTAAACCAATTGACATATTCATCTCCTCCTGTGGTTACTCTTGGTGTCTGTGGGTGTGTGTGAGAACACTTGTAATGTGCTCTCAGGAAATTTTGAAGTTCAGCATCCATCCTGATGTGAGAAATTATGACATGTATGACTTTGTTCCCATCTGTCTATATCATTGACTTCTGTTTTCTCTGTTGGTCCTAGTCCTTATTGATCAGGTGCAGTTTTACTTTTCCAAAAGAATATTTCTTGGAAATTTCAGTGTGAAATCAGAGATAAGAGGAAAAGCAATGGGTGAAATTTACAGCAGAGAGTCAAGGTCTTCATACTGTTTCTTCCTTATTTTTCATGGATCCTATGTGGTGAAATATGCCTAATATGGTGCCTTAATCCAGAGAGGATTGTTTGGAATCAGATGTTGTGATCCATATTTCTTTTGTTTTCTGTGAGAGCATGTGTGTGCGTGTGCATGCTCCATCACTCACTCACTTATGTCAGCAAGTAGTGTCTTACTCTTTGAGACCCAGTGGACTCTAGCCCGCCAGGCTCCTCTGTCCATGGAATTTTCCAGGCAAGAATACTGAAGTGGGTTGCCATTTCCTACTCCAGGGGATCTTTGAGACCTAGGGATCAAACCACTGTCTCTTGTTTTGGCAGGTGGATTCTTTACTACAGTACCACCTGGGAAGCCCACTCTGAGGGTGTATAGATGTATACAAGGTGCTCAGTTAAGTATCTGCTCAGGGAAATAACTCACAGAGGAATCTTCATCTTGGTATCATATACTTTGCTGCTGGCCACCAACCGGGAACGGGGACAGGCAGTCTGGTCAGTCACCACAGTGCTCTCAGAGGACAAGCTCTGCGAGTTCAGGATCTGTGAGTTGTCTGAGCAGTGTGCCAAGAGTTGTGGAAGTGATAGTGAAATGATGGAGACAAACTACTAAGTGGAATTCTCTACAAAGTGTTTGAGCACTGGTTATGTAAACACAGTTATTGAAGCTGCAGGGCTGGTGAAGGACTCTGACCTGAGTGAGTTGAGGGCTAGAATGGAGTGAAGAAAACAATACAGAGGGCCTTTTGGAAAGGGGAGGATTAACAATGGGAGGATGATTCCCTGAAGAAAAGATGAGGGATAGAAGGAATTTAGAATTTAGAAGTAGTAGTGTGTCATGGGGATTTCCCAATAAATTTGATCCATCAAAATGCAATGAAGATGGTAAAAATATAAGAGCTGAACTTGAATGACTCCCTAAATTCAGAATATCTTCTGGTGGGTTAGAAGAAACCCTATGAATTCAACCTGATTCTGAGTCCTACAGTTGGCTACTTTCTGTGTGATCTTGAGTAAATAAACATTTCTCTGAGCCCTCATTTTCTAATATATAAACTATTGTTAGATTGGTCATATTTAATGCTCAGTGAGCACATATTGCCTAAATAGATGAGTTCATGATAAATTTTTGCCGTAAACTGATTTACACTGTCCAGTTTGCTATAAATGAGGTGAATTTGTTATAATTGGTGTTCATTTCATTGCAGATTTCTGATTACCTCCGGTCCAGTACATATGAATCAACTCCATGGCGAGGACCAATAACGTGACTGAGTTAATTATCGCCGGTCTTTTCCAGGACCCAGAGGTGCAGAGAGCGTGCTTTGTGGTCTTTCTCCCCGTGTACTTGGCCACGGTGGTGGGCAACGGCCTCATTGTCCTGACGGTGAGAGTCAGTAAGAGCCTGCGTGCCCCCATGTGCTTCTTCCTTAGTCACCTGTCGCTGGTGGAGATCAGTTACTCCTCTACAATCGTCCCCAAATTCATCACAGACTTACTTTCCAAGATTAAAACCATCTCCCTGGAGGGCTGTGTGGCTCAGATATTCTTCTTTCACTTGTTTGGCGTTGCTGAGATCTTCCTGCTCACGGTGATGGCCTATGACCGCTACGTGGCCATCTGCAAGCCCCTGCACTACACAGCCGTCATGAGCCGGCCTGTGTGCCACCGTCTGCTGGCTGCTTCCTGGCTGGGGGGCTTTTCTCACTCCATGGTTCAGATCATGATCACTCTCCAGTTACCCTTCTGCGGTCCCAACGTGATTGACCACTACTTCTGTGACCTCCATCCCTTGTTCAAGCTTGCCTGCACTGACACCTCTGTGGAGGGGGTCGTTGTGTTGGCCAACAGTGGATTATTCTCCATCTTTTCTTTCCTCCTCTTGGTGTCCTCCTATATTGTTATCCTGGTCAGCTTGAGGAACCATTCAGCAGAGGGCAGACGCAAAGCCCTCTCCACCTGTGCCTCTCACCTCACGGTGGTCATCTTGTTCTTTGGACCCGCCATCTTCCTCTACATGCGGCCCGCCTCCACCTTCACTGAGGACAAGCTGGTGGCCGTGTTCTACACGGTGGTCACCCCCATGCTGAACCCCATCATCTACACACTCAGAAATGCAGAGATGAAAGTTGCGTTGAAGAGCTTGTGGGGCAGGAAAGTAAACTCAGGGTTGCAATAAAAATGAAAATATTAAAAAAAATTAGTATGTATAGGGTGACCAAATATGATTCTGACTTTAGTGAATATGAGCAAGAGAGGAAAATTTAACCTGTTCATGTTTTTTGTTGTATTTTTTTTCATTTATTTTTATTAGTTGGAGGCTAATTACTTTACAATATTGTAGTGGCTTTTGTCATACATTGACGTGAATCAGCCATGGATTTACATGTATTCCCCATCCCGATCCCCACCCCCCCACCTCCCTCTCCACCCGATTCCTCTGGGTCTTCCCAGTGCACCAAGTCTGAGCACTTGTCTCATGCATCCAGCCTGGGCTGGTGATCTGTTTCACCCTTGATAATATACATGTTTTGATGCTGTTCTCTCGAAACATCCCACCCTTGCCTTCTCTCACAGGGTCCAAAAGTCTGTTCTGTACATCTGTGTCTCTATTTTATTTTATTAGTTTTTACAACACTGCCCTAGGATGATGAGAATTTAATTTTCCTTTAGACACCACCAGAAAATTCCAAGCTTCCCTTGAAACTCAGTGCTGCCATCATTAAACCCAAATGCCCCACAGAATTCACGCTTATAAATTATTTTCTGACTACTTCCTTTTGTGTCAGCTTTGTTTTATTCTATCTTCATGGTCATTAAACAATAAAATATATAATTCTTAGGTGCTCTAGATATGTGTGGTTCTTTAATTTCTATGAAGCTTATTTTATAAATAAAGATTTGTTGTTGATGATTTAGTTGCTAAGTGGTGTCTGACTCTTTTGCAACTCTGTGGGCTGTAGTCCGCCAGGCTCCTCTGTCCATGGGATTTCCCAGTCAGGAATGCTGGAGTGGATTGCCATTACCTTCTCCGGGGGTCTCCCTGACCCAGGAATTGAAATCATGTCCCCTGTATTGGCAGGTGGATTCTTTACTGCATACCCACCTGGGAAGCTCAAATGAAGATCTAGGTACCAGTAAAAAATTTACTAAATGACTGAAGAAACTTGTTTGCAAAATAGTAACTGACTTATTCCTGAGAATCCAACCAAGCTTGCCTGTCCACTAAGTGATGGAATGAGGGCGCCCTTTTATCAGTCTATGTGGCCTCAGACTTCCCTGGCAGTTCCAGAAGACCTTGGCTCCTGCTCTGTCTAAACCTTCACTGTTTCAGTCTGATCAGAACCAGGCCTCAAAATTCTTCCAGATACCATTCTCTTCATAAAACATGTGCCAATTTCATTGGGTTGGGAAGACAACTTCCTGTGAAAACTAACTGGCCTTTGCTTATATGGACAGCTTTTTAGGGTATTTAAGCCTATTTTATACTATTGCTATTTCTGGATGTTTATATCTTGAAGTCTACTTGAGGGCTGAACATTACTTACCTTTATATTCTACTTCAGTGTTGGCATAATTTTATGCACATACTATGTCCTCAGCAAAGTTGAATAAATGAATACAAAATTAAATAGATTAATGGATAACAGAATATATGAATGGCATGTAAACTCTGGTGTCAAGGTTCATACACAGTGATGTGAAGAATAAAGAATGTCCTATGGCCTCAGCATCCAATCCTAAGCTTCAATTTCTAGAGTATACTTTTACAATTATTTTCTTGGCATAGAAATGGTGAAATTTCACTTGGCATTATAGAATCACCCCAATTAACAAACAATCTACATTAACCATCTTAATGTTAACAGGTATGCTATCATTCACTTCAGTTCAGTCACTCAGTCGTGTCCAGCTCTGTGACCCCATGAATCGCAGCATGCCAGGCCTCCCTGTCCGTCACCAACTCCCGGAGTTTACTCAAACTCATGTCCATTGAGTCGGTGATGCCACCCAACCATCTCATCCTCTGTCATCCCCTTCTCCTCTTGCCTTCAATCTTTCCCAGCATCAGGGTGTTTTCAAATGAGTCAGTTCTTCACATCAGGTAGCCAAAGTATTGGAGTTTCAGCTTCAGCATCAGTCCTTCCAATGAAGATTCAGGACTGATTTCCTTTAGGATGGACTGGTTGGATCTCCTAGCTGTCCAAGGGACTCTCAAGAGTAACACTGAGGCTATCATTAGAGAGTAAAACTTGCTAATACGCTTGAGTCATGACGACAGAAGAAATATTGCTTCAAGTCATGATTTGGTGAGATTAAGATAGAATTGCCACTTTATTAAGTTTCTGTACAGAGCATCTGAGATTGTGTTTTCACCCCAAATATTTTTGGTTTCTTATATACCATCTTTTCCCGTATAAGACCTGCGTAGTTCATGTCATGTTGTATTTTAGATAAGCTCCTTGTACTCCTTGGTATCAACCATAGCTCTTTCTGAGCTGTTCTTATTTAAATGTCTTCTCTTCTTTGGCGATCCATAAGGCAAAGTGCACAGATTTTAGGGAGGAACACTTGGATTTAAATTCCCACCTTGTTATCTTCTATCTGTACAACATTGGGTTCATCCACTTTTTCTCTTGGTGTCAGCACGCTGTGATTTGTGGAAAGATTGTGGCATGTGGAGAGAGATTAGAATTAAATTTTATTTATTTATTTACTGCTGTGCTGGGTCTTTATTGCTGTGCGGATTTTCTCTAGTTGTGGCGAGCAAAGGGCCACTCTCTACTTGCAGGGT
This sequence comes from Cervus canadensis, assembly GCF_019320065.1. Lineage (NCBI taxonomy): Eukaryota > Metazoa > Chordata > Mammalia > Artiodactyla > Cervidae > Cervus > Cervus canadensis. The sequence continues at coordinate 71,945,453 of NC_057396.1, forward strand.
TCGGGCTTCTCACTGCGGAGGCTTCTCTTGTTGCGTAGCACAGGCTCTAGACCGCACGGGCTTCAGTAGCCGCATCGCGTGGGCTCCTTAGTCGAGGCTCCCGGGCTCTGGAGCACAGGCTCAGTAGATTGGTGCACGGGCTTAGCTGCTCTGCGCATGTGGGATCTTCCCGGGCCAGGGATTGAATCTGGAAACAAGATTACATTTTTGTTTTATGTCTCTCTGTCTCCCCTGGTGGCTCAGAGGTTAGAGCACCTGCCTCCAATGCGGGAGACCCGGGTTTGATCCCTGGGTCGGGAAGATCCCCTGGAGAAGGAAATGGCAACCCACTCCAATATTCGTGCCTGGAGAATCCCATGGACGGAGGAGCCTGGTAGGCTACAGTCCACGGGCGGTCGTAAAGAGTCGGACACGACTGAGCGACTTCACATCAGTGAGATAACATGGGAGTGCCGGAAAGGCTTTTCTAACTTCCTTGGTGCCCCCATCCCATTCATATAATTCTAATATCAGAAATTCCCCAGTAGGAGCTTTGTTTCAGGGGAGTAGGACTTTACTAGAAGGGAAACTATTGTTAATCACTAATATCTTAATTTGGATAGTTTTACAAGATGGTTTTCTTTTCTTTCTAGATGGTTGTTATCTGGCCACTGAAATACGGTTCAATCCAAATCCAGTTCATCGTCTTCTTTTGCTGTGAGCTAAGAATTGTTTTTACATTTTAAATGTTTGAAAAAAAAATCAAAGTAGGGTAATACGTTGTGATACATGAAAGTTATACATAATTCAAATGTTAGTGGCCATAAATAAGGTTTCATTGGGCTATAGTTGTACCCAGTATTTTTCTTCTTATTTATGGCAGTTTTTGAGTTAGATTGCCATGAGTAGTTGTGATACAGTGTGGTCTACATAGCCTAAAATACTTACCATGTAACCCTTTAGAGAAATTTGCCTGTCCCTGGCTTAAGCCATATGAAGTTTATTGTTTATTCAACAAGAAGCTGGGAGGTGAGCGGTCCCAGGGTTGTTTTGTTGTTCCTATGATGCCCAAGCACCTGGCTGGTGCCCCTTCAATTCTCTAGGCTGTCCCGTCCTGGCTGCTAGACGTCCATGTAGCTCTTGGTGTTATCTGCTCACATACAGGGAGGGAGAGGCTCTCACTTTACTGTGGGAAACATTTCCCAGAATTCCCCGGAACAACTCTGACTCCTGTTGACCAGGACTCGGTCATATGTCTATGCTGAGATGTAAAGGAGGCTGGAATAGTAAGTAGTGAAAATAGGAATGAGATTATAATATTAGACCAAATATTGTGTTTCCTCTGAGCTGGTCACCCTGCTGTTCAATAATGTCATGGTTCTTTCATTAAATAAGGGATGTCTCCACAGGGAGTTTTGGTGGAGGGAACCCTAGGGGATAATGATGTGGGCACAGTTAGGTTGTTAAAGGATTTGAATCTGGTGCCAGAGTCTTCGACTGAAATCCAGTGTAACCACTTAGAGACTGTGCAACCCCAAGTAAATGACTAAAACCCGTAATTCAGCTTCCTTAATTAGCATGAAAGTTTGGACCAAGTGCAAGAAGCATTTATTTTTTTAACCATGCTGCACAACATGTGGGATCTCAGTTCTCTAACCAGAGATGGAACCTGTGCCCCATGCACTGGAAGCATGAAGTCTTACCCACTGGGCCACCAGAGAATTCCCAAGAACCATTTTCCTAGCAATACTGTTTTCCTGACAGCACACCCGGATTTTTTCCCTGATGAATGATAAAGGATTGAGGCCCTAGGATGTGAGTTCTTTTGTGAAATTTAAAATCTCTTGTTACAAGAAATTTAAACCATATACAGCTGTTATCATCATAGCATGGTTAATAGACTCACCTGTACCAGATACCTAGTTTCAATAACGATCAATTTAGGAGAAATCTTGGTATGTCTCTATCAGGGTATCTCAATGGCAACATTGTTGACATTTTGGTTCAGATACTTTTGGGAGGCTGTCCTGTTCATGTAGGATGTCCTGGAATCCCAGGCTTCAACCTACTGGATGCCAGGAGTAACACATCTCCACCCAAACTGTGACAAGGACAAATGTCTCCAGATATTGCCAAATGTCCTCTCAGAGGAAAATCACCCCCAGTTAGGAACCACTGATTTGTACCAGTTTCTCCTTCCATCCAAAATTTAGAGTGTTCTGGAACATCCCTGGTGGCCCAGTGGTTAAGAATCCACCTTCCAACCCTGCTGATGCGATTCCATCCCTGGTTGGGAGCTAAGATCCATCATGCCTGAGGGCGACTAAGCCCGCGGCCAAAACTAGATAGAGGCCCCCGGGTGCAGGCATTGGAGAAAGCCCACATGCCACGGTGGAAGATCCTGCAGGCCTCGGCGAAGACCTCGTGTGCCGCAGCTAAGGCCCGCCACAGCCAAGGAAGTAAATAAAAACAGGAAACACCCCAAATTCCCAAAACAAAACAAAAAAAAACTAGAGTGTTCCTATATCATCCTTGGTAAACTGAAATGAGGTAAAGCAAAGTGGCAATCACCTTAGGACACATATTGCTAACAGACACATAAAACAAATCAAGATAAACCACCGATGCTCACAGACACAGCTGAGAGTTACGGCAGCTTGATGCTGAAATGCTTGGCAGTGCCAGTTGCTTGGGGCGTGTGCTGCCTCTGTAATGCTCACTTGTTAAGACAAATGCTGCTATTTTCCCTTTTTATCTTTTTCTGTAAAAGGAAAAAATCCTTTTCGGGAAACAGGTAACAGGAAAATAGTGGTGGTGTGAAGTGAACCTATGAAAAGTGGGGGATGCCTGTAACCTCGTCCAAACCAAAGGCCAGGAGAAGCGCTATCTCAGTTTTCTGACACACACCACCCATATTCCTTGGACCCATCCTTTGAGTGGTGTCTTGTCATGTGAAGTCACATGACTGAGTTTGTGATAAGCAAGAGGTGGATCTAACTGACCTCTGCATGGTATAGGGACCCACAGCCTAAGTGCCCTGTGAACACTGGGTGAAATTACTTTAATATATTCCCTATTGACTTCTGAAGTTATGTTACCTACAAGGAAGTTTGGGATGTTAGTACCCAGGTCCTGCTTCCCATGAGGCAGGTGCCTGATGAGGAAGGGGAAAGACATGGCTCTCTGGGGACCAGTCGTCTCTCATTTGATCATCATGCCTTCCGCCTGGCATCCCTTAGCAGGGAGAACTCAAGGCTGAGCTGCCAGAATTCTTCTTTTTCTGTGGAACATGGAAAGACAAGAGTTCTGTGTTCTTCTTAATCAGGTGGAGTAGACCCACGGGCTTAGTCCCAACATTCCCAAGCGTAAGGCTGGAAAGGGGAGCCGATTTCCCATCTGGCAACTCCTGAGCTATATGAGCTCTGGTTGTGAGCTTGGCCTGACTGCTTTGAAACTGTATAACTGAGACCTGCACTACGTAAGGGATGTTCTCGGGGCGTTATTTGCCCCTCTGTGACCAGAGCAGAAAAAAGATCTGGGGTGAGACATCAAAGGCACAGAAACTCTGGGTGAGTTTTGTTTTGTGAGCATGTGATCATTACAACTCCCCTTTGAAAGTGAAGGGAATGCTACCAGGAAGGCCTTGGTATTTTGCAAAGTGCTCTCACGCTGGCCTGGTCTTTGCCTGAGGCAAGCACCGCGCTCAGACCTGGGATTCAGGGATGGAGAAGATGTGGTCTTGGTCCTTGGTGACCTTTGTTCTTTCAGTATTTGCTGAACTTCTGTGATGTACCAGATACTGCGCTAAGAAGGCTAGGATGATCTATATGCACTGATCCTCCATCCTATGTACATTCAGTGAGTGTGATTTTGTGCAGGTGCTTTAGTTGGCACTGGAGATAGAGTGGTGGTAAGAAATAATCTCTGCTCTAAAAGTTCAGTCTGGTGGGGCAGATGGTCACATAAAATAATTATAGTAAATTCAATGTGTGTGTGCTTGCTAAGTGGCTTTAGTTGTGACTGACTCTTTGTGACCCCGTGAACTGTAGCTCACCAGGCTCCTCTGTCCATGGGGTTCTCCAGGCAAGAATACTGAAGTGGGTTGCATGCCCTCCTCCAGGGGATCCTCCCGACCCAGGGATCGAACCCCCGTCTCTTGCATCTCCCGCTTTGGCAGGGTGATTCTTTACCATTAGTGCTACCTGGGACGCCCTACAATTCAATGTGCAAAGTGCAGTATTTCCAAAATGTTCTGAGAGGAGGGTCACTGAGCCTAGGGTTCTATGGATTGCAGAGATGGATTTCCTATTTCTGAGAAGGTTCAAAGGTTGCAGAGTTTGAATGGTAGCATTTCAGGTACGCAAGGGACTATTATATAATTCACTCCTTAAGGAAGGAGTCTTTTGTTTCATATCATTTCAGATCACCCTTCCAAATTACTGCCTCCTGGTGACTACATCATGGCTAAAACACACAATGTGACAGAGTTTATTTTCCTGGGACTTTCTTCCAATCAGCTGGTGCAGAAAGTCTTCTTTGTGATATTTCTGCTCCTGTATGTAGCCATCGTGCTGGGGAATTTCCTCATTGTCCTCACTGTCATGAGCAGCAGAAGCCTTGGCTCCCCCATGTACTTCTTCCTCAGCTACCTCTCCTTTGTGGAGATCTGCTACGCCTCGACGACAGCCCCCAGACTCATCTCAGATCTGCTGGCTGAAAGGAAAGCCATATCTCTGTGGGGCTGCATGTCACAGGTTTTCTTTATTCACTTGTTTGGTGGCACTGAGATTTTCCTGCTCACCGTGATGGCCTATGACCGCTACGTGGCCATCTGCAAGCCCCTCAGCTACACCACCATCATGAACCGGCAGGCGTGTGCCTTCCTGGTGGGGGCAGCGTGGATGGGGGGCTTCGTGCATTCCTTGGCCCAAATCCTTCTCATCTTCCGCTTGCCCTTCTGTGGCCCCAATGTGATCGACCACTATTTCTGTGACGTGCTTCCCCTGCTCAAACTTGCCTGCTCTGACACCTTCCTCGTTGGTCTTCTGATCGTTGCCAACGGGGGGACCCTGTCTGTGATCAGCTTCGTGGTCCTCTTAGCCTCCTATGTGGTCATCTTGCTCCATCTGAGGACTCGGAGCTCCGAGGGGCAGCGCAAGGCCCTGTCCACCTGTGGGTCCCACATCACTGTGGTCACCTTGTTCTTTGGGCCCTGCGTCTTCATCTATCTGAGACCTTCCACCACCCTGTCTGCGGACAAGATGGTGGCCGTGTTCTACACGGTGATCACCCCACTGCTCAACCCTGTCATCTACTCCCTGAGAAACGCTGAAGTGAAGAAGGCCATGAAGAGGCTGTGGGTCAGAGCGATGAAGCTAGAAGAGAGGTAGAGGCTGATCTGTGGTCTTGGTCTTGGTCTTGATCTGTGAGTTCAGAATGATGCTAAGACCAGCATTTAAAAATCCTATTATAGAGGAAAATAAAAACAGAGAAATGCTCACAACAAACATTTTAATAAAAATATGTATATTATTGCATTCAATAAAAATGTAAAAGATTATGTCTAAGTAGATGTAAAGATTGGAAGCAAATCTACTCCATCTTTTCAGTAGTCAGAAAAAAAAAAGATGTCTAGTCCAAACTGAAGGGGCAGAATGGGACGAAGTTCAGTTCGCAGGACTTGTTAGTTCTAGAGTATTCTAACTGGTTTCCATGCTCAACTTCATTATAATTACTTGTAAAATATTTCCTCTTATGGATATACTGTTACTTAAGTCATTGTTATGGTTATAAGTTTAGATCATTTCTAATTTTTTAGTCATATAAGTAACACTGAGGGAAAAATAATACTGAGGTCAGGATCTGTGAATAGAAATATTTTACTGTATTTTTTTAAAGAAGCTCACTTGCTATTCTGGCCTGGAGAATTCCATGGACTGTATGGACATGGACATGGGGTCGCAAAGAGCTGGACACGATTGAGTGACTTTCACCTTCACTTGCTATAAATAATTTACTATTTTAAAAGTTATTGAAACCTTTAAGGCATAATGTTAAATTGAGGTTTAGAAATGCTGTAGTAACCTTCCTTGTGACAGAATTGAACATGATCACTTAACATTTTCTTGGTGAGAAGTAAGATTTCATGTAGTCTCAAAGTATCTCCCCACAACATATTTATTAGTTGCAAAAGTTAGTTGCAGAAGTCTACAGTGGAGAAACCTGGAATTCACCCCATTAAACAATTCCTCATAGTTAGCACCATCAGTATTGAGACTGGAGAGGCGCACAGTATTATTACTGTGATATTCCTACCACAATATGTAACCTGAGTCTAATCATGACAACATATCGTGGAAACCCCAACTGAGGAATAGCCTGCAAAGTTATTAGCCTATGTTCTTGTAAAATACAGGACAAAAGAATTGAAGAATTTTTCTAGATTACAGAGAGATGATAACCAAATGTAACCTGTGATCCCTGACTGGATCCTGTACTAGATGAAGGTCATTAGTTGATAAAAGTGCTGTAGGTGAGGTATTTTTAATAATAAATGATCTATAGTTAATTTCCTGATGTTGACAACTGTAATGTGTTTATGTCTTAGAAAGTCCTTGGATCAAGGAATTGCTCATTAAGATATGTAAAAGTGAATGAACAGTAGCACCAACTTTCTGACATTTCAGAAAAAATTCTGCCTATCTATTTATCAATTGAGAGAGTGAATGATAAAATGTGATAAAATATTAATATTTGGATCAAGGATATAAAGGAATCCTTTGTATTATTATTGCAACTTTTTTGTAAGTCAGAAATTATTTTAAAGTTAAAATATTTTGAAAATTAAAGACAGCTTGTGTACAACTTCCATTTTTAGGTTTTTTGGTAAGTGAGGAGGATAGTTTTAATTATTATTTAGCTTTGAGTCTTATTTACAAAGTTTTTAATGTTTTTAAACATGTAAACATTTAAACTTTAAAGTGTTTAAAGTTTTACATTTCTACATAGTAATATTTATCAGTTTTTCTTTTGATTTTTTTGCATTGTGTCTGTTTAGATTATCTTACAAGATCAACTAAACTCATATATTTAAAGAAATTAGTTAAAATTTTAATTTAATTTGTGAAATGATAATATATTCTTAACATTAAAAAACATCAGCAAAATAAAAAGATAGCCAAGTAGAAAGTTTCATTCCATTCTTTACCTCATTCCCACATCCCCACTAGATGAACAATTTTCTTAGTTTTCTTTTGGGGTTTCTCTAAGCAAATATTAGAATATATATATTATTACATGTAATATATATAACATATATAGTATATAAATATGTTTATATAATATATATTTATATTTATCATATAATTATATATATTATAATTATATTTATAAATATATTATGATATAGTAAAATATATGATATATGTAACATATAATAGACATTAAATGTTATATATTATATATTTAATATATTTATGATATTATACATCATATTATGATATATATGATTGTGATATTATAATATATATGATATATAAATATTATATAATATATAATATATTATTACATATATTATGATATATAATATATAATATATAATATATATAATTATTAAACACTATATTATAATATAATATATTTATATAATTATAATAATATATTATAATTATATTATATGTTAACATATTATATTTATACAACACATTATTATATATATATATTATATATTATCATAATATATAATGTATAATATATAATATATTTTATAATAGTATATATTATATTATATATAAATATATTATATAATATAATTATATATTATATATATTATAATTATAATGTATATTATAAAATCCCATATTATATATAGTACATATATTATATTATATATATATATTCCAGTATTTGTTTAAAGAAACCCCAAAAGAAAAATAAAAAACTGAGAAAATTGTTTATCTAGTGGGTATATATATATCTTTTATCTCTGTGTTTTACACAGACATACTATGTAAATGAACCTGAAATTTGCTTTATTTACTTAACAATATGTCTTGGAGATTTTTGTATATACAAGGAGAACTTCCTCTTTCTTGTAGTTTTGCCGTGTTCATTGAATGGATATGCAGTCATTACTTGTTCAGTCTTCCACTGATAAAAATTTGGATTGTTTTGAAGTGTTGCTGTGAATAACTTCGATTTAAATATGTGCCACTATGCTACCGTGTAGTTCTAGAAATAAAACTGCTTTAGATATTACCAAACTGTCCTTCACCTATTTGTACTCTCACCAACAACTTTGTGTTTCTTGTAAAATATTTTGCTTAATTTTGGGATTTTGCTAATCCAATAATTGAAAAAATGGGAAGTCAAATAATTTTAATTTTCATTTTCCTTATTTTGAATGAAGTTGCACATCTTTTTATACAGTTAAAAGACATTTGGGGAGCTCCCTGGCAGTCCTGTGGTTAGGACTCCACGCTTTCACTGGGACGAGCCTGGGTTCTGTTCCTGGTTGGGGAACTAGGATCTCACAAGCTGCTTGGTGTGGCTGAAAAAGCTATTTGTATTTTCTGTATAAACTGTTCCTATAATTTCCCTATCCGTATTTGGGTTGTGGTTCTTTTTATTAGGTTCAAAGGACTGTTTAAATGCAAATATTTGTTCTCTGGTATGAACTGTAGTGCCCGCATGTGTGCTAAGTCACTTCAGTCATGTCCGACTTTTTGTGACCCCATGGACTGTAGCCTGCTAGGCTCTGTCCTCGCAACTCTCCAGGCAAGGATACTGGAGTGGGTTACTATCCTCCTCCAGAGGATCTTCCTGACCCAGGGGTGGAACCTGCTTCTCCTGCGGCTCCTGCATTGTGGTCAGATTTTTTACCACTGAGCCACCGGGGAAGCCCTTCACAATGCATACACATGTCAGAACATCACACTGTATGTCTTAAATACGTACCATTCTTACTTTTCAAGTCTATTTCAATTAAAATAGAAAATTAAACTCAGTATTAACTCATGCGTATTTGCTCAGTTGCGTCTGACTTTCTGCAGCTCCATGGACGGCAGCCCGCCAGGCTCCTCTGTCCATGGGGATTCTCCAGGCAAGAATACTGGAGTGGGTTGCCTTGCCCTCCTCCAGGGGATCATCCCAGGTCTCCCGCACTGCAGGAAGTCTTTACCCACTGAGCTACCAGTATTAACTCTTTCTAAGCAGCTGGTGTGTGCGCGTGTGTGTGCGTGTGCACGCGCATGTGCATGTATACGCACGGGTCTCTGACTCACAGGGGTGAGGAAAGGCAGAAAGGAAACTCTCTCTTCCTGCATCTTTGGCCACAGAAATGCACACCCTGGGCCATTGTTTATATCACTTCCTGTCATTCCATCAGCCTGTGTTATTCCTAGAAGTCCTTCCCAGGTTCTGGATATAAAAAAGCTGTTAAACATACAGTGGTTTTACAACATTTATTTCTTTTTCAGAGATACAATGGTGAGAAGTTAAGAAATCCTGAGCCTATTACGGTAGCTAATGCCATTTAGTTAAAAAAAAAAGTTATGGAGATAGGCATTGATGGAGAAAGGTTTAACACAGGTTCCTTTAAGTAGTGAGAAATCCTGGGGCTTTAAAAATAGAGTTTCTGTTCTTGAAGTATTTAAGATGAGTTACAGGAGGAGGCCACATGCATACACCACTGTTTTATAATTTATTTGGCCAAACATACAAAGCTCCAAGGAAGTAGCATGGCTGCAAGAACAGAAGCAGGCTAGGGGCATATTCTAGTTCTATTTAATTCTGGCCTCTTTGCTTCATAGTGAGGCACCAGCTGCTGCTGACACATTCTGTGTGGATGGGAGATGCTACACAGAGTCACTTGACACAGCGGGGAAATTTATTATTTATTTAGGTCTGAACCATTCTCATCATCTTTCTGAACCCCAGTGACCTAATCTGTCAGGTGGGAATGCTAGTTTCTAATAGAGTGTTACTGTGACTATATGTGAGATGTTAGAGAACTTGAAAGACACAAATGTACCATGCTGTTACTTAAGACACTATTCCCAGAAGTTAGGGAACTATAGTCTTTCTGAAGCCCTTGCATGTGAAAACCATGTGCTTACAGTAATAAAATGCTTAGAACTTTAAGAATGAGTCATAGTGGGACCTCTGTACTAGGAGTTAGGAAAAGAGTTTAACCATGCTATCAATGCACAGGGTGGTTTGGAACAGTGATTGTCCCTCTTTGACTGTTTGGGCACCTATAAAATGAATGAGTTGGGTAAAATGATCCTGAAGGCCCTTCAATGACTAGCATTCTGTGATTCAACTGTCACATGTGGACTATGTGTGTGAAGTGGTCCTGGTCCTCTTGGTTACAGTCTCCCTGGAACTCACTGACTTCACTGAGCTAGTGAGGGGTGAGGTCAGAGTCGGCCAGCAAAAGCCTCTTGTGGATGTCTGCGGTGGGACAGAAGGATGATGTGATATTGGATTCTCCTCCATCATTTGCTTGAAATGCAGATGGAAACCTCTAGGGGCCAGGACAAGAGGTTGTTAATTATACAGGGGCAAGTAGAAGTCCCAACATTGTAATTGGATTAATTAAAGATAAGTTCCTTAACCTCTGAAAGGAAACAATTGGGAAGTTGACTTTTGCTATTCTCAGAAATTCCCCAGGCAGGGGATGCCAGAAAAGTTCAGGGAATTCAATTCTCTTGTCTCAGTTTTCCATCTCATTCACTTAAACACACACAGTTTCACCGTCCAGCAAATATTTTTCTAAATCTTCATTTTCCTGGGTTTTAGGACAGACTGATCTTGTTCTATTCCCCTATAACTCTCTTCATGAGAAAGTTGTTAAGTGCCGGAATTGGCACATACAAATATTGGCATGGGTGGTGCCTTGTGAGTTTATAGAAGAAAAGTAAGCATTAAGTGGTGCTTTTTTGGGTGGAACAGACTCTGACTCAAGCGGGGTCTTCACACTCATTGCACCATTCATTTTTGTTACTCAGGCTTCCATGTATTTCAATCATGGGCAGTCTTTCTTAGATTTGCCCACTCTTTCAGCAGATGGGTCACACTTTAGATATCGTCCTATTAACATCTCTCCTGCCACCTTCAATGACAGGAGGAGAAAGTGACTCTGTGGCTTGGCTTAGAGCAGATATTACAGTCACCCTCACCAGAACCACTTGTAAAATGGTCACCGTGGGGACGTTAAAGCTAGTTTTCATCAACTGCTGAGTTATGCAAGAATATCCTTTTGAAAAATTCAAGGGGGCTGGCTAAAACATTTTCATGCCTGAAAGTGTCTGGTGAAAATGAAGGCATTAGCTTCTTTCAAACCTGGGGATAGAACTACACAGAAACCTAAATATTGCTGAGGACCAATCTTGGCCCAAGATTTCCAAGTTTTAGATCAGTGCAAGCTAACATACTGTTTATATTTCCTTGTGTCTGTGAAACACAAATCTCTGTCTACCTGGAGTGACTTGTGCAAGTGAATCAGTTTTCTGACTACGGAAGTTTCAGAAGATAAAGTTAAGAATCAAGGCAATAAACAATATTCAAGGTAAGCTTACTCACTTAATCTCTGTAGGGGCATACTTTGGAATTATTTTCAAAAAGCTTACTTTTTATACTACATACCTTCATTATACTTATATCTATCTATCTATCTATAGTTTACAGGATACTTGCAATGATACCTTCGTTTTGAAATAGGTGTAGCAGCAGATGCATAATTCAGGGGTCAAACCTCCAATATTTATTAACTCTGCTGAGTTCCCTACCCTATGTGAGGTGTAACAGTAGAAAATTGTAAAGATGGAAAACTGAAGTAGGAGCACATTATTGTCCACATCGTTACTGTTATTTTTTTTAGAGCTTACTCTTTAGCTTTGCTTTGCCTTTTCTTATCAACATGACTCTCTTCTCTCTCCACGCTCTCCGTTCAGTGTGGAAGCCTGCTGTCGGGGGGCACCCGTGGGAGGAGTCAGTGGGTGAGATGTGTAAGGGAGAGAGTATTGGACAGGAAGCTGTGCAGACTGATCCTAGTCCAGGCTCTGCACCAGCCCTCCGTGTGAGTCTGGGTCTTCTGTAAGAAGAGGAATCCACAAGCTTCCTTCCAAATCTAACGGTTTATTTTACTCAGTAAGGGACACTAGCGAGGAGAGGCTGGCCATCTTATTCCTCTGGTGATAGAATATCTTTGGAGAAAAAGTAGGAGAAAATGAGTACTGGAAAAGGCAGTTGGACGAATTTTTTAAAAATTATATTTTACTTGTTGGACTTATTGAGGACTTAAGCCTGGAATACAGCTTCTCAGATAGCTCTGAGAGGCTGTTCAGACCAATCTTATTTTTCAGAAGTCCCAGGACCTAGAGTTCTATGATAGGACAATTATAATAAGAAATCATAGATGAGGACAAGAATGAAGAAGTTTCACAGAAGTTGTTTATTGGTCTAATCTATCTTAAGCTTCTGTGTTCATCCTTGTTTCGGTTTTCTTAACCATAAACCCTGGAAATGTGCAGTTACTTACTGACTGATAAGAGTACATTATCTTATCTTTCAGACTCTCTTCTTTAGTTCTCCCAGTTAAAATGTCAGAATTAAAATTAAAATTACCAACAGGTAAAATGTCACTGCCACTGTCAATAATACAGTCTGATGACCTCTTTATGCAATTCTTTTTTAAATGTTTTCCATTTCTATTCAGAAGTTCAATAAATGTCAACTTATTTTTCTTTCTTCCAATCTAAATACTTTAAAAATTTAACTTTTTAGAGAAAACTTGATTGCACCAAATATACATGTTATTCTGTTAACCTTCAATGACGTTAGACAGAAAAGCATGACTAATTTTTTTTTTTAATTTGAAAACTAAAGTGGTCCTTACAGATCTTCTGAGAGAATCTCTCCCACTGACACCCCCAAACAAAGGCAATTACAGAAACAGAGAGCATTTGCATTCAAAGCTAAATTTCACAGAAATAATTTGTGAAATTAATTATTTGTGGAAAAAATTATCCATTTTTAACACAGCCATTTTTGCCATGGGGGTGAAGCATGCCCAACCTATGATTCCTGTTCTTCACTGAAATGCCCTGAGGATGAAATATTGGCACATAGCAAGAGAGTCAGCTGGGTATACAGAGGAGCCTAATGGGGAGGTAAGGGAAGGGCCCACGAATGGGTATAGTTTTATGATGTCTATTTTATACATAAGGAAACTGAGACTCAGAGAGGTCCAATCCCTTGCTCTAGGCCACAAAGCTCAGTTTAAACAGAGATCTATATTTTCCAAAATGTAGATGCTTCCACTATCTCTCTTGCTCTTGAAGAGTGCCTAATATTGAATGCATAGCAAGAGTGTCATATTGTGGACTTCCTACAGCTGCTGCTAGTTTTTCAATTACTCTGCAACCTTTGAAATGAACCAGGTGCCCTAGAGCATATAAAAGAGAAAAGGGAAAGGAAGTGGAAAGGACAAAGTTGCCAAGCTTCAACCTCTATTCTTGGAGGTCGGTATGGGTAAGGGGAAATGGGAGTCTCTTGGGTTTATCTATCTCTGCCTCTCTCTCATCTCTGTCTGTCTGTCTGTCTATCAATCTGTGGTAGAACACAAATAAAATAAAATTTACCACTTTAACCATCTTTATGTGCACAAGTGAAGTGAAGTCGCTCAGTCATGTCCAGCGCAACCCAATGGACTGTAGCCTACCAGGCTCCTCCATCCATGGAGTTTTCCAGGCAAGAGTACAGGAGGGGGTTGCCATTTCCTTCTCCAGGGTATCTTCCCAACTCAGGGATCGAACCCGAGTCTCCCGCATTGCAGGCAGACGTTTTACCATCTGAGCCACCAGGGAAGCATTTACGTGCACAGTTCAGCGTGTTAAAGAGCACACACACTGTTGTGCAACCGTCACCATCATCCATCTCTTTCATTGTCACAAACTACTCTGCACATGCACTCACCAAGCACTGACTCCGTGTACCCCCCCCCGCCCCCCCAGCCTCTGGAAACCACCGTTCTACTTGCTGTCTCTCTGAACTTTACTACCCTACAGACATCATACAAGTGGTCTCATATAGTGCTTTTCTTTCTGGAACTGACTTAGCATGTCACTTAGCATATTCAGTCCTGTGTTATTCCATAGTCCACTATTCCATAAGCTAGTTCTAAGATGCTTAAGTCAGATCCCGAGGCTGCTGCAAATCTATGCAAAGAAAGATGGGTATCAGGCCTGCCTTCTGAAGTGGGGAACACGGAGTCCCCATCAGACTCTGAACTAATGGGGTGATAAGGCAGAATGAAAGCATAAATCAATTATACTCTGATACACATTTCTCTAACAGTGATACTGAGCATCTTTTCATGTGACTCTTGGCCATCTGTATGTCTTCTTTTAAGAAATAGCTATTCAGGTCTTTTGCCAGTTTTTTTTTTTTTGGATGTTGAGCTGAATGAATTGTTTGTGTATTTTGGAGATTAACCCTTCATCTGTTGCTTCATTTGCAAATATTTCCTCCCATTCTAAGGATTGTTTTTGTCTTGTTTATGGTTCCCTTTGCTGTATAAAAGCCTGGATTCCCTGGTGGCACAGACGGTAAAGAATCTGCCTGCAATGCAGGAGACCCAGGAAGATCCCCTGGAGAAGGAAGTGGCAACCCACTCCAGTATTCTTGCCTGGGAAATCCCATGGACAGAGGAGCCTGGTAGTTTATAGTCCATGGGGTTGCAAAGAGTCGGACGTGATTGACAGACTAACACTTTCACTTTCCTGTACAAAAGCTTTTAAGTTTAATTAGGTTCTATTTGCTTATTTTTGCTTTCATAGAAACTAACACATTGCAAAGCAGTTAAACTCCAATAAAAATTATATCTGATATTCTTATCAATTATCCTCTTATACAATTACTATTTAAAACTTGTGAGCTCTTTCAATCCTGAAAACAGCACCATGGAAAAGGTATTGTCATTTCTGTTTTCCAGATGAAATTTATCAGCATGGAAGAAAATCATAGACTTGTTTAATATCACATATCTACTAAATAGCTGTGCTGGAATTGAAAACTCATCTCCTGACTCCAAACCTTGTGTTTCTGTCACCGGGTCAACACACAGAAGCTGACCTAGACTGCAGGCTGGTTGTGAAGTGTGTGAATATGGTCTTAGGATGCCTCTAGGTTTGCTGGCAAGCTTGTTTACCTTGAGGGAACGATGGCTTCAGAAATGTGATTATGGATTTTCTGTGTCTGATCGCCCTTTGTCAGAGCCCTCTAAAGACTTAATCACATTTCCTCTGCTCCATAGCCACCTCCAAGGATAGTGGATGAAGCAGGGTGACTGTCTCTTCCCTTTCAGCCTCTCTCCTATGCCTTTTAGGGAGTCAGGCTGCAATTCAATAACTGCAGGGTAACTGAGGTTGAGAACATCTAATAGCCACTACAAAAGTTGGTTCCATATTACCGTATAAGGTAGTACTGACTGAAACTCTTATTATGGATCCAAATATAAGGTGCACACTTCAGGAATAGAATATGTAGTAGCAGCAGCTACATTTTGAAAGATGTAGACCTCAGTTTAAAGACTGAGTGTGTCATTGAATTTCTCTGAGCTTCAATTTTTATGTATGAAATATTCTCATTTCCGCCATGAAGATTCATTAGTTAATGAAGTGACTGAATCAGAGAAAACACTTCAAAGAAGCGTTATTACCACCTCAGCTCCTGCTTTGGGAAAAATATCAAGCTTTGATGACCATTGTCTTTCCCATTTGTCTCAAGGAGAGCATGTTTTGGAGAAGCTCAAGGCAGAGGGGATTAAGAGGAAGCAGAAGGACAGTTTTCCTCAAGGTCTGAAAAGGATGCTCCGAACTATTGAAGAGACATCTTTGGTGATTTCAGGTGTCAGCTCCTGAGCTTTAGAACATGGCTGCTACAAGCAATGTGACTGAAATCATTTTCTTGGGATTCTCCCAGAACTGGGATGCCCAGAAGGTCATTTCTGTGCTGTTTCTCCTCTTATACGTGGCCATCCTCCTGGGTAATGGTCTCATTGTGGTGACCATCAAGGCCGGCAAAGGGCTCACCTCCCCCATGTATTTATTCCTCAGCTACTTGTCCTTTGTGGAGATCTGCTACTGTTCTGTCACAGCCCCCAAACTCATCCTGGACTCTTTTATGGAGAGGAGAGTCATTTCCCTCAAGGGCTGCATCACACAGATATTTTTCCTCCATTTCTTTGGTGGCACCGAGATCTTTCTCCTGACGGTGATGGCCTACGACCGCTACGTGGCCATCTGCAAGCCCCTGCACTACATGGTCGTCATGAACCGAAGGGTGTGTGGCCTCCTGCTGGGGGCGGCGTGGGGTGGGGGCTTGCTGCACTCGGTCGGGCAAACCTTCCTCATTTTCCAGCTGCCCTTGTGTGGCCCCAAGGTCCTTGACCACTACTTCTGTGATGTGCACCCGCTGCTGAAGCTGGCCTGCTCAGACGCCGTCCTCGTCGGCGTGCTAATCGTCGCCAATGGCGGCTCCATCTCCGTGGTCAGCTTCACGGGGCTGCTTGCTTCCTACGTGGTCATCCTGCGCGCCCTGAGGACCCAGACCTCAGAAGGCCGGCGCAAGGCCCTCTCCACCTGCGCCTCGCACCTTGCGGTCGTGGCCCTGTTCTTCGTTCCTTGCTCCTTTGTCTACATGAGGCCCTGCATCACCCTCCCTGTAGACAAAATAATCGCTGTGTTTTACACGGTGGTCACACCTCTCTTAAACCCCGTCATTTACTCATTCAGGAATGCTGAAGTGAAAAACGCCCTGAGGAGACTGATGTGGAGGAAAGGGAGTGGGGAAGAGAAATAGATGATTCCATCAGGGAAAAATGGGGAGCAAGGCATACGAAATTGGGGTACCGAGATTTCACTGTCTACATTTAACTGACTGGGAGGTCTTGGCCCAGCCACCATCTTTTTTTTTTTAAAACATATAATTTCTTTCTTTCTTTTTCCTTCCTTCCTTTCTTTTCTATTCTTCAAATTCTTCTCCTATTTAGGTTATTACAGAATATGAACTAAATTCCTGTGCTGTACAGTAGGTCCTTGTTGGTTATCTATTTTAAATATAGCAGTGTTTACATGTCTATCCCAAACTCCCAGTCTATCCCTTCCCCAACCCACTCTTCCCCACTGGTAATCATAAATTCATTCTCCAAGTCTGTGAGTCTGTTTTTCAATTAAGTTTATTTGTATCATTTTGTAAGTGATATCATATGATATTTGTGTTTTTCTGTCTGACTTACTTCACTAATCACCAGGTCCATCCATGTTGCAGCAGATGGCATTATTTCACTCTTTTTAATGACTAATATTCCATTGTGTATATGAACCACATTTTCTGACCCATTCACCTGTTGATAGACATTTAGCTTACTTTTATGTCTTATCTATTGTAAACAGTGATGCTCTGAACATTGGGGTGCATGAATACTTTTGAGCCAAATTTTTCTCTGGATATATGCCCAAATTTTGGTTTCTTCATCTTTACGGGACCGGACAGGATTGGAGGCGTCTCTAGGATGAAGTCTAGGAAGGGTTTTCTGGTGCTGCACTTCCACATTTGACAGTGCTCTTGAGGCAGATTGGCTGATTTGGAGAGAATGAACTCTCTAGAAAACCAGGATCTCTCTGGGAATAATGAAGAGGTTAGGTGGAAAAGGAGAAGAAGCTGCTTTAAGGAGGTGAAAGTTTAGGAGAGAAATAGTGGCCATTCCAATGCTTAGACATTTTATTGTTCTGACATACCAAAGATTTGCCCAGTGGGTTCTAGGCAGGCCAAGTTGATCCTGGAGGTTTTAGTCCTCAGAATAGAAGGTGTTTTAGCTTTCGACAGAGATTCATATAAGCTCATGCTATTAAATGGAACCACAAGGAGATTTTAAGAGATCTGAAAGCACTAGGTGATGATATCTACTTAGGCACAGATGTTTTCCATGTACCATTCACATTTCGATGTCTAAAATTCTCTTCTGTTCACATCTGTCTGTCCTTTTCTCTTCCTCTTGTTTTCCCTCCTTATACCTTCATTTGTTTGGACTATTAGTTTTCTCTCTCTTCAGCCTCTTGGCTTCTCATGTTTCTCAGCCCTTCGAAAAAAGCACCCCGATAACCCACTCTCTTGCACAACCATGTTGCCTTGTCACTCTCCATCCATGAGCACCCCTGCTCCTCTCTATGCCTCACTCGAGCTGCCTATTGACTACAGTATGAAGTTAACTGCCCTTGGGTCCTTGCTGCTTGTCAATCATATTTCAATCATATTTTTTTGAGTCCTAATATCTATAACCACCTCCCCACATTAGAAGAACATAGCCCTCAAACTCTAACCCCGGCACTGACCCTCACTCACAGCAGATGATTTCTTTTCAGAAATCGCCTGAGAGCACTTCTCTGATTTCAGTGTTTCTCTCCTTAAGACTCTTCCATGACTCCCCATTGCCTTCTGAATCAACCACAAACTCCTACTTGACTTGTAATACCCTTAAGGTATGGCCTACTCTTAATGTTCTTTTTTTTTTAAGCTGCATTCTGGTAAAGCTCACTGGCTTCTGAAGATCCCTAGTGCCTTCCCTCTAAAATATTTTCCCATCTCTACCTTTTAACACCTTACCTACTTTACAGTGCCCCTCAGAAATGCTGCTACCTTTAGGGAGCTTCCAAAATTATCCAAATTGAATATGCCTTTTTCCTTCTTTGAACTCCCATAATGCTCAGCTGTAACATTTTAATAACTATATTTCAGTGTTATTTTCCCCCTGTTAGAATATAACTCCTTTGAGAATATGGCCTGAATCCTATTTATTTGTATCTTGCTCCAAGTGACATAGTGTAAAACTCAGTAAATATTTTGTTGATTAAGTTTCTGGAATTCCATAGTGCTTCAGGTAGTAAGTGAACAATGGTTGTTATATCTCTATTATTTTGGCTCATCTCAATTATCTAAATAATAACCAGCATAATAATAACCAACTTAAGACAGACTAATAACACACCTTGCATTATTTCTGAGGATAATGTTATATATAAAAAATAAATATGTATATGCGTGTATATTTTACAATTATCCAAGTGATTTCATATATATTATCTCATTTGAGCTTATTAATATTATTATTAATAATAGATTATAAGAAAACACTTTGGTGAGATGACTATGTATCCTTTGTTTTACAGGTGAAGACACTGAATCTTTGGGAGGTCAGTGTCTCGATTAAGGTCACGGAGTTAGTAACCCACAAAGCTGGGTTCAAACTCAGCTTTGCCTGATTTCTAAGCCCTTGTTCTCTCTGTAAATGCCTCTGCTTCTCTTTAAGGATCACCAAACATTAATACATCTACGTTTCTGAATTCTGATCTGAGAGACCTGATAATTTCTTTACTGTCAGGTATTTCTTTCCAGACACTTCAGGGTAAAAATAAATGTTTTTAAAAAACTGCCGCATGACTCCCTTCATGTTTCTGGGTCCACAGAAAACCTGAGCTGCATATCTGGAAGTATAGGGCTTGAAAACAGAAAGATATGATATTTCTGTCAGCTCAGGCTCCTCTTCTTATGGAGGCAAAACCTGGGCATTGAGCTGTGAGAGTTACCTAACACATGGAAACAAAACTCAATGTGTTGGCCAAGAAGAGAGTTTTTTTCTAGTGACATAATACTGAAAATGGCACAAATCTTGAGAATATCATACAGATCAGACAATAGAAAATATGAATCAAATGACTACTATGAATTGAGCATCCACCAATAAATTTCCTAACATTAGATGTCAGGGGACAAAGCTCACTTTGCAGTTAAGGAAACTTCAGGTCAAACACTCTTCCAAAATTCTTGAAGTTTTTTCTCTATCAGTTGTGTGTGGACTATGATTTAGAATCCAGAGTTCTTCAGGTACATCAGGGGCTGGTGGGGGAGCAGAGCAGGAGAGGATAGGATGCAGTCTAACAGGCATGTGAGAACCTTCAATCAGAGCAGTGAATTATCTCTTAAAAATTCATTTTATGTAAGATTTATGTTGATAAAAATCAAACATTTTTATCAACATATATCTTGTTGATTTACATTGATAAAAATACTCAAATCCTTAAAAAAGTTTAAAGTCCCCATAATATAATATGCTCACATTTCTTTCTTGATTGGTTATGGCCAGGTCCTGTGGCTTGGTTATGGAGTGGCAGGCTTTAGGAAATTACCTACATGCTGAGCAGGGAAAGCATCTAAAGTTCAAGTCCAGAGAGTCAGGGCAAGACCTTCCTCAATGAAAGTGAAGGCATCCTTCAGAATATGTAGCACATCCAATCAGAGTGAACTCTCCTGATCATGCAGTATTGACTCAGCCTGCTCAGCCCTGCAGACAGTATCATGAGACTCATAGCATTCAGAGTCTTTTTCATCATTTTTAAAAAGTGTGAGACTTGTATGGAACTAGAAGTACTGTACTTCTTGTGTGTGGTTAATGTCAAGGGAATTGGGTGAAACGTTGTTTTTCAGTTGCTAAGCTGCATTCCAGCTCTTGGTGATCCCATGGACTACAGCATGCCAGGCTTCCCTGTTCTTCACTATCTCTAGGAGTTTGCCAAAATTCATGCCCATTGAGTCAGTGATGCTGTCTAACCATCTCAACCTCTGTTGCTCCCTTCTCCTTTTGCCATCACTCGTTCCCAGCATCAGGGTCTTTTCCAATGAGTTGGCTCTTCACATCAAGTGGCTAAAGGATTGCAGCTTCTGCTTCAGCACCAGCCCTTCCAATGAATGGGCTGATTTCCTAAAGGATTGACTGGTTTGATCTCCCGCAGTTCAAGGAACTCTCAGGAGGCTTCTCCAGCACTACAGTTTGACAACATCAATTCTTCAGTGCTTCTTTGTGGTCCAACTTTTGCATCTGTACATGACTACTGGAAAAACCATAACTTTGACTACATGGACCTTTGTCAGCAAAGTGATGTCTCTGCTTTTTAATACACTGTCTAGGTTTATCATAGCTTATTCTTTGTAAATTATTTTGAGAATTCTAGGTGTTTAGGCTTTTATTAGTTGAGAAACCATCTCCAGAGACATCTCTCTGGTTCTCTTGCTTCTTAACCTTGCTTGACATCCACATTTAGTTGCATTTCTGGGAAGCAGAGACATAAAACAGAGATGTGGCTTCTTTAGGAAAAGTCTGAAAAGCCAGATGTTGCAACAGAATTAACCACATTGTATATCTTCTGGAAATGGTGATTTTCTTGTGTGTGAAAACCTACTCTGGGGGATTATAAACAGTGTTATAGCCGACATAGTCATAGTCACGTATGACATAGTTGTGGTCATATGCAGGATATCACATAATGTAGGCATTGGGGGAGGTGTTATTACCCCCCAATTTACATGGGTTTGGCTAATACTCAATAATTTTGGCTAAAATTGCAGAATAGATAGGTAGAGATTGGGTTTCACACCAATTTAATTTGGGAAAGCTCTTTGACATAAAGCCTGGGTACTTTTTCAAAAGGCTGCTTCTGTGCTGGACTCGGGTGGATGAGTTTGCCCACAAGCCTTTAAAGAGCCATTTCTCAGTTTGCTATGGTGCTTTGAATCTTATGGACATGAACCCTGTTGGTTTTAAAAGCCAGATGTGTTGGGGGCTTATCTTTTGGGTATAGGTTTTAAAAGTTGGGGTGCTTGAAGTGGGATACAAAGCCTTCACTCCTCAAGGAGAAGTTCTGGCTTGTGAATTCCCTCCTGATTGGGGTGTGTTCTGGGGTTGGGGTTCATGTAGAGGTTGTGTCTGAACTTTGGAGGTATTAATATCTCTAACTATCATTGTGAATTTTATATTGATTTCTTTAAATCTGAGAAAGAAAAAAAATTCAGATGGGAAAATGGCATTCAGGAGATGTTAAGTCACTTGTTGAAACTTATGTATCAACCAGGTGGCAAAGTTAACCTTTAAAGAAGGCAAATTGACCCTTTAGCCCTTGCTTTTAGGCATCATATTACACTGCCTGTTGTCTGTCTTACCCTATTCACAGGGTGGAAATACTTTTCAACATGCTTTGTTAACATAAGGTAGTAGTCAAGTTGCTAGGTTAGTTCGACCTTGTCACTGCTGCTTAAGAAAAACAAAACAAAACCAGACAAGTTCATACTTAATACTAGCTTTTCCCCTAAATTGATAACACAATACTGCACTCTATATGTAGCTGTTGTTGTTCAGTTGCTCAATAGTGTCTGATTCTTTGAGACCCCATGGACTGCAGCATGCCAGGCTTCCCTGTCCTTTACCATCTCCCGGAGCTTGCTCAAACTCATGTCCATTGAGTCAGTGATGCCATCCAACCATCTTGTCCTCTGTCGTCCCCTTCTTTTCTTGCCTTCAATCTTTCCCAGCATCAGGTTCTTTTCTAATGAATCATCTCTTCATATCAGGTGGCCAAAGTTTGGGAGCTTCAGCTTTAGCATCAGTCCTTCCAATGAATATTCAGGATTGATTTTCTTTAGGATTGACTTGTTTTATCTCCTTGCTGTCCAAGGGACTCTCAAGAGTCTTCTCCAACACCACAATTCAAAAGCATCAATTCTTTGGTGTTCAGCCTTCTTTATGATCCAACTCTTGTATCTATACATGACTACTGGAAAAACCATAACTTTAACTGTATGGACCTTTGTTGGCAAAGTAAGGTTTCTGGGCCTGTACCTGATACCACATGTTTTTAACGTTTGTTTCATGCTGTTATTTTCAGGCCAAAAATTCCCCATTATCTAAAACCCTACACATCAGATTTTTTGTTATTTCTCAAGAATTTTAGCACATCTGAATGTTTTCATCTACTCTGCACAGGACAGAACCCCACAATGCAGAAAATTGTAGATTTTGGAAGCACTTCCAATGAAGCCACAGTGGATGGTAAAATATTTTCTTACATGGACTTTCCTCCCAGTTAAATAATATCTAGAAAATGAAGAGAGAATGGAAACCCAGCAGCAAACCTGAGGATGGTTCTGGAGCCTTCCTGTTATGCAGACAGCAGGGGCCCAGGTGCAAAAGGAGTGGGAAGGTCAGGGATTTTGGATGCCAGAACCAAGGTGCAGCTCTTAGTGTTTGCAGCTCCAGTCATTACATAACCTGAGTAGCCCCTGCCCCATCTGGCTGAGGCAGAGGGATGACGGCAGTGCGAGGAGGCGCCGCACTTTGTAAATAGAAGGTGCAACAGAAAGTGTTCTCTCAATGCTAATTTTAGGCCGACTGCTTCCTTAACACAGGCGGAATCACCTGGGCAGCCTTCTGAGGAAAGGGTCGCGGGTTTGTATGCTTAGACCACCCTAGACGGCTGTCCTCCCGTACCTCCCCTGCTGGACCAGTGCCTGCTTCATCTGCACCCTATTCACAGAACTGACCTTCCTACAAACTTGCCCCAGGCCCAGCTGATGATTGTTCCCAATAGTTCATCAAAAGGGCGGTAAGGGGCGTGCCCCTCTGCTGGTTTCCCGGGTAACTGATGAGCCGACCTGACGTCATTTCCCCCTGTAACTGGTCACCTAGCCCCCAGAGCGAAGCGTGCCGCCATGTCCTATTGTGTCTGCTGCACATAGTAATGAGCTGCTCCAGGACCTTGCTTCAGACATGTAAGTTCTCCTTACCTGTTAAACCACTAATGTTTCTGTTGCTGACTCTGGACTTTTTCTTCAGTCTTTATGCTGGTTAAGTAAAGGCCTGGTAGGCCTGCTGGGTAGAGGCCTGTCGGGCCTGTCGGGTGGAGGCCTGGTAGGCCTGTGGGGTAGATGTATTGTAGGCCTGTGAGGTAGAGGCCTGGTAGGTCTGCGGGGTAGATGTTTTGTAGGCCTGTGGGGCAAAACCTTTTAGGACTGTGGTATGCAGCCCAACAGGGCCAGAGACACAGACCTATTAAATATGCTCCTCCTTTTATGTCAATTACAAGAAAATGCAGTTATGCTATTTGCCTGTTGCCATGCCCTAATTCATTTGACCAGTCCCTGGACTTGTTAGAGTTAAGGCCTTGGTGTGATCTGCTAACCTGGTTCAGTGCCTTAATAATGATATGGTCCCTGCAGGTCCAAGTTAATGCTCCTTAATCCTTGCAGTTTGCACTGTGTGTGTGCATGCTAAGTCACTTCGGTGGTATCTGACTCTTTGTGACCCTACAGACTGTAGCCCACCAGGCTCCTCTGTCCATGGGATTCTCCAGGCAGGAGTACTGGAGTGGGTTGCTATGTCCTACTCCCGGAGATATTCCCAACCCAGCGAAGTTTGCATTAGAAGCCAGTATTTTTCCATGATCTAAGACAAACTCATGTCAGCTGCAAGAATGAAAACCGGGAATGGCCCTAAAACATAGCCTCCAGGTGGAGAGCACTCACTGACTTCTGGTCACTAATAGGAATTATTACAATGGCTTTAGCCCTATAGAAATATTGCTCTGAACTCAAGGTCATTTGGCAAGTCTGCAATATGTTCCAATTCTCACATCTATACATGACTACTGGAAAAAACATAGCTTTGATGGATGGACCTTTATTGGCAAAGTAATGTCTCTGCTTTTTTAATACACTGTCTAGGTTTGTCATAGCTTTTCTTTCAAGGAGCAAGCATCTTTTAATTTCATAGCAGCAGTCATCATCTGCAGTGATTTTGGAGCCCCCCAAAATAAAGTCTGTCACTATTTCCATTGTTTCCCCATCTGTTTGCTATGAAGTGATGAGACTGGCTGCCATGATTTCAGTTTTTGAATGTTGAATTTTAAGTCAGCTTTTTCACTCTCCTCTTTCACCTTCCTCAGGAAGCCCTTTAGTTCCTCTTGGCTTTCTGCCATAAGGGTGGTGTCATCTGCATATCTGAGGTTATTGATATTTCTCCTGGCAGTCTTGATTCCAGCTTGTGCTTTATCCAGCCCTGCATTTTGCATGATATACTCTGCATATAAGTTAAATAAGCTAGGTGACAATATACAGCCTTGATGTACTCCTTTCCCAACTTGGAACTAGTTCATTGTTCCATGTCCGCTTCTAACTGTTGCATACATACAGGTTTCTCAGGAGGCAGGTAATGGTTTGGTATTCCCATCTCTTGAAGAATTTTCCACAGTTCATTGTGATCCACAGTGTCAAAGGCTTTAGCGTAGTCAATGAAGAAGAAATAGGTGTTTTTCCGAAATTCTGTTGTTTTTTCTATGAACCAATGGATGTTGTCAATTTGATCTTTGGTTCCTTTGCCTTTTCTAAATCCAACTTGGACATCTGGAAGTTCTTGGTTCATGTACTGTTGAAGCCTGGCTTGGGGAATTTTGAGCATTACTTTGCTAGCATGTGAAATGAGTGCAGTTGTGCTTTAGTGAGGGATAACACCATCATGGCTATCTGGGTGTTTAATATTTTTTTGGATAGTTCTTCTGCGTATTCTTGCCACCTCTTCTTACTGTCTTCTGCTTCTGTTAGGTCCATACCGTTTCTGTCCTTTATTGTGCTCATTTTTGCACGAAGTGCTCCCTTGGTATCTCTAAATTTTCTTGAAAAGATCTCTAGTCTTTCCCATTCTATTGCCCTTCTGTATTTCATTGCATTGGCCACTTAGGAAGGTTTTCTTATCTCTCCTTGCTATTCTTTGGAACTCTGCATTCAGGTGGATATATTTTTTCTTTTCTCCTTTGCCTTTCACGTCTCTTCTTTTCTCAGCTATTTGTAAGGCCTCCTTAGACAACCATTTTGCCTTCTTGCATTTCTTTTTCTTGGGATGATTTTGATCACTGCCTCCTGGATAGTGTTATGAACCTTCTTCCATAGTTCTTCAGCCACTCTGTCTATCAGGTCTAATACCTTGAATCTATTTGTCACTTCCACTTTTTAATCAAAAGAGATTTGATTTGATCATACCTGAATGATCTAGTGGTTTCCACACTTTCTTCAATTTAAGTCTGAATTTTGCAATAAAGAATTCATGATCTGAGCCACAGTCAGCTCCTGGTCTTGTTTTTGCTGACTGTATAGAGCTTCTCCATCTTTGGCTAAAGAATATCTTTATCTTCGGCTAAAGAATCTGATTTCGGTATTGACGATTTGGTGATGTCCATGTGTCTCTTGTGTTGTTGGTAGAGGTGTTTGCTATGACCAGTGCATTCTCTTGGCAGAACTCTGATAACACAATTTTGTGTCATCAAAAAAAATTGATAACAGGAAACTGTGCCCTGTATGTAGTAGTGTCTTAACAAATATAGTTGAGTGAATGAGTTCAGGATGATTCAGTACGGAAATCCAAAGTCAGAATAAAAAAGTGGTTTCCATGGACAGAGGAGCCCAGTGGGCTGCAGTCCATTGGGTCGCAAAGAGTTGGACACAGCAAAGCGCAGCGTGGTGGTGGTGGCCTCTGAAGTCTGTCTGAGCCACTCAGTTAATGCGACTAGGGAGGTGTGCCTGTCTCTGTGGCCCTCTCCTCTAATTGGGTTGTAATGCCTTTGGGGCCTCATTAGCAAACCTCAAGGTGCTCTTGCCAACCATGAGTGTGTGTGCTGACACTTCAGAAGCAGAGGTGTCCAAGCTCTACAGTGGCTTTGCCTGTGGCAAGTCTGGGTGAGATTTCCTGAACACTCTGAGCTTGAAAGTTTCCTGAGACCCTGCACTTCTCCAGCCAGAGTCCTTTCCTGTCACTGCTCAGCTAGGAGGGTGGAGCTCACTCAGGTCAGTTTTCATGGAGTCCTGGTTTTCTGGGGGACTCTCTAGCTAGAGCAAACCTGAACCAACCAAGGACTCTTATGGAAAACAGACGTTTTCACTTGCTCTGTGCTTCCTCTGTTTTGTTCTCAAGACAAAGATAGAAGTCCTGCTGCACAGTATCTTAGTATTTCTCAGGTTCTTGCCTTTAAATGCGTTAAGTGTCAAACTGATTTATTTTCATATTCCCACGGCATCACTAGAATCCTTCTGCTTCAGCCATTTTCTCTTTTTCTACACACACACACACACACACATACACATACATATCATAGAGGGGCTTCCCTGGTGGCTCAGTGGTAAAGAACCTGCTTGCTAATGCAACTTTGGGTTTGATTCCTGGGTCAGGAAGATCCCCTGGAGAAAGTAATAGCAACCCACTTCAGTATTCTTGCCTGGGAAATCCCATGGACAGAAGGAACCTGGTGGGCTACAGTCCATGGAGTTGCAAGAGTTGGACACACCTTAGTGACTAAACAACAGCAATATATCATAGAATTATTTATTTGAGAAAATTTCCTTTTTTAGATCCCCTTATTTTAAACAAAGTTAAATGTATCTAGATGAAAAATAGAAATTCACTCTACTGTAAAGATTTAGAGATTTAAAAAGAAACATTCCAGAAGTTGTAACATATTTGTGGAATTCATCTGAATAATTTAAAGAAATAAAGGAGTTGAATTTTTCATGCTTCCTCCCAATGCACTGTCACTGTATTGATGTAATTGTTTTCCTTTTGTCTTGCATTTTTTTTTTAAGACATGGCATTTTTGTGGCTACAAAGCAGGGATGCCCAAAAGCATCGTTTCCAGGGTCTGATGTAGCCTGTGCTCACCTCTGTCATCACTGAGCTCCTGTCTGCTGCCTTCAGTCATCATCTCCCTCCTTTTTGGATGATCAGATGTTCCTACTTTCCTAGTCAGGATTGTTATACAGAGACTAAGAGCATAACTTTGGAGCTGTGTACCTTGGGTTGCATTTCTGGCTCTAACTCCTACTGGTCTGAGAACTTGGCCAAGTCACTCATTTGCTATAATCCTCATTTCCCTCATCTGAAAAAGAGAAACAAGCATCATAACTTCCTCCAAGTATTGTTGAGTGGATTTACTGATGATGCATTTTAAGTTCTCCCTGTAGGGCTTGGCATAGAGCATTGCTTAAAATGCAAGCAAATGGTAGTGCTTGGGTGACCATTCCCTCTACTTGTGGAGATGTTCAAACTCAGTGAGTGTTTTCGCAAGTATTTTATTATTTAGAGGCTTGCCATGTGAATGCCTGGTCCTTGGCTGGGGGTTGCTGAAGGCAAAATGGAAGGATCAGAGTGCTCACAGAAGGCTGAGTTCCCAGCCTTTCCCATAGGCTGTCCTGGTGTGTGGTCCCTGACACCAGTCAACTTGGAAATGAGAGCAGATTCCAGAGTGTATTTTACCGAGGCACAGTCTTAGCACACTTTCCCCAAAGCCTAGCTGGCAAGGTGGTCTTTCATGTCAGTGACTCCTCAGATACCTAAAGCTTGAAAGTCTCTTAAAAGACTTGCTGACATTTTAATCTTTTGAGGTAGAAATGTTTCTAAATTGCATTACAAATTTCCTTTCTCTTTCAAGAGCGAGAATATATCTGAAAACTAGTGTGAGCTCAATCAAATTCAGTGTAAGGCATGGCAAATATGAAATGTGTACTCCAAACCCCAACCAATGCCTAAGCAAAGGAGTGAAAGACATGAGTAATCATATAAAGGTATTTACTTGCTTTCTAGTTATTCACCAAATATTGATGATCTTTATTGTCAGGAAGCATTTAACAAGAGGCTTCCTGTGTGCTGTTTTGGATCTGTCAGGAACCCTCTGGCCTTTATTAATTCCTGAATATTCTGGAATTAAAAGGAGAGGCACGCCTTTCCCGGGGCTGAGGAATCCAGGCATTTCTCATTACGGTGATAAGTACCCTCTTCCTTCTTATGAACCATACAGTAAAAGGTGATTGTTTGCAACTCTCTTATATAGGGATCGTGTTACAGTATATATGCCCACGCCATGTTGATTAAAACACCTTTGCTCCATCAGAGCTTTGGTCCCCGTGTCTTTCTCTCTCTCTCTGTATTTCTGGCTAACTCCTTGGAGCGTGGAGGCCCGCTGAGCTCCCTTTCTTGCCTGGGCTTCTAAGACCCTATTGAGAAGGCGCACTGCGTCTTCACCCACTCGAGAGGGCGCCTGGTGCCCACGTGCAGCAGCGCGCGCCCTAAGAACAGGGCTCTATTGGCTTTCCTCGTAAACCAGGGGATACCAGCCTCTTTCTCTCTCTTACTCTCTGGACTGCCAGGTTCCGGTCCATTAAAGGACCAACAAGCGCTATCAGCCTCTTTCTCTCTCTTACTTTCTTATCGTCGACTCCGGACCACCAGGTTCCGGTCCATTAAAGGACCAACATTTATCAGTAAAATTAATTTGGGGGCTGTGTATTCCTACTTTCCCAGCTTAAAATCACAGTACTTTGTCCTACTATCATTTTGAAATAGGGGAAATAGGGCACCAGACAGAGAGAGAAAGAGTTGTTTGAGGTGACTGCAAACAACAAAGTTGGGACTAATATTGAGGTCCTTTGACTTCCAGATCAATGCCCTTTTCAGGGTTTCAAGCTGCTTCCTTTGGGCAAAGTCAAGCCTATGTTAAACTCCTGAAAATTTTCAGTAGATTGAAAGTAGAGAAGGTAGGCGTCTGTAGCAAACAAGTGCTGTAGGGGAGAAAGTAGGAGGAAATGATTGCAATAGGGGTGAGGGGACTGTTGTATCTACTGAAAAAAAAAAAGGCTCAACCTAAAAGTTTAGAATTGTGTGTTATTTGGTGGACAAAACTGAGAATTTAAGCCAGGGACACAGATGAGTCTTGAGTCACTGAAATTGTTCCTTTGGTATTCAGTCCAGTTGCTTGGTCATGTCTGATTCTTTGTGACCCCATGGACTGTAGCATGCCAGGCCTCCCTATCCATCACCAACTCCTGGAGCTTGCTCAAACTCATGTCCGTTGAGTTGCTGATGCCATCCAATGATTTCATCCTCTGTCATCCCCTTCTCCTCCTGCCTTCAATCTTTTGATGTGCACCTCAGCT
Source organism: Cervus canadensis (assembly GCF_019320065.1). NCBI lineage: Eukaryota > Metazoa > Chordata > Mammalia > Artiodactyla > Cervidae > Cervus > Cervus canadensis. The sequence continues at coordinate 71,975,291 of NC_057396.1, forward strand.
ATCTGTGGCCAGTATCCTGGGTTTTCTCACCCTGAGTCTCCTCGGGGCGTACCCTTGGGGATGGCTGCAGCAGGTGGCTGCTAGATGGCAGGCATCCTCTTTCTGTCCTGAGTTCCCTCAGGGCTCACTGGAGGAGGGGTAGCTCTAATGTGACGGTTTGATGGCTGCCCCATCCTTTGCTTACTGATACAGCGGGCAACAGTTTTCATTCACAATTGCAACAGGGAGAACTCTCTGACAGTAAGGTCTACAGGTATCTTTCAGATCAGCTTGTAACTCCTGTTACGGTGCTTGCTTGCTGTCGGTGACCTTGAATAAGTCCCTTCAACACTGAAGTTTTTGAGCTTCCTTTTCCTCATCTCCAAAGTGAGAATATTAATAGTTATCTTAAAGGTTTGTGATGAGTGTGAACTTGGATAATGTGTGAAGGTCATGACCCATGCCTGACCCACGGCAGCTCTGCTAGGATGATTGCAACATGAAGCGAAAGAGGTGAAAAGTCCTTTTTGCACTCCACTTATTCTTGTTCGGAGAAGGCAATGGCGCCCCACTCCAGTACTCTTGCCTGGAAAATCCCATGGATGGAGGAGCCTGGTAGGCTGCAGTCCATGGGGTCGCTAAGAGTCGGACATGATTGAGCGACTTCACTTTCACTTTTCACTTTCATGCTTTGGTGAAGGAAATGGCAGCCCACTCCAGTGTTCTTGCCTGGAGAATCCCAGGGATAGGGGAGCGTGGTTGGCTGCCGTTTATGGGGTCGCAGAGAGTTGGACACGACGGAAGTGACTTAGCAGTAGCAGCAGCAGTCTTGTTCAGGTCCTTACAGGCTACAAGGTCCAAAGGTATGTTTACAGGTTAAGGTTGGTGTGAGGACTTTGGAGGGAACCAGAGAGGATGAAACAAGGACAGAAACGAGTCCTTGGAGGAGAGGCTGAAGGTGTCTGAAGATGATTAGGTTGGGGAAAAGTGGTCTGGGTTGGGAGTTAATGAGGATTCTTGTTTACTCCCTGAAATAGCAAATGATGTTGCTTCAAACTGCATGAGATTCTAGTTGGACACTAAAAAAATCTTCATGCCCTCTACCTCAGCCTTCTCATTCCAAGAAATTGATCCCAAGATATTCACAGAGGAAGACCATACACTAGAGTACAAAATAGGGAGCAACTTAAATTTCCACTGGATCATAGAAAAAAGCAAGAGAGTTCCAGAAAAACATTTATTTCTGTTTTATTGACTATGCCAAAGCCTTTGATTGTGTGGATCACAATAAACTGTGGATAATTCTTAGAGATGGGAATACCAGACCATCTGACCTGTTCTCTTGGGAAACCTGTATGCAGGTCAGGAAGCAATGGTTAGAACTGGACATGGAACAAAACAGACTGGTTCCAAATAGGAAAAGGAGGGAGTACATCAAGGCTATATATTGTCACCCTGCTTATTTAACTTATATGCAGAGTACATCATGAGAAATGCTGGGCTGGAAGAAGCACAAGCTGGAATCAAGATTGCCAGGAGAAATATTAATAACCTCAGATATGCAGATGACACCACCCTTATGGCAGAAAGTAAAGAACTAAAAAACCTCTTGATGAAAGTGAAGGAGGAGAGTGAAAAAGCTGGCTTAAAGCTCAACATTCAGAAAACTAAGATCATGACATCTGGTCCCATCACTTCATGGGAAATAGATGGGGAGACAGTGGAAACAGTGTCAGACTTTATTTTTTTGGGCTCCAAAATCACTGCAGATGGTGATTGCAACCATGAAATTAAAAGACGCTTACTCCTTGGAAGGAAAGTTATGACCCACCTAGATAGCATATTAAAAAGCAGAGACATTACTTTGCCAACATAGATCCGTGTAGTCAAGGCTATGGTTTTTCCAGTGGTCATGTGTGGATGTGAGAGTTGGACTATAAAGCTGAGTGCCGAAGAATTGATGCTTTTGAACTGTGGTGTGGAGAAGACTCTTGAGAGTCCCTTGGACTGCAAGGAGATCCAACCAGTCCATCCTAAAGGAGATCAGTCCTGGGTGTTCATTGGAAGGACTGATGTTGAAGCTGAAACTCCAATACTTTGGCCACCTCATGTGGAGAGCTGACTCATTGGAAAAGACCCTGATGCTGGGAAAGACTGGGGGCAGGAGGAGAAGGGGATGACAGAGGATGAGATGGCTGGATGGCATCACCGAATCGATGGACATGAGTTTGAGTAAACTCTGGGAGTTTGTGATGGACAGGGAAGCCTGGCGTGCTGTGATTCATGGGGTCGCCAAGAGTCGGACACGACTGAGTGACTGAACTGAACTGAACTAAAGTTCATAAATAAAAAAAAATTGTCAAACTATCACCTTGGGGAAATGCTTAAATAAAGTGTTAAGGGAAAATGCTGAATATATTACTATGAATACATTTCATTCAAATTCATAGAAATGTTTTTGTAACTGAAAAGAAACAACCACAAGAAATTCACTGAGATAATAATGGCTTCTAACTTCTAATCATATTTTCACTACTTTCCAAAGTATCTCTAATGAATATGTTGAACTTGAGCAAACTAGCTAATCTCCCTGAGCCTAATTTTCCTTATCTGTAAAATGGGGATAAGGACAGTAAATATATGGATTAAATAACAAATGTATTATTTATTTATTTATATTTTATTTTTATTATTTTATAATACGGATCATAAAAGTAAAGTTCATATGATGCAGATGATGTTCTCTGGGAGAGTCTGGGTCAGAACAGAGTCTCATGAGTGGAAGGGAAGTGAGAATAAATCTTGACTTGCATCACCCTAACATGTTGTTCCCTCTTTGTCCTTAGAGGAACTGGCTTTAAGAGCAGGGGGGTGACTACCTTGCTCATTAGATATCCCAAATTTTATGATTCTTTGTACTAGAAATTTAATAAAAATGCTTGGAAATTAATGGAAATGGAAAATCACCTTGGCAATAAATCTTAGGACATGGCCCTTGCAAACCAATCTCCCACCTGAGAATGACGTGCAACCATTGAGATCTAATAATACTTGGTATTTACTGAGCACCTACTAAGGGTTAAGAACTGTGCTAAATACTCTTTTCTTAAAAAAATTATTTATTTTTGGTTGCACTGGGTCTTTGCTGCTGTGTGAAAATTTTCTCTAGTTGTAGTGAGCAGGGGCTACTTTTCATTATGGTGTGAAGACTTCAGAAGTTGTGGTACACAGTCTTAGATGCTCCGCAGCTTGTGGAGTCTCCCCGGACCAAGGATTGAACCCATGTCCCCTGCATTGGCAGAAGGATTCCTATTCACTGTGCCACCAGGGAAGTCCTCAATACTCTTACCTTATAATGGCAGCCTAGATGATAGGTATTATTATCTGACATAGGAGGAAACAGAGTTTCTAAGGGGTCAAGCAACTTGTCCAGTGTCATCCAGCGAGGGGATGGAAGCATTGGAAATCACTTTGACAGAATTTGTCTCTAGCAGCTAGCTTCTGGATGGCTGTGGTACTGCTTCCCAAAGCAGTTTTCATTTGATGGCCTAAACACCAGTTGTGCAGTTCCAAGCATCTGATCTCACATCAGAATGTCCTTGTTTTTTCTTTCTTTCTTTCTTTTTTTTTTAGCATGACAAAAGACCAGATAGAAACAATGGCTCTGTTACATTTATTACAAGACTAAATAAAAACAAAATATGGCAGAATTCTTTTTCATGAAAATAATGGTTAGGTTATTTATCTACTATCAAAGTCTGTTTTGGGGTCTACACAATGATTATATTATTATTATTATTTTTATAGCATTCTCCTTCAGGGGCAGGAACTGGCTGGCTATTTCCAGTGCTATCTCTCCTCTCTGCCTCATGGGTGAATTTAAACATCTGATCAAAACCATTTTCACAAATTGAGCAGGAGGTAGAAGAATCTTGCTGTAAGATACTGGATTTTAGGAAATTTCTGGATAAGGGAGAAGCTAATTAAGTCTGGGTAATATCCCAGGACATGACAATGTTTTCCTTGTTCTTGCCCCTGGCATTGTCATTGCTTATTGTTTTAATTTTCAGCTTGAAGTAGATTCAACTGCTTGAAGACAAGCAGTGTGTTTGGGGCCTGGATTTGGAGGTAGGAAGGAGTGGAAGAGGCTTTGAGTGGGAATTCTTTGTGTCAACCTTGGTGGGTCAATGCCCCAGGCATATCGATTCTTCCTTTCAGTCTTCTGTGAACCTTTTCCAGGATCCTAAGTCTCCTGGGAATGTAGGGGCTGGAGCTTCTCTAGTCCTTATGAAATGTGATCATCTTTTTAAAAACATTTATTATATTTATTTACTTATTTGGCTGTGCCATTTCTTAGTTGCAGCACTCAGGATCTTTAGTTGCGGCATGCAAACACATAGTTGTGGCATGTGCATTCTAGTTCCCTGAGCAGGGATTTAGCCTGGGCCCCTGGCATTGGGAGTGTAGAGTCTTAGCCACTGGACCGCTGGGAAAGTCCCCAAATGTGATCATCTCTACTGTTCTGCTGGGCTTCACTGGTGGTTCAGGAGGTAAAGAATCTGAGTGCAATGCAGGAGACCTAGGTTTGATCCCTGGGTTGGGAAGATCGCCTGGAGAAGGGAATGGCTACCCACCCCAGTATTCTTGCTGGAGAATCCCATGGACAGAAGAGCCTGGTGGGCTACAGCCCATGGGGTAGCAAAGAGTCAGACATGACTGAGCGACTATCACTTTACTGTCCTTCTATTCATAAATGTCATTTGCCTTTTTTAAAAAAAACCACCACAATAACAAGATACTTGTGATAAAAGCGCTACTCAAAACAGTCCTATACGATTTCACTTCCTTTTTCCCTACACTCTGCCAACCTGCCCTTGACTATGAAATGATTACCATCCAGCACTCTGCTTGTTACCGAGGTCCTCATGGTGGTTTTTCAAACTTACTGATTTATGTAGACAAAGCCCAGCTTTGTAATGTTGACATCTCTCACCTTCCCCCTTTAAACTGTTTTAAAATTTTATTCTATACATAGCCCTATGGGTAAGGACATTTGATATGGTCCTAGGCTCTTAATGGTCAGTGACAATCTTTGTTGGCACTTAGAGGGTTCAACAATTCTGTTGAATTTAATACAACTTTAAATCTCATAATCATTTATAGCATAGTATCTGAGACATTTGTTTATGCATTCACTTATTCTTTCATTTATTTATTTTACATGCTTTCCAATTTTCCCAGGTCTGTCTCTGGTCTTTGTTCTGATACATGTATGTTCTAGGGTAGATCTGTACATGAAATCTTACAGGGTCTAGATAACAAAATGCTTTCCACATACTGTATTTTAGCTATAGCATAGAAAGGAGTTATGAGTGTTAGTTATGACACCCATTGAAATAAGGTGTTAGAGTCATTATCAGACTTACAGTGTCCTGACTGCTGGATATGGGAAACCTTCTTTTAATTTTTTATTTTTTTTAATTGGACTATAATTGCTTTACAAAGTTCTGCTGTACAACAGCCGAGATTCGGCTATGAGAATGCAGATATCCCCTCCCTCTTGAGCCTCTCCCCCACCCCCCATCCCTCCCCCTCTAGGTCATTACAGATCACTAGACTGCGCGCCCTGTGCCATCAGCAGCTTCTCATAGCTGTCTATTCCCACATGGCAGTGTATGTATATGTCAACAATGTTCTCTGTTCATCCCGCCCTCCCTTCCCGCCACGGCGTCCACAAGTCCCTTCTCTATGGGAAGCTTTCTTATATCCTGCAGTTTGTGTCCTTGCAGACCTAACCCGATTGTCAGTGCTCAGGGAAGACAATCCATGGGCGCCAAGAACAACGTGACTGAGTTCGTCTTGCTCGGCCTTTTCCAGAGCTGGGAGATGCAGCGTGCCTGCTTCCTGGTCTTCTCCGTCTTCCACTTGCTCACGGTCCTGGGGAACCTTCTGGTCATCGTCACCATCAATGCCAGCAAGACCCTGCATGCCCCCATGTACTTCTTCCTCAGCCACTTGTCCTGTGCCGACATGTGCTATCCATCCGACACTTTGGTGGAGCGCAAGACCATCTCCTTCGAGGGCTGCATGACCCAGCTCTTTTCTGCCCACTTCTTTGGTGGCACCGAGATCTTCCTCCTCACGGCCATGGCCTATGACCGCTACGTGGCTATCTGCCAGCCCCTGCACTACACGACCGTCATGGGCCGCCGGAGGTGTGGCCTGCTGGCGGGGGCCTCCTGGGTGGCTGGCTTCCTGCATTCCATCCTGCAGACGCTCCTCACGGTCCAGCTGCCCTTCTGTGGGCCCAGTGAGATAGACAACTTCTTCTGTGACGTCCATCCCCTGCTGAAGCTGGCCTGTGCGGACACCTACGTGGTGGGGCTCATCGTGGTGGCCAACAGCGGCATGATTTCTTTAGTGTCCTTCATCATCCTTATCATCTCCTACGTGGTCATCCTACTGAGCCTGAGAAGCCGGTCTTCTGAGGGCCGGCGCAAGGCTCTGTCCACTTGCGGCTCACATATCATCACTGTGCTTCTGGTCCTGGTGCCCCCCATGTTCATGTACATTCGACCCTCCACCACCCTGGCTGCTGACAAACTCGTCATCCTCTTTAACATCGTCATGCCACCTTTGCTGAACCCTCTGATCTACACGCTGAGGAACAGTGAGGTGAAAAGTGCCATGAGGAAGATCTTCAGGGTCAAGGGGAGCTTGGGGGGAGAAGTGAAACTGCAAGGTATCTGATGAGCCTGGACTCGGGAAACTTCCTGTCTTTGTAGCATCTAAGATGATTTTGCATCTCTGGTCTGATGCTTGTAATGGCAACTCTTGCTCTTTTTCTAATAATATTCCACTTGTTCCCTTAATCTTCCAGTCATTAAATATTTATTATCTGCAATGAGTGAGGCACTGGGAATACAAATAAAAGTAAATTGTAATCACTACAGTCAAGGTGGGGTCGTAGTCCCGGAGGCTCATGTATGCTAAGTTGCTTCAGTCATGTCTGACTCTTTGCAACCCCATGGACTGTAGCCTGCTAGGCTCCTCTGTCCATGGGTGTCTCCTGGCAAGAAGACTTGAGTGGCTAGCTGTTCCGTTCTCCAGGGGATCTTCCTGATCCAGGGATTGAACCTGGGTCTCCTGCACTGCAGGCAGATTCTCTACCATCTGAGCCATGGTGGAAGGCTTTATGAGGCTCTTAGTGTGATATTTAAAGGCTCATTCAGGAAACCTGTGACAGCCTGTGAATGTGCAGGTATCTCATCTATAAAATGGATAATAGCACTTAATAATTCCTTTCTTAAAACAATAGTTGTTGAAGTTCACCTTCTCTTTGGCTATGATGTTGAAGGCACTTTACTTATATTCCTCATTTTGTGCTCTCAGGAGACAGGTGAGTAAATAAATGCAGCAAGATTAAAAGATTTACCCAAATCACACAGCAAGTCTTGAGCAAGGGGGGTCCAGGATCATAAGTCTGCTTTCAGGGCTCTTACCCCTCCAGAGGACTCCATGACAAAGACGGAGTGCATGGATATCAAGCAGGATGGGCCAGGGATTTTGGGGACCAAGGACTGATGGTTTCCTGGGATGCTGGGGAGCAGAGCTGGGGAGAATAGGTTGTTAGCATTCCACCCAGTAGTGTCCAGTCCTTCTCCAGCAGAACAGGGACTGTTCCACATTAATCTCCTTTGCTTTGCCCTATTTGCTCTAGAGAGGGCCAGTTTGTTTAGGATGGAATTTGAAGAGCAGGGTTAGAAATCCTACTCAAGTAACCATTCATGGATCATTTAATTCATTTGGGTCTCAGTTTCCACAAATACAAATGGAGACAGTAATAATACCAGCTTCAGAAGATTTGAAGGGGACCTTCAGGACTTTATACATTCTTATATCAAAGAATACACTAGTAAAGTAATGCTCAAAATTCTCCAAGCCAGGCTTCAGCAATACATGAACGGTGAACTTCCAGATGTTCAAGCTGGATTTAGAAAAGGCAGAGGAACCAGAGATCAAATTGCCAACATCTGCTGGATAGTCGAAAAAGCAAGAGGGTTCCAGAAAAACATCTATTTCTGCTTTATTGACTCTGCCAAAGCCTTTGACTGTGTGGATCACAATAAACTGGAAAATTCTGAAAGAGATGGGAATACCAGACCATCTGACCTGTCTCTTGGGAAACCTGTATGCATGTCAGGAAGCAATGGTTAGAACTGGACATGGAACAAAACAGACTGGTTCCAAATAGGAAAAGGAGTACGTCAAGGCTGTATATTGTCACCCTGCTTATTTAACTTATATGCAGAGTACATCATGAGAAATGCTGGGCTGGAAGAAGCACAAGCTGAAATCAAGATTGCTTGGAGAAATATCAATAACCTCAGATATGCAGATGACACCACCCTTATGGCAGAAAGTAAAGAACTAAAAAACCTCTTGATGAAAGTGAAGGAGGAGAGTGAAAAAGCTGGCTTAAAGCTCAACATTCAGAAAACTAAGATCATGACATCTGGTCCCATCACTTCATGGCAAATAGATGGGGAAACAGTGGAAACAGTGTCAGACTTTATTTTTTTGGGCTCCAAAATCACTGCAGATGGTGATTGCAGCCATGAAACTAAAAGACGCTTACTCCTTAAAAGGAAAGTTATGACCAACCTGGATAGCATATTTAAAAGCAGAGACATTACTTTGCCAACATAGATCCGTGTAGTCAAGGCTATGGTTTTTCCAGTGGTCATGTGTGGATGTGAGAGTTGGACTATGAAGAAAGCTGAGCACAGAAGAATTGATGCTTTTGAACTGTGGTGTTGGAGAAGACTCTTGAGAGTCCCTTGGACTGCAAGGAGATCCAACCAGTCCACCCTAAGGGAAATCAGTCCTGGGTGTTCATTGGAAGGACTGATGCTGAAGCTGAAACTCCAGTACTTTGGCCACCTCATGCTGAGAGCTGACTCGTTGGAAAAGACCCTGATGATGGGAGGGATTGGGGGCAGGAGGAGAAGGGGACGACAGAGGATGAGATGGCTGGATGGCATCACCAACTCCATGGACATGAGTTTGGGTAAACTCTGGGAGTTGGTGATGGACAGGGAGGCCCGGCGTGCTGCGATTCACAGGGTCGCAAAGAGTCGGACACGACTGAGTGACTGAACTGAACTGAACTGAAATATTGGAAGCTTTTATGTAATTATTTGCTAATCTTCTTCCTAGTGCTTTTTTTCAATATAGAGAATAATGATTAATTAGGGTTTGCGTTCTCAGAGTGATTGCATTAAAGTCTTTAAAACAATCTTAAACTATGTCATTGTAATTTTCTCCTTAATTATTAGTTGAAATTTCTCATCTTGTTTCATCTTTAATTTTACTCAAGACTGAGTTAATGACATTCATGAATAGCACTGGTGTAGAGTACATTGATTTTGCAAAGTGCCATTATGGCATTGGTAAAACATTTGTTGCAGAGTCAAAGCAGATTAATAAACTCATATGCAATCAAAGTCTAGTTTTAATAAATACCAATTCAGATTATTTTTCCTCTTTAGCAGGGTATCTGAATAGCAGTAGTATTGTGATTTGGCTCAGATAAGCTATGCTGTGGAGGCTATCCTGTGCATTATAGGATATTTCTTAGCATCTCTGGCCTCTGCCCACTGGATGCTAATACCTCCTCCCCCGCAGGTTGGTACAATGAAAAATGTGTCCAGATATTGCCAAATATACTCTTGAAGGCAAAAATTGCTCACAGTTGAGATCTACTGTTCTGCACCCTCCTCCACACCAAAGGCCAGTAGAAGTGCTGTCTCAGTTTACTGACACTGCCCACACCCTCGGACCCATCCTTTGAACGGTGTCATTTCATGTAAAGTCACATGACTGAGTTCGTGATAAGAGCTGGATCTAACTGACCTCTAAACAGCATGGAGCCCCATAGCCTAAGTACCCTGTGAACACTGGGTGAAGTTAATTTACCATTCCCTATTGATTTCTGAAGTTATGTTACCTACAAGGAAGTTTGAGATGTTAGTATCCTGGTCCTGCTTCCCATGAGGTAGGTGCCTGATTAGGAAGGGGCCAGGCATAGCTCTCTGGGGACCAATCTTCTCTCACTTGATCACCATGCCTTCCTCCCTGGTATCTCTCAGCTACGTGAATGCAGGCTGAGTCACTGGAATTCTTATATCTCTAGGGAACACAAGGGAGGCAAGTCTACTGTGCTCTTGTTTTAAATCAGCAGAGTGGACCCTCTGGCTTAGTCTCAACATTCCCAAGCCTGAGGCTGCGGAGGAGCGGATTCTCCATCTGGCAAATCCTGAGATGTATGAGCTCTCTTTGGTTGCTTGATCTTAATGGTTTTAGACTGAATAACTGGGAAACTGCATACTCTAGGGGATGTTCTTGGGGTATTATTTGCTTTTGTGTGGTCAGAACAGAAAAAAGAACTGTGGTGAGACAATAAAGCTACAGAAACACTGGGGTGAGTTTTATTTTGTGAGCATGGGATGGTTGCCATTTCACTTTGAAAGCAAAGGGAATATTGGAAGACATCCATGGCATTTAACAAAATGCTCCACATTGATCTGGTCTCTGCCTGAGGCAAGCACTGTGCTAGACGTGGGACACAGGGATGGAGAATATTTGGTGTTGGTCCTTTATTCTTTCAACACTTAATGAACATTTACAATATACCAAATACTGTGCTCAGAAGCTAGGAAAGATTTATATTTGCTTTTCATTCCATATACATTCACTGAGTTCTATTTTGTGGTGGATATTCAGTTGGTACTGGAGATGGAGTGTTGAGCAGTTTATAATCTCTGCCAGTAAATTCACAATTTAGTGGACCAGATGGTCACAGAACACAATTATAAGCTGGTGAGGAAAGTGCTGTGATTTCAAAATGTCTTGAGAGAGGAGGGTCACTGACTGTAAGGGTCTATAGATTGGGAAATGGATTTCCTATCTCTGAGAAGCTTCCAAGGCAGCACAGTGTACAAATACTTAACTTTGCCTGGGATGGGCTAGGAGGGAGACATATGGCATCCAATTGTGAGGTAGGTTTTATCTCCAAGGAATGGTGTGGATTTGAGTCTCTGAGAGGGTAAATAACTTTCTAGATTAGTTCACCTGTAGTAATTGGAATGTGAACCTAGGAGTCCAGCAGTGGTTTCTTCTAGGAGTGATTTGGTAAAATTCTCAAAAGATCTGAGGGTTTAGTGATGGTCTCTCCCTTCTCTTGGTCTCTGCAATCATAAACTCTGTCGGTGATTTCCTTATAGTGGTGACTTGTGATAGTCCGTAATCACCTGCTCCCAGTGCTCAAGGAAGGACTCTTTGTGGTGTGAGTGGATGTCACATGACTCCTGGTCTCAGGCGCCCTGGAGTCCAACTGTAGGAGGGGACCATGTTGATAGAGTTCGATCTCAGTCACCTTGACCAGATCCAGCATGGGTGAAGATAGTCTGCTAACCAGTCAATGCACAATCGTGGCGATGTTTTGAGGTGTTGGAAGGTCTGCCTTCTTATATGGATGTGTCATAGTCGGCATTTTGGGTGGAGGGACAGAAGCCTGAAAGAAGTGACGGTACCTGTAAAGAGAAGAATTGTGGGTGGATTGAACTGGAACTTTTGAAAGGAACTAGGTCACCTGGTGACTGAATGCAGAAGCAGATAATTAGGTGAAGAAGCAGAAATAAGAGAGGGTGCTGAATGTCCAGGGAAATCTCTTCAGAAGACCCTGAAGGGTATATGGGAAGGTGAGACTCTTATTCTGAAAACCAGGAAGGGAAAGGAGCAAAAGGAAGCAGGATGAAGGAAATCTGCAGGCAAAAGACAAGCATTCAATGGCAATAGACAGATGGTTATTTTGGACATGGCAACACTGTACCTGCTGCCCTACATCATCCAGTGAGGCGATCAGTCTCCTAATAGACTTCTAGTTCAGTGTCTAGTAGTCCAATTTCTACATGCCAAGTGATTCTGCCTTTGGGTCCACTAACATTTTTGATGATTCCCCATTGTCTGTTAAATAAACCCCAAAGTCCATAATAGTCCTTTGTGAATTGGTACTAGATTCTGGCTCCAACTTTATGGTTGCTATTCTTCATTTTACTCCAGCCTCACTCAAATTTTTATAGTTTGCACTTCCTCCTCGGCTTCCTTGGAGTGTTCTTCCCTTCTTTTCTAAATAACTAACTCATAGTTATCATTCAGTATCCAGCTCACAAGCTTCTCACATTTAAAACAGATTGTTATGTAAATTTCCCACTTAATGTAGGAGTCTTTTGTATCCTTGCAGATCACCCTTCCAAATTACCGCCTCCTGGTGACTACATCATGGCTAAAACACACAATGTGACAGAGTTTATTTTCCTGGGACTTTCTCCCAATCAGCTGGTGCAGAAAGTCTGCTTTGTGATATTTCTGCTCCTGTATGTAGCCATCGTGCTGGGGAATTTCCTCATTGTCCTCACTGTCATGAGCAGCAGAAGCCTTGGCTCCCCCATGTACTTCTTCCTGAGCTACCTCTCCTTTGTGGAGATCTGCTACGCCTCGACGACAGCCCCCAGACTCATCTCAGATCTGCTGGCTGAAAGGAAAGCTATATCTCTGTGGGGCTGCATGACACAGTTTTCCTTTATCCACTTGTTTGGTGGCACTGAGGCTTTCCTGCTCACTGTGATGGCCTATGACCGCTACGTGGCCATCTGCAAGCCCCTCAGCTACACCACCATCATGAACCGGCAGGCATGTGCCTTCCTGGTGGGGGCAGCGTGGATGGGGGGCTTTGTGCATTCCTTGATTGATAGCCTTCTCATCTTCCACTTGCCCTTCTGTGGCCCCAATGTGATCGACCACTATTTCTGTGACGTGCTTCCCCTGCTCAAACTTGCCTGCTCTGACACCTTCCTCGTTGGTCTTCTGATCGTTGCCAACGGGGGGACCCTGTCTGTGATCAGCTTCGTGGTCCTCTTAGCCTCCTATGTGGTCATCTTGCTCCATCTGAGGACTCGGAGCTCCGAGGGGCGACGCAAGGCCCTGTCCACCTGTGGGTCCCACATCACCGTGGTCACCTTGTTCTTTGGGCCCTGCGTCTTCATCTATCTGAGACCTTCCACCACCCTGTCTGCAGACAAGATGGTGGCCGTGTTCTACACGGTGATCACCCCACTGCTCAACCCTGTCATCTACTCCCTGAGAAATGCTGAAGTGAAGAAGGCCATGAAGAGGCTGTGGGTCAGAGTGATGAAACCAGAAGAGAGGTAGAGGCTGAGCCTTGGTGTCTTGGTATTAATATCCATCACCACAAATAGTTACATATATTATATATATATACATATACATATATTTTTGACCTTGTGAGAATCCATTCCGCCCCCAGTCCGGCTGTGTTGCCTGTGGGGTCTTAGTTTCCTGAGCAGGAGTGGAGACTTCATCCTCATCACTGAAAGCATGTAGTCCTGACCACGAGACTGTCGGGGAATTCCTCTGCTTTTAAAAAAATCCACCCAGCAACTCTGTGCCTTTTGATTGGAGAATTCAATCTATTTATCCTTATAGTAATCATTGAAATGTAAAGCCTTACTATTTCCATTTGATGAAATACTTTCTGGTTGTTTTGTAGTTAATTTTTAATACTCTTGTTACCTACATTTGTGAATTGGTGACTTTGCATTGTATCATCCTCTTATTTCCTTATCTTTACTTCTTGTGAATCTACTGTAGATTTGCCTTGTGGTTATATGAGGCTTACGTAAAAGATAACAAACCAGTCTACCTTAGGTTTTAGCAACTTAATTGCATACAAACACTTTGCCCTCTTATACCCCCAAATGTCTTCAATATTACAATATGCCTCTTTTTATGTTGTGTATTCTTTCATAAATTATAGTAGCTATGATTACTTTGCTACTCATATCTTTTAACTTTTATACTATAGTTAATTGGTTAACACATCATCTATTACAGTATTAGATTTTCAGAATATGACTATACATTTGCTTTAGTCAATGTGTTGAATATTTTCCATATATTTTCATTTTACTAGTTACTGTTTTTTTTTTTTTTTTCTTTTACCATAGTTACTTTCAGCACTTCTTGTAAGGTATGTCTGGTGATATTGAATTATCTTAGGTGTTTGTCTGTGAAAGTTTTTTTCTTCTTTATTTCTGAATAATAACTTTTCTGGATAGAGTATTCTGGGTTGGCATGTTTTTTCTTTCAATAATTTGAGAATATCTTTTCATTCTGTTCAAGCCTGCAAGATTTCTGCTATGAAATCTGCTGATAATCTAATGGAGGTTTCTTTGCAGACTTCAAACTTCTCTCCTCTCTCTGCTTTGAAGATTATCCCTTTGTGTTTGATTTTTACAGTTTTATTATAATATGTATTGAGAAGGTCATTTTGGATTGATATAATGAATAATTTATTACTTTCATGACTTGAATGCCCAAATCTCTCTCCAGGTTTGGAGAGTCTTCTGTAATTTCTTCAAATAAGCTGTCTGACCCCTTCTCTTTTTCTTTGGAATGACAATGATATTGATTTTTTTTTTGGTGGTCTCCTATAGGTAACATTTCTTCCTCTTTTAATTTTTTTCTACTCAGCATTGGATATTCCAATGTTCCTATTCTGTATCTGGGCTTCCCTGGTGGCTCAGATGGTAAATAATTCACCTGCAATGAGGGAGCCGTGGGTTTGAACCCTGGGTTGGGAAGGTCCCCTGGAGGAGGGAATGGTAACCCAATCCAGAATTCTTGCCTGGAGATTCCCCACGAACTAAGGAGCCTGGCTGTGGGATCACAAAGAATCAGACATGACTGAGCGACTAAACACACTCTGTACCTACTGATTTTTTTTTTCTAGGTCTACTCTCTTGTTGATACTCTATATTGCATTTTCTATCCATTGAATTCTTCAGAAATTCAGCTCCAGAATTTCCATTTGGTTCTTTTGTATGATCACTAATCTTTGTTAATTGTCTCATTTTGATCATGTATTGTCTGCCTGATTTCACTGGATTGTCTTGCTATGATTTCTTGAAACTCAGTGAAATTCCTTAAAAGAGATTTTGAATTATCTGTCAGGTAAATTGTAGATCTCCATGTCTTTGGGTTTGGTTACAGGAAGATTACCACAATCTTTTGGTGTTGTCTTGTCTCCTTGATATTTTATGTTCCTGGGAATTTTGCATTGCTGTTCTTGCATTTGATTTAAGCATCACTTGCTCTGTTATTTACCAGTTACTTTAGGATAAAATATCTTTCATCAGTCTTGCTATTGATTCTAAGATGTTGTAGATTCTAAGGCTTTCTCATACCTTGTATAGATGCACCTGCCCTAAACCTCTTGCTTCCTTTGTGGCGTAATTCTTAAGATTATTTGTATTCTTTTGAGCCTACAATGTGTCAATGGAACTGTCTCTCTCCTTTTGCCCTGAATACAGTGTACAGTTGCAGGTTTATGCCCACACACCTGGGACTATTTCTGCATCTCTGCCTGTCTCTTAGAACCTGCTTTTGCTGTTTCCCTTGGGAGTATGCATTGGAAGTTGGCTGCAGAAGGTGGGAGCTTGCATGAAGTGTGCTGGGGATGCCAGTGGTTTAGCTGGGTGTTCCTGGGTGAGATTTGCTCCATGACTTGTGAACAATCTTCCTGATGGAATCTAGAATTCAATCAGTATGAACTTGTTGTTCAGTCACTAAGCTGTATCCAACTCTTTGCAGCCCCATGGACTGTAGCACACCCGACTTCCCTATCCTTTATTATCTCCCAGAGTTCGCTCAACCTCTTGTTCATTGAGTTGGTGATGCCATCCAACCATCTCATCCTCTATCACCCCCTTCTTTTGTCTTCAATCTTTCCCAACATCCAGATCTTTTCCAATGAGTCAGTTCTTTGCATCATGTGGCCAAAGTATTGGAGCTTCAGCATCAGTCCCTCCAATGAATATTCAGGACTGATTTCCTTTAGGATTGACTGGTTTGATCTTGCTGTCCAAGGGACACTCAAGGGTCTTCTCCAACACCACAATCCAAAAGCATCAATTCTTTAGCACTCAACCTTCTTTCTGGTCCAACTATCACATCTGTATATGACTACTAGAAAAAACCATAGCTTTGACTATATGGACCTTTGCCAGCAAAGTGACATTTTGCTTTTTAATATGCTGTCTAGGTATGTCATAGCTTTTCTCCCAAGGTGTAAGTGTCTTTTAATTTCATGGCTGCAGTCACCACCTGCCGTGATTTTGAAGCTCAAGAAAATTAAGTCTGGGCATACACACCGAGGAAACCAGATCTGAAAGAGGCACGTGTACCCCAATGTTCATCGCGGCACTGTTTATAATAGCTAGGACATGGAAGCAACCTAGATGCCCATCAGCAGACGAATGGATGAGGAAGCTATGGTATATATACACCATGGAATATTACTCAGCCATTAAAAAGAATTCATTTGAATCAGTTCTAATGAGATGGATGAAACTGGAGCCCATTATACAGAGTGAAGTAAGCCAGAAAGATAAAGAACATTACAGTATACTAACACATATATGTGGAATTTAGAAAGATGGTAATGATAACCCTATATGCAAAACAGAAAAAGAGACACAGATGTACAGAACAGACTTTTGGACTCTGAGGGAGAAGGCGAAGGTGGGATGTTTCGAGAGAACAGCATGCGTATTATCTAGGGTGAAACAGATCACCAGCCCAGGTTGGATGCATGAGACAAGTGCTTGGGCCTGGTGCAATGGGAAGACCCAGAGGGATCGGGTAGAGAGGGAGATGGGAGGGGGGATCGGGATGGGGAATACATGTAAATCCATTGCTGATTCATGTCACTGTATGACAAAAACCACTACAATATTGTAAAGTAATTAGCCTCCAACTAATAAAAATAAATGAAAAAAAAAAAAAAAGAAAATTAAGTCTGTCACTGTTTCCATTGTTTCCCCATCTATTTGCCAAGAAGTGATGGGACCGCATGCCATGATCTTTGTTTTTTGAATATTGAATTTTAAACCAGCTTTTTCTCTCTCCTCTTTCACCTTCATCAAGAGGCTCTTTAGTTTCTCTTCACTTTCTGCCATTTTAGTGGTATCATTTGTATATCTGAGGTTGTCGATATTTCTCATAGCTATCTTGATTCCAGCTTGTGATTCACTCAGCCTGGCATTTTGCATGATGTACTCTGCATGTAAATTAAATAAGCAGGGTGAACTTAAGTCTGTTTAATAAATTCAAGAATCCAAAATTCCTCACCACCCATCTGCTTCCTCCTTCCCTCCCTATCTGTGCTAATCATGAAACTCCCAGTATAATTCTCTGGAAGCTGTGAGGGTGAAACAAGCCTTCTCAGCAGCATCTTACAGAGCTGGTGAAGTCATATGTTCACTCACCAGCTCTCCTTTTCTCCCGTGGGAAAATCGCAGGCAACCAAGGTCAGCCCTAAGTTGCACCCCTCTGGGGGAGGAGTGATGCTGGCAAAGTTAAGATGTTCCTTCTTCACACCCTAATGCATCCAAAGTTATATATATGTGTGTGTGCGTGTGTGTGGGTGTGGGTGTTATACATGCATCTTGCTTCAATGGAGTGTGAAAGTTCCATTGAAAAGTCTCCCCTCCACAAAGATTCTATCATATGTAGGTGAAATCCCCAGTTAGTGTTCCCACTGGCCCTCCCATGACAGGGCCAAGAAGGGCCAGAACTCATTCACATGCTCCTGTAGGCCCCACAGCTGGTCCTGACATCTGCCTGCCTCTTGCCCCATATGACTGTGGGTGAGATTCATTGAGTTCCTTGGCATATGGAGTTGGATCCCACATCTGCCATAGAGGCACTTTTGTTCATGGGTGGATACCAAGTATTTACTGTTGACGGGAGGGATGGAACAGAACTGAGCTCATCTTACGCTAGCATGATGCTGCCGTCACTCTCCATTTTCAGGCATTTGAGGCAATTAAATTCTTCCTTTTTGAAGCTCCTTTCGCCTGTGTTGCTTAATAGTTTCTGTTTGCCAGGTACAGTTTCTGGGTCAAGGTAGCTGCTCAATAAGTACTTGTTAAAGAGATGTTGCCTGTAACATAGCACCTCTATTATTCTTTATGCTAAATATGCTTACATTTTGATCCTTGAACAATACAGATTTGAACTGTGCAGGGTCACTTATCTGAGGATATTTTCCAATAAATATGTTGAAAAATTTCTCGAGGTTTGCGACAATTTGAAAGAGCTGGTAGATGAACCATGGAGCACAGAAATATCTAAAAAATTAAGAAAAAGCTCGATAACTCATGAATGCAAAAAAAAAAAAAGTAGATATTAGTCTACTTTACTATTTACTGCAAATAATAATACAAATCCATTATAAACCGCTAAATTAGTCAAAACTCATGCTCACTTAATATTACTTAAATATTGGAAACTTTAATGTAATTATTTGCTCATCTTTTTCCTAGTGTTTTTTCGTGAAGTGAAGTGAAAGGCGCTCAGTTGTGTCCGACTCTCTGCAACCCATGGACTATCCTCTGTCCATGGAATTCTCCAGGCAAGAATACTGGAGTGGGTTGCCGTTTCCTTCTCCAAGTGTTTTTTTAATTGGAGGATAATTGCTTTACAATATTGCATTGGTTTCTGCCATACAACAGTGCAAATCAGCCATAAGTATATAGGTATATATTCCCTTCCTCTTATGCTTCCCTCTCACCCCCCACCCTCATCCCATTCCTCTAGGTTATCACAGAGCATCACTGGGCTGAACGACCATATCATATAGCAGCTTTCCAATAGCTATTTTACACACTCTTTTGCAACATAAAGGGTAATGGTTAATTCAGAGTTTTCACTCTCAAAAGCAATTGCATTTAAGTCTTTAAAATGATGTTAAAATGTATAATGATTTTCTCCTTAATCATTAGTTAAAACTTGGCATCTCATTCGAACTTTAATCAGTGTTGAATTAATGACATGCTGAGTAGCATTGGTCTAGAGCACACTGACTTACAAAGCGACATTATGACACTGGTGAAAGCGTTCACTACAAAAAATGTAACACATATTCAGGTGTGGTCGAGACAGACTAATATGACCACATGTAACCAAAATCCAGCTTGAATAAACGCTGCTTTGGACAAATTTTGTTTCCTCTTGAGCAGGGTATCTCAATAGCAGTAGTATTGTTGCTCTGGACTCAGATAGCCTTTGCTGTGGGGGGCTGTCCCGTGCATTGTAAGATACTCTCAGAATCTCTGGCCTCTTCTCACTGGTTGCCAGCAGCATGTCCTCCCCACCCAGATTGGGACGATAAAAAATGTCTCCAGATATTGGGGGGCAAAAACTACCCATGACTCAGAACCACTGTACGTTATCCTCCTCAATGGCCAGGAAGTGCTATTTCAGTATTCTGACACTTGTGGCCCATATTCGTGGGACCCATCCTTGAAATGGTGTCATTTCATGTAAAGTCATGTGATTGAGTTCATGATAAGCAAGAGGTATGTCTAATTGACTTCTGAACAGCATAGAGGTCCATAGCATAAGTGCCCTGTGAACACTGGGTGAAATTAATTTACCATTTCCTATTGATTTCTGAAGTTATGTTACCTACAAGGAAGTTTGAGATGTTAGTATCCAGATCTTGTTTCCCTTGAGGTAGGTGCCTGATTAGGAAGGGGCCAGGCATGGGTCTCTGGGGACCAATCTTCTCTCACTTGATCATCATGCCTTCCCCCCTGGTATCTCTCAGCAGAGTGAAGTCAAGGCTGAGCTGCTAGACTTCTTATTTACGGAACATGGAGAGGCAAGTCTACTCCACTCTTATTTTCAATCAGGTGGAGTAGAGGCACTGGCTTAGTCTCAACATTTGCAAGCCTAAAGCTGAAAGGAGATCATATTTTCCATCTGGCCACCCCTGAGATATATGAGCTCTGGTTGAGAGCTTGGTCTTAATGCTTTCAGATTGAATAACCGGGAAACCTGCATGCTCTGTGGGATAGTTTCAGGGCATTGTTCGCCCTCTGTGGTCATAACGGAAAAGAGAATTGTGGTGAGACAACAGAGCCCCGGAAACATTGGGGTGAGTTTTGTTTTGTGAGCATGTGTTGATTACACTTCCACTTTGAAAGCAAAGTGAATTGCCCGTGGCGTTTTGCCAAGTGCTCTCACATCGGTCTGGTCTTTGCCAGAAGCAAGCGCTGTGCCAGGTACTGGAATTCAGGGATGAAGAATAGATGGTCTTGGTCCCTGGGGACCTTTATTCTTTCAACATTTTCTGAACACTTACAATGTTACTAAATACTGTGCTAAGACGGTAGTTAGTTAGTGTTAGTCTCTTAGTTGTGTCCGACTCTTTGCGACGCCATGGACTGTAGCCCACCAGGCTCCTCTGTCCATGGGATTCTCCAGGCAAGAATCCTGGAGTGGGTTGCCATTCCCTTCTTCAAGGGATGTTCCCAACCCAGGGATTGAACTCTGGTCTCCTGCATTGTAGGGAGTTTCTTTACTGTCCGAGCCACCAGATCTATATCCACTCTTCATTCTGTGTACACCACTGAGTGCTATTTTATGGAGGATATTCAGTTAGCACTGGAGATGGAGTGTTGAGCAGGACATAATCTCGGCAAATTCATAACTTAGTGGGGCAGATGGTCACATAACATAATTATAAATCAGTGTGTAAAGTGCTATGGTTCCAAAACGTCCTGAGAGTACAAGGCCACTGACTGTAAGGCCTGTGGATTCAGAAGATGGACTTCCTATCTTTGAGAATCATCCAAGGCAGCACAGTGAATGGTTACTTAACTTCTCCTGGGATGGAGGTGTATGACATCCACCTGTGAGGTAGGTTTTGACTCCATGGTACAATTTGGATCTTGAGTCTCTGTGAGGTGAAATAACTTTCCAGATGAGTTCCCACCTAAGGATATTGTATACCTAGGAGTCCAAGCAGTGCTTTCTTCCATGAGTGATTTGGTAAAATTCCCAAGCTGATCTGAGAGGCGAGTGCTGGTCTCTGCAATCGTAAACTCTATTGGTTTCTTCATGGTGGTGACTCATGATAGTCCTCGATCATCTGGGCCTGTCTCCAGTGCTAAAGGAAGGAAGCTTTGTGGCGTGAGTTGATGCCATATGACTCCTAGTCTCAGGCACCTTGGAGCTTAACCATGCAAGGGCCTATGTTGATACACACTGATCTCAGTCAACTTGGATAAATCCAGTGTGGATGAAGATAGTTTGCTAATCAGTCAGTGCACAATCTTGGTGATGCTTTAGGTGTTGTAAGGTTGGGCTTCAGAGGAGGGTTTGTCATAGCATGAGTTGGGATTCTGGGAGGAGAAGTCGTTTGCACTTCTGTTGCCACTGGGGGACATACAGTTGAAAAAGTGAAGGTACCTGTGTAGAGAATTGTGAATGTATTGAACTGGAGCTTTTGCAAGGAACTAGGTTACCTAGTGTCCAAGTGTAGAAGCAGATAATTAGGAGGAGAAGCAAAAATAAGGAGTCCTGAGTGTCAAGTGAAACTCTTCAGAAGACTCTGAAGGGTATATGGGAAAGTAAGACTCCTATTTTGTAAGCCAAGAAGAGAAAAGGAACAAAAGGCAGTGAGATAAAGGAAATTTGTAGGTAAAAGCCAAAAGCATTCAAGGTCAATAGAGGGACAATTATGAAGATAACAACACTATCCTTTCTGCCCCTACATCACCCAATGGGGCAATCGATTTTCTAATAGGTTTCTCCTAGTCCAAAGTCTGGGCTTCGCTGGTGGTTCAGACGGTAAAAAATCTGCCTGCAATGCAGGAGACCTGGGTTTGATCCTCTGGTCAGGAAGATCCACGGGAGAAGAGAATGGCTACCTACTCCAGGATTCTTGCCTGGAGAATTCCATGGACAAAGGAGCCTGGTGGGCTACAGCCCATGGAGCCTCAAAGAGTCAGACATGATTGAGCGACTAACACTTTCACTTTTTTCACAGTCCAAAGTCTAGTCCACTAGACCAACCTCTACATACAAAATGATTTTACTTTTCAGTTGCCTAACTTTTTTTGAGGATTTCCCATTGTCTGTTTAGTGAACTCCAGAGTCCATAGTAGTCTTTTATAAAGTGATACCAGAATCTATTTCCAGCTTTATTGTTTCCATTTCCACTTTACTCCAGCCTTAGTCAATGAATTTTCATGGTTTGTACATCCTCTTCCACTTTTTTGGAGTGTTCACCCAAAACATGTTCATCCTTTTTTTTTTTTTTTCACATACCTAACTCCTAATAATCTTTCAATATCCAGTTCACAAGCTTCTTGGACATGCAAGGGATTGTTATGTAATTTTTCCACTTAATGTAGGAGTCTTTTGTTTTGCTTCATTTCAGATCACCATTGAAATTACTGTCTTCTGGTGGTGATTTCATGGCTAACACACAGAATGTGACAGAATTTATTTTCCTGGGACTTTCTCCCAATCAGCTGGTGCAGAAAGTCTGCTTTGTGATATTTCTGCTCCTGTATGTAGCCATCGTGCTGGGGAATTTCCTCATTGTCCTCACTGTCATGAGCAGCAGAAGCCTTGGCTCCCCCATGTACTTCTTCCTGAGCTACCTCTCCTTTGTGGAGGTCTGCTACGCCTCGACGACAGCCCCCAGACTCATCTCAGATCTGCTGGCTGAAAGGAAAGCCATATCTCTGTGGGGCTGCATGACACAGGTTTTTTTAATCCATTTCTTTGGTGGCATTGAAATGTTCCTGCTCACTGTGATGGCCTATGACCGCTACGTGGCCATCTGCAAGCCCCTCAACTACACCACCATCATGAACCGGCAGGCGTGTGCCTTCCTGGTGGGGGCAGCGTGGATGGGGGGCTTCGTGCATTCCTTGGCTCAAATCCTTCTCATCTTCCGCTTGCCCTTCTGTGGCCCCAATGTGATCGACCACTATTTCTGTGATGTGCTACCCCTGCTCAAACTTGCCTGTTCTGACACCTTCCTTGTTGGTCTTCTGATCGTTGCCAACGGGGGGACCCTGTCTGTGATCAGCTTCGTGGTCCTCTTAGCCTCCTATGTGGTCATCTTGCTCCATCTGAGGACTCGGAGCTCCGAGGGGCAGCGCAAGGCCCTGTCCACCTGTGGGTCCCACATCACTGTGGTCACCTTATTTTTTGCTCCCTGCATCTTCATCTATCTGAGACCTTCTACCACCCTGTCTGCGGACAAGATGGTGGCCGTGTTCTACACGGTGATCACCCCACTGCTCAACCCTGTCATCTACTCCCTGAGAAATGCTGAAGTGAAGAAGGCCATGAAGAGGCTATGGATCAGAGCAATGAAACTAGAAGAGAAATAGAGGCTCTCTTGGTGTTGATCCTTGATGGTGAATAAAAGTGAAGAAAGAATCACTTTGTAGGATTTGTTGTTTTTAGATTACTCCAACTGGTTCCCATCTTCAACAGCTTCATTGTAATCACTTGGTAAATACTTCCTTTTATGGATATACTATTACTTAACTGGCCATTTTTCTGTTACATGTTTAAATTGTTTATATATTTTTACTACTATAAATAATAATGTGCTAAGTATTCTTGAATAAAAATCTTTAATGATACTTCTCATTTTAAAATCTAACTTGCTATCATAAATTTACTGCATTAAAAGGTACTATAACTTTTGATGCATAGTCTCAAATCAATTCTCAGAAGGTTTGTAATCCAACACAGTCATTAAACTTTTTCTTGGTGAGGAATAAAATTTTATATACTCTCAAATGATCGCCCCACAAGATGTTTATTAATTGTAAAAATTTAAATGTAACTTTATAGTTGTGAAACCTGGTAGACACTTCCTTTAACAATGACTCAAATTTATTATTGCCATTTACAAAGAGCCATACAATGTCAGTGTGATAGTTCTACCCAAAATACATAATCTGATTTTAACTATGATAAAATGTCAAAAAGACATTAGTCGAAAGACATTTTGAAAGGAGAGAGATCAAGATGGTAGAGTGGGCGGAAGCTGGCTCATCTCCCTTCATAAACATATGAAAACTACAGCTACATATATAGTGACTCTCACTGAAGTTGATATGGGTACTAGCAGAATTGTTCTTCTACAACCAAAGCTGTAAAGAGAGATTCCCCATGGATTCTGATGGAAAGGGAGGGGATGTGATCTGTTTAGGACTCATACCCCTAGCGGGGAGCCCAGAAAAGGAGAGGATATTATAGACTCAGGGTATTGAGGGGTTGAAACTACATATTAGGCACCCCAGGCCTGAAGTCTGATACCAGGAAGAGGAGCCCTTTTAGCTGGTTTGAAAACCGATAGGGCTTACTAGAAGGATTTAAGAATCCAAGACTCTGCTCTTAAAAGCACACACACGGCCTTGCTTACTCCCAGTTACAGCACAAAGACAGCAGGTTGAAAACTGCCTGGAGATCTCGCTGTCCTTCCAGCACCACTCAAGCACGCCACTCTCTTACCTGTCTGTGCTGGGCCCCTCGTGCTCTGGGGCTGCTTACCGCTAAGCCAGAGGCTGCCACTACTGACAGGGGGCACAGACTTGAGGGAACAAACCAGAATGGATCCAGCCCCTGTTTCTGATCAGGGCAGAAGCGGCCATTGCCAGCATGCTTTGGTACACACACTTGGGAGAGGGTGAGACTAGCTCCAGGGCAGAGAGAGCCTCTGCTACTGCCTCTGTGCACACTCTCAGAAGGGGGTGAAACTGGCTCTAGGTGGAGACCTCCATCAAAGGACTGAAGGGGAAAAGCCTACCACCTAGGATAATCTACCAGCAAGATTGTCTTTCAAAATTGAAGGAGAAATAAACTTCTCAGACAAGCAAAAACTAAAAGAGTTCATCAATGCTAACCTGACCTTATAAGAAGTATTAAAGGGTCTACTTAAGGGAAAGAGAAAAGGCTACAAGAACTAAGAAATTATATATAGGAAGGGGAAAATTCCACTGGTAAAGGCAAATATATAGTAAAGGCTGTGGATCAACCACTTAAATAAACTAGCATGAAATTTAAAAGACAAACAATGTAAAATCAGCTATAACTACAATAAAGAGTTAAGGAATATGCATGAAGATGTAGACTATAACATCAAAAAATGTGGGGAGGAGTAAAAAATGTAGAGATTTTAAAATGTGTTTGCATTTAAATGACAATCAGTTTAAAACAAGTAGATATAGGTCATCATATATGAGCTCCATGCGAAGAGTTGACTCATTGGAAAAGACCCTGATGCTAGGAGGGATTGGGGGCAGGAGGAGAAGGGGGCGACAGAGGATGAGATGGCTGGATGGCATCACCGACTTGATGGGCATGAGTTTGAGTAAACTCCGGGAGTTGGTGATGGACAGGGAGGCCTGGTGTGCTGCGATTCATGGGGTCGCAGAGGGTCGGACACGACTGAGCAACTGAACTGATATGAGCTCCATGATAACCACAAATCAAAAACCTACAACATATACACAAAAACTAGAGAGAAAGAAACATGAACAACATTAAAGAAAATCATCAGACCATACGGGAAGAGTCTAAAAGAAGAAGAAGAGAGTAGAACTACAAAAACAATCAGAAACTAAATGGCAAAATCACTAGTCCATACCTGTCAACAATTACTTAAAATTTTACTGGTCTAAATGCTCTAACCAAAGACTTAGGGAGGTTATTTGGATAAATAAGCAAGACTTATCTAAGTGTTGCCACCAAGAGACTTACTTCAGAGCTAAAGACACAAACAGACTGAAAGTGTGGGGATGGAAGGAACATATCATGAAAACAGAAATGGAAAGAAAGCTGGGATAGCAATATGCACATCAGACAAAGTATGCTTTAAAACAAAATCTATAATAAAAGACAAGAAAAGACATTACACAATGATAGAGTGATAAATACAAGGTGATGATATAACCTATAAAATATACCTAATATAGGAGCATCTACCTATATAAGACACATTAATATAAATTGAAAATTGACAGTAATACAGTAATTGGAAGGGACTTGTCTGCTTGCTTCATTGAACAGTCATTCAGATTTCTCTACCTGTTAACATCCTATCCACCCTCAAAAACCCACCTGAAATGCTGCTGCCTTAAAATTTATCAAAACTTAGGTACACACACACTTACAGACCATGTAAGTGTAAAACATGGTACTCTTTGCAGTAGAGAGAGATGTAAACAAATGTGAAGATGCAGTATGAAGTCAAACTGCATAAAACTAACGATAGCCCATATAGTATGACTGTAGTAATTCCATTGCCACCTCCTGTTGCTGTGACTGTGAGCTGAAGTGTTGCAAAGATACACTTAAAATGCATCTGATGGTAATCAATTACCCATGAGCAGTCACCTCTGCAGGAAACTGTTTTTCTCAGTAAAAAGTGATCTCTTGAGGTTCTTGTGTATTTTTCATCATATTTAGTGCAATATCATAAACATTGAATAACACTAGGGGGCCCTTATGAAGTACCACTAGTGATTCTAGAAGTACTTTTAAGAAGCAAAGTCATGACATTACAGAAAAGTTGAGTTGCTTGATATGTTCCATAGATTGAGATATGCAGCAAGGGTCTCCTGCCACTTCAAGGTAAATGAATCCAGTATAAGGATGATTGTTAAAAAAAAGAAAAGAAAATCCATAAAGCTATCATTGCAGCTATTGGTTCCATTGACACTTTGTCTCTGAAGTCAGGAAGTACCTTGCCAGTAAGGGACTGTCTTTTAAATCTCTTTTGGTATTGGACAGTGCCCTTGATTACTCAGAACCCTATGAGATTAACACTGAAAGCATAGAAGTTGTCTGCTTGCCCCCAAACCCAAGTTGTATAATTAAGCCTTTAGATTGAGGGAGCATAAGGACCTTTAAGATTCATTATATGTGGTACTCTATGGAAAGGATTGTCAACACTATGGGAGAGAACCTGATAGAGAAAGCACCATGAAAGTCTGGAATAATTACACCAGCGAAGATGCTATTATTGAAAAACCCGTGAAACCATTAAGCCTGAAACAAGAAATTCCTGCTGGAGAAAAGTTTCCAGATGCTGTGCATGACTTCACAGGATTTATGACAGAACCAATCAAGAAGATCATGAAAGAGATTGTGGATATGGAAAACAAAAAAAGGCAGGGAGTGAAGTGTTTCAAGATATGGATCTTGAAGAAATTCAAGAGCTAATAGATTGCACACTAGTGGAATTAGCAGAAGACACCTTGATGGAGATAAATGCTTCCAAACCAGTGCCAGGAGATGAAGAAGACATCAAAGCAGCACCAGAAAACATTTTGACATTAGACAACCTGGACAAGGGTTCCAATTAGTCAAGGCTGATTTTGCCTTCTTTTAAAACATAGACTCTTCTATGAACCAGGCACAGAAACCACACAGTAGAAGGATGATTAGCACTACATAGAAACGAAAATGAAAAGCAAAAAGTCAGATAGAGATTATGATGTATTTCCATAAAGTTACATCAAATGCATCTGCCTCTTCTGGCTTCCCTTCCACCTCTGCCTGAGACAGCGAGATCAACCCCTCCTCTTCCTGAGTCTACTCAACGTGAAGACAAGGAGGATGACGACTTTATGATGATTTACTTCCACTTAATGATGAGTAAATAATCCTCATATCATACAGTTAATAACCTTATCTGCTGTGTATGTGTGTAGGTGTCTTTGTGTGAAGAATCTATTAACTGCATGGTAAGAAGTATATGCAACCTTTTGACTCACCATCATCATTGCCTGATTATTCATTGTGTAGAATAATCTGCAAAAGACACATGTTAAAGGGAAAAACCTATACTTACATAGGCATAAGATGAGTGATATTAATATAAAATTAGCAATGTGTTAGTTTTCTTACTGTTTTATATCTTAGCTTTCAAAAAGTTTTGTTACCGTAGAGTGTGCCCCTCTCTCTTAATTGGAGAATCTGCATATCAGGATATCACCACAGGTATTTGGTTTCTAAAAAAAGTAACAGTGTTTCCAATACTGCAGTAAGAATATTACTGTAATACTGTATGCCATACAATTTTTATAATAATTTATTCATTACCATGTAGACTAGGCTACTATGAAGCAGTCGTATTGATTACACAGGCTACCATAAAGTGATCATATTGCTGCTTCATTATCAATGCATGAATCACTATGAAAAAAATGTTAGTGACTCAGTCGTGTCCGACTCTTTGTGACCCCATGGACTATGGTGTGCCAGGCTTCTCTGCCCATGGAATTCTCCAGGCACGAATACTGAAGATAGTTGCCATTCCCTTTTCCAGGGGGTCTTCCCATCCCAGGGATCAAATCTTGGTCTCTTGCATTGCAGGTGGATTCTTTACCGTCTGAGCCACCAGGGAAGCCCGTGAATCATTATACCTGCCAATAAATACAAATTTCTTTTTCTCATTATATTCACATTGTTAATGTCTAGTGTTGGTAACATATCCAACATCTACAGTGCTTTGTATCATATAAGATGATATTGATGTAGGTACTGACAGATGATCCATTTTGTAAACAGAAGACACAAACTTACAATATCGATAAATACAGTATAGTACTGCAAATATGGGGCTTCCCTGGTGGCTCAGATGGTAAAGAATCTGCCTGCGATGCAAGAGATATGGGTTCAATTCCTGGGCCAGAAAGATCCCCTGGAGGAGGGCATGGCAATCCACTCCATCATTCTTGCCTGGAGAATCCCATGGACAGAGGAGCCTTGCGGGCTACAGTTCACGGGGTCACAAAGAGTTGAACACAGCTGAAGTGACTGAGCAGGCACGCATGCATATAAATATATTTTCTCTTTCTTATGATTTCCTTAAAACATTCTTTTTTCTAGCTTACTTTATTGTAGGAATATAGTATATAATACATATAACAGATCAAACATATAGTAACAGAATTTCCAGTTAACATTAGCCTATTTGCAGTTAAGTTTTGGGAAGTCAAAATTTATATTCAGATTTTTGACTGTGCAAGGAGTCAGTGTCCCTAACCCCTGTGTTGTTCAAGGGTCAACAGTATTTTGTTTATGTACATTTTAAAGCATTTGGTCCGGACCTAAACTCAGAGGAGCTGCCCTCCCTTTGTCTCAGTTCTTGATGTAGCAGGCTAGGATGTTAGTCTGCAGGCTGTGATAGGAATTGCTTACTCATGTGGATGTTTCGTTTTCTCCTGAGATCTACAGAAAGGACATTAGCAATGAACTTGAGTCATTGGATATTGCAAGCACAGATAATATCTATTTCTACTAAGCTGTCAAAATTCTCAGGGATTATCTCATCTATTGAGGATTGAGAGTCGGTTGGTCTATTGAGGGATAATTGATCACGTGTTTCCTGGTCTCACTGGAGAACACACAGGAATCAATGAAAACATTTTATTTTATTTTAAGAGGCAGAGATTGTAAAATGTTTAAAATGCCTTCTCATTTCACAGAAGTGTAATGATATAACACTTAGCATTGGAGACCTCCTGGTTAGGTTCTCAATTGTCAGTTCCGTTACAACATAAAACCCCAAGAAAATATATTTTTTTAGGCAATAAATATAATAGTACAAAGGGAAATTTGTAGAGGGCAGAAAACTACTCTGTGTATACAATTTTGTATTCTCTTCCCATTTATTATTTGTATCCTTTTGGGTATAGTTTGAGCTGCATATAACAGTAAAACAGAGCAGCTGATAAGACAGAAGTACAGAGGCCAGCGTGATTATTGAGGTCTAACAGTGTTACCAGAAACCTAGAGTCTGCCATCTCAGTCATGCAGCTTTAGCCTCATCACCTCCAAGGGCTGCTAGTGCCACATTCCGGTGTTATCCAGTAGAACTT
This sequence comes from Cervus canadensis, assembly GCF_019320065.1. Classification (NCBI taxonomy): domain Eukaryota; kingdom Metazoa; phylum Chordata; class Mammalia; order Artiodactyla; family Cervidae; genus Cervus; species Cervus canadensis. Next base: position 72,005,119 of record NC_057396.1, read on the forward strand.
TATGCCGTGCTAGAGATGTCCTCTGTCTGTGCTGTCCTATGTGATGGTGACAACTGAGGAGTTGCAATGTGGCTCTCCAGACCAAGGAATGGATTTTAAACTGTATTTAATTTTAACAAGTTAAATGTAAAACACTTCACGGGGCTAGTGGGTACCGTGCTGGACAACACAGCTCTCACATTTTGTCTCTTCCTAGGAAGCAGGAAAGGAGTAAGGGGAAGGGGCAAATGAATGCCTTTCTTTTCAGATTTTTCAAAAGTGCCATATAGCACTTTTACTTTCACATTATTTGATGGAAGTTAGTCACGTGATTACCCTTATTTGCAGGGGAGATTGTAAGCTAAAATATTTTCTTCTATGTAGAGTTATGTTCTGCTAAATATGAGGGTTCTTCCCTGTTTCAAAAGGGAAGAGGATAAAAGATGTAAGAATTGGCATATCATCTCAGGCAGTCTATTACAGTCTATTATGTGCTCAGGTACTCAGTCATGTCAGAATCTTTGTGACTCTATGGACTGTAGCCCACCAGGCTCCTCTGTCCATGGGATTTTTCTAGGCAAGAATACTGGAATGGGTTGCCATTTCCTCCTCCAAGGGATCTTCCTGACCCAGAGATTGAACCTGCATCTCTTGCATCTCCTACTTTGGCAGGCAGATTCTCTATGCTGAGCCACCTGGGAATCTATTACCCATGTAATTAAACTCTTTTTATAAAAATGATTTTGATGGGTTGGTTATATTGCAGAGTCCAATTGTGGCATAACTGACTAATCATTCACTCACTTTGGAGTTTTTAGGTACATTCAATAATTTATTCAGCAAAACTTAATGAACATTACTATGTTCCAGGCATTGATAAAGAGGCTAAGGCATGGGGGGACTAAGTGGCTTAGACTTGAATCCATGAATGTTAGAATCAGGAGGTACAATGGAGTTAGCCTAGGCCAACGTTGTCACTTTATACAGAAATGGAAACAGGGGAGAATGACAGGGTAAAAGGTGAGATGACATGGCTTAAGTTAGATAGTTAATCAACCCCTGAACCCAACTCCTGCCCAGGGGTCCTGGCTCCCTGTCCAGTCCTTTTTTTCTCTATTTATTTTCCTGTTAATTCTCAGTAGTACACCCTGGAAAAAATTTTCCTTCATCTTACTTTCAAGTTTCCTCTCTTACTGTCTCATCCTTGAGTGCAAAAACTTTATAGAAATCTCACTAAGCTAGTTGAAAGTGATTTTGAATCTCTCCCCAAGTCATAGTTAACCTGGTAAAGTTCACCCTAGAAAAAGTAAATTCCATGGGGAAATTGCTCCCTTGATCATATGTGTGGCTTAATTTATTTCAAATAGTTCAAGGATCTAAACATTTAATCACAACCCTTGAATTTTCAGTGGGTGGGCAGGTTTGTCTACAGGAAAGGCAGGTTCTTAAAAACCTCTGGGTTGCTGCTTCCTGGGCTTATTTGTATTTCTTCGATATTTTATAAATCCAGATATTAATCCAGATCCAAATCCCCTTTATTTTCCTTTTTGTTTTTGCTGATTTGTCTTAGCCATGATCTTTTTTGTTTTCTCAAAGTCCCAGGAATATTTTTGACTTGTTCTTGGGTACAAGATCTGATCTTCAGTCCAGTAGCAACCACCACACAGTACCATCAGAAGGCAGCCTAGTGTTGTTGAAAGAGCACTGATTTCTAAGTTAGTAATCTGGCAACTAACTGGCGTGTGCCTTGGGATCCAATTAACGTGGCTCATCCTCTGTCACCTCATCTGTAAACAAAGGAGGTTAGTGAAAGGTCTCTAAATCTTTTCAGCACAACTCTCAGAGTGGCATAGCTGGGTGTGACCTGAACTTGGCTCCCTGGGGGCCTTCAGGGGAAAGTCATCTGAGTGTGTTAACATTAGCCAAAGTATCATGCTTGTCAGGATTCCCAGAGAGGAATTCAATTCTCCATCCCCTCCCAGTTTCTCCAAACCAGATCATTTCCTAAAGTAACTGTCGATTCCAGCAGAAGCTAACTTCATGCCGCATTGGAGGCACTTGAATGCAGCTGGGATCCATCTGAGCCAGTTCCCTGCCCTAAGGCAGAGCGGACCACACCAGGTTCTCTGACTTAAGGGTAGGTGATGCAACTGGAAGTAGGTTGTAGAGTTTCTGACTAGCCATATGATATTGGGCAAGTCAGTTCTCGTTCAGCCACAAATGCTCATTTGTTAATTTATAAATTGCATACTATTTATTTCTTTTTGGTTATGTCACAGGCATGTGGGAACTTCCCTGACCAGGGATCAAACCCATGCCCCCCCTGCATGGGAAGTCTTAATCCCTGGAAAACCAGGGAAGTCTCTCATTTGTTAATTAGGTGGTTGACTTTGAAGATTTTTTGGAGGGAGAGTACAGGGCAAGGAATCAATTTATTCATTTGTTTTTTTTTGTAAAATGTACATAACGTAAGATTTGGTGATTTGTAAGTCTTTTACAATTTTGTGATTCTGTGAGGTAACATTTGGGATTATCAAGTGAGAACCTCTAAAGTAGGAATACTAAACATAGAGATAGAGGAAAGAAACTTTGTATTAAGAAATACCTGTATGATATTCAATTGGGTAATGAAAAAACAAGGATGCAAAGACAGGCAATGGTCAGTTCAAGAAGGACCTGGAATTCCTAATGAGAATATTATATTTTATGCCATGGGCAATGGGGGGCTCTTGCTAGATTTTGGGTAGAGAAGTATCATGATAAGATTTACGTTTAAGGATAATCACCAGAGGATTTACAGTGAGAGAGAAGAGAAGACACAGACGGTTGGAGAAGTCTTAAGGGCAAGCGTCATTGAACAAACAAGACTGGGTGGGAAGGAGGGTCAAATTGGAAGGGATAAGGAAAGGTCATTTCTGGTGAAGGAGGGCTCTGTGGTGGGGATGATCAGGGTGGGCTTGTGTGAGGAGGAGAGGACCCTGAGTTGAATAGATGTGAGTCGAAATTTAGCGGGCAGGAGGGTGATAGTTGAGGTGGCTCAACCTGTTCAAATCTTTAAAAGTGAGCAGGGAGCTTAGGTTTTCCCCATTCATTCCCAACCCGTGGAGGATCCGAGGAAAGAAGGGTCTAAGGAACAATTTTCTGGCTGTAGTCTGCAGGATGGATGGAGTGGGAGCATCTGGAGCCTAAGAGGCTTCGGTAATCTCCATATCAGCTGGCAGCAGTTGAGAAGGTGGTAGCAGGAAGAATGGGAAAAACAGTGGCCCACAGGAGAGATGATCAGAGACAAAATGAATGGGATGTGGTGACCGAGTGGGTATGGGAATGAAAGGGAGGCATGGATCACTTGGGACATCACAGAGACAAGCCTGGGCATCTTGGAGGCTGATGATGCCTCCAAGTATCTTCCAGGTCACACTTTCTATAGGTCTCCTGTTATTCTGTAGTTTAGTCTTATTAGATTCAACCTTGTGGGCTCAGTCACTCAGTTGTGTCCGACTCTTTGTGACCCCATGGATTGTAGCCCACCAGGCTCCTCTGTCCATGGAATTTTCCAGGTAAGAATACTGGAGTGAGTTGCCATTTCCTTCTCTGATTCGACCCTAATCTCTGTCCAAATCATTTTCTTGGGTTTGTAAGTGTGAATGTAGTAATGGTGATTCTTGAGAATCACAGTCTTATCTTTCAACCATTGAGCTGCTTGATTTTCCAAGGTGGGAGATTGTTTCAGGTATTTTTTACTGATTTTGGGTCCCTGGTGCCTCTGTTGGAAATCCTACCCCACTGTGATGTGTTTAGCAATACTGCTTTCGTTTGGCAGGACCATCAACACAATTTCTCTGCAGCATCCACCTTCCTGGAATTTTAGCTCTCTAGTAGGTAGCTTCTTTCTTCTTTGTGAATGGCAAAATGCAAAAAAGACTTTTGCAAAGGGCAATCCCTGTTATTTTTATTTTACTTCCAAGAAATTATATTGTTCTGATTCTCATTAAGGCAGACAGAGAATCCCACTGCAGATTTGGTGGTTATTTATGTTGGTATAGCATATTTTTTTTTAAATAAACTCTTTGTGAGAGATATCACTTGGGGGTTTGAAGAAACTTAATATATCTCTTTCTATGTGAATGATGAATTAATTTCTAAATAAAAGGAATAGGCATTTTGAAGGGAAGAAACATTATCTTTGTTTAGGATCAAAGATATCATCAGGAAAAGATGATAATGAAGATTGTGGTGTATAATCTGCTACAAGTGGCTTTACTAAACCCTAGTCTCAGAATTAGGTAAAGCTTCACATCCATTCATGGCAAGTAAATATACCTGGGACTTATATCAAAAGGGCACCATTGCTCTGTCTGTGGAATTCTCCAGGCAAGAATGCTGGAGTAGGTTGCCATTTCCTACTCTAGGGGAATTCCGTGGACAGAGGAGCCAGGTGGGCTACAGTCCGTAGGGTTGCAAAGAGCCGGCCATGACTGAGTGACTGACACAGGCACAGATGGGACCTTCCCTCCAGAGCAGCCGGTCTCCACCTCGCTGGACAGAGCTCGTCCCAGGGCAGTGTAGAGGTGTTCTCTCTGCAGCTCCTCACTCCACGGAAAGGGGGAGAGGGCACGCCTGATCTCTGCTCCCCATTTACTCCTCCACTGCTGTGCAGCAGTGGGGCTGGGATAGTGGCTGTAACTTCCTCTGTGTGGAGCAAACATCAGGAATGTAGCAGAAAGGCTCTCCCCCAGCCTCCTATCAGTGGTGCCCTGGTATATAGTTAGTAACTGTCTCTCCTAAGTAAACAGCACTGATTTGTGTCATTTCCTGCTTTCCAACATGCTCCCACCAAGGCTGATTTCAAGCTACCAGTGTGATGTGTGGAGTTGCAAAGAGATGCCTGTGACAGGTTCTCCTGAGCTGGTCTGAACTGGATCCAACATAGCACAACTTCCAACACTTGTACATTTAACTCATGTCTTGATGGAATATTAATTGTTGGAACAAAGGGGTGTACATTTAATGCATACTATTTGTTCTCAGAATGGTTGTTCTGATCTCCACGTCTACAACTTAATATGAAACTTTATTTTTTCACCCATGCCAACTCTCCAAGTACCAATCTTTTACTTTTTCATTAAAAATAGTATTTATGTTTTATGAGCATTTATTTTATTGTTGTTGTGAAAGGTGCTCAGTTGTCTCTGAGTCATTGTGGACTATAGTCTACCAGGGTCCTCTGTCCATGGAACTCTCCAGACAAGAATACTGGAGTGGGTTGCCATTCTCTTCTCTAGGGGATCTTCCTGACCCAGGGATCAAACCTGGGTTTCCTGCATTGCAGACAGATTCTTTACTATCTGAGCTACCAGGGAAGCCTCCAAAATAGTATATATGCTTTATGAGCATTTATTTTTAGTGCATTTCAGAGTCACCTCAGTCATTTCTTTGACTCTCTCAGAAGTCATGACCTCTTTCTCTAGTCTTTTCTTTGCTGCAGAACACTCGTTTCTTAATAATTTTTCAAGTTCAGTGACTTCGTACAGTCTTAACCTCGGCTTATGTCCTTACCTGAGAAATTCTGACACATACTGATTTGTTTCCATCAGTCCAGATCACTAATCTTTGGGTTCTGTTCTTTTGTTGTTAGTTCTGCTCCTTGCTGTTGTGGTTTTCTTTTTCAGTTCTTCAAAGATATATTTCTTTCTTGTTTTTGCAAACAAGCAAAAGTCTGTGTTTACCAACAGCTCTGAGAGGTGTACATTTCAAAGGCTGATTAAGCTTTGGAGGGTATAAGACAATAGTTCTTTCATGACCATTCGAGTCAAAATTGTAAAAGCCAACAAATATAAAGGAAGGATCCTAACAAGAGCAAGGCATGTAAGCAACCAACATGTTTTCCCTTAGTGTGAATAAATTGACAGGACAGAATTTCTGCTCTTTTAAAGTGAACCATATGTTCCTAAACCCTTTACAAAAATAATATTCCCCACACCCCCAACACTAGAGTAGATACAACAGTATTGATTTGCTATCTAAATGAACAGACCTCAGGAAATGGAAAAGCTGTTCAAACCTAACATGGCAGCCTAAGAAACAAAGTCCTGTATGGGAAAAGTTTGGAATCATGGTGAATGGAAATGTTTCCATGATCGCTTGCATCCCTGGGGTTGAAGCCTTTCCATCTTTTATTCTTTTCTTTTCTTTTTTCCCCTATTTTAATTTCTTTTTCTGTTTTGTAAATAAGTTCATTTGTATCATGTCCAAAGCTATAGTTTTTGAAAATTTTAGTATAAAATCAGAGATAGCTCAATTCAGTTCAGTTGGTCAGTCATGTCCAACTGTTTGAAACCCCATGGACTGCAGCATGCCAGGCCTCCCTGTCCATCACCAACTCCTGGAGATAAGGGGAAAAATAATGGGATAAAACTTAGAAATTCAAAGTATTAATGCTATTTCATTCTTATGTCTCATGGACTTTATGTGGTGAAAAAAGTCCTGGTTAGTTAGCTTAATCTGGAAGATATTTTTTTGAATTACATGACATTGTTAGCTTGAGGTGGTATCATGATCTGTATTTCCTCCCTCTAGTTTGGGGTTGTATAGATGTGTAAGGGGTGTCAGTAAGTATGTTCCAGGGATGTAACTCATAGAGAAATTCTCTACTAACCTGGAAAAAGAATAAGCAGGCTGGCCACCCATAACAATGCTATCTAAGGACAAGCTCTGTGAGTTCATGATCTGTCAGTAGTTTGAGCAGAGGCGCACGGGTTTTGAAAGTAATAGTGTAATGATGGTGACAAGCTAGTGGATTGAATTATCTCCAGTGTGTTTGAGCATTTGTCATAGGAACATAGTTATTGAAGATGCAAGACTGGAGAAGGAATCTGGCCTGAATAGACTGAGTACTGGCAGAAAGGAGTGAAGAAATCAGGACAGAAGACCTTTTGGAAAAAGGCAGAAATATCAGTGGGGGGATGATTACCTGAGGCAGAGATAAGGGGAAAATGAAGTTAGGAACAGAGAAGTCTCATGAAAATTCCCCAGTAGGAGAGAGCATTCAAAATACAATGAGGTAAAGAACACTGAAAAATGCAATAAGGATAATAAAACTATAAGCTCCAAACTTAAATGATTCCTTAAATTCAGAATATCTTATAACGGACTAAAAAGAATTGTGGCTAAAGTCAGAAGTCTGGTTCTGAGTCCCAGAATTCACTACTTTCTGTGTGATCTTGGGTAAATAATTAGATTTCTGTTATATAAACTGTTGTTAGATTGGTCGCATTTAATGCTGAATAAGTTTATATTGACTAAATGAATGATATCATAGTAAGTGAATTATAATCTTGTTTGCACTGTCCAACATGCTATATATCCAGTGAATTCATTATGATCAGTGTTCCTTTTATTACAGGGCTCTCAGTAGCTCTTATCCAGAGCACCTGAATGGATTCCATGGCGAGGACCAATAACGTGACTGAGTTAATTATCGCCGGTCTTTTCCAGGACCCAGAGGTGCAGAGGGTGTGTTTTGTGGTCTTTCTCCCTGTGTACTTGGCCACGGTGGTGGGCAACGGCCTCATTGTCCTGACGGTGAGAGTCAGTAAGAGCCTGCGTGCCCCCATGTACTTCTTCCTTAGTCACCTGTCGCTGGTGGAGATCAGTTACTCCTCCACTGTTGTCCCTAAATTCATCACAGACTTACTTTCCGAGATTAAAACCATCTCCCTGGAGGGCTGTGTGGCTCAGATATTCTTCTTTCACTTGTTTGGCGTTGCTGAGATCTTCCTGCTCACGGTGATGGCCTATGACCGCTACGTGGCCATCTGCAAGCCCCTGCACTACACAGCCGTCATGAGCCGGCCTGTGTGCCACCGTCTGCTGGCTGCTTCCTGGCTGGGGGGCTTTTCTCACTCCATGGTTCAGATCATGATCACTCTCCAGTTACCCTTCTGCGGTCCCAACGTGATTGACCACTACTTCTGTGACCTCCATCCCTTGTTCAAGCTTGCCTGCACTGACACCTCTGTGGAGGGGGTCGTTGTGTTGGCCAACAGTGGATTAATCTCTGTCTTCTCCTTTCTCCTCTTGGTGTCCTCCTATATTGTCATCCTGTTCAGCTTGAGGAACCATTCAGCAGAGGGCAGACGCAAAGCCCTCTCCACCTGTGTCTCTCACATCACGGTGGTCACCTTGTTCTTTGGACCCGCCATCTTCCTCTACATGCGGCCCGCCTCCACCTTCACTGAGGACAAGCTGGTGGCCGTGTTCTACACGGTGGTCACCCCCATGCTGAACCCCATCATCTACACACTCAGAAATGCAGAGATGAAAATCGCCTTGAAGAGGCTGTGGGGCAAGAAAGTTAACTCAGGGGTGGAGTAACAATGAAAACCTTAAAAAACTGAGCACGCATATGCTGACTAAACAAGTTTGATTTTAGTGAACTACGAGGGACAGAGCGAAAGTTCGCCTAGTCATGACTTTTTTGTATTTTAGGTGAGGGCTTTAAATTCCATAAAATAAATCAGATGCCTTTCATAGCCCTCTGTATTTTGGAGAAAGTTGAAAATTGAGCTGCATTGCTATTTTTCTTCATGTTCTATAGTGTACAGGGCATAGGCTTTAGGGAGGTATCACCTGGATTGAATTCCCACTCTGTCACCTTCTACCTACGAATCCTGGGTTTGTTTACTTTACCTCTCAGTGTTAGCATGCTGTGGTGTGTGGAAAGATTGTGGTCCTGGGAGAAAGAAGTTTATGTTTTATTCTTTCCCTCTGTCAATGTGCTCTTGTGGGAATCCCTGGAAGGCTTTTCTATCAATACTTCATTTTATGTCCAGTTAAGGAGTGTGGGGGAGAAGGAAATGGCAACCCAGTCCAGTATTCTTGCCTGGAGAATCTGATGGATAGAGGAGCCTGGTGGGCTGTGATCCATAGGGTCCCAAAGGGTCGGACTCGACTGAAATGACTTAGCATGCACAGGGAGTTTGGGATGGGCATGTACCCACTGCTGTATTTAAAATGGGTAATCAACAAAGGTTACTGTATAGCACATGGAGCTCTGCTCAATGTTATGGGGCAGCCTGGATGGAAGGGGCATTTGGGGAAGAATGGATACATGTATACTATGGCTGAGTCCCTTCACCTTTCACCTAAAACTATTACAACATTGTTAGCTAATCACCTAAAGCCCAATACAAAATAAAACTTTCAAAAATGTTAAAAACTGAAAAAAACATTACTAAGCATATAACTATTTCAACTTTTCTAGTAAGTGAAACTATTATTTAATCTCCCATCTCTGTGACATCTGCACTCAGCACATCTCTCTCATCCTTTCGTATACTGTTATAGATGGCTTTTCAAACCAGTAAGAATAGTCTTGATCAATTAAATTTGTCAAAGTTCACTTAGCAGTAATCATCTTATCAGCTCTTGACAACTGTATATATAATTCTATCATAGCAGAAAGTTTTTCTCTCTGATTTTTTTAAGTGGAAAAAACATAAAGGCAATTTTTAGGAATTTATGTTCTCAAGTATCAACCCTATTAAAGTTGTATATTAAAAAAAAATACTTAATTTTAGTTTCCCCCCCTTTATTAACCTGAATCCAATGCCTCCTGAATCCAATCCACAGGAGAAGCTTTGTTTCACGGAAGCAGGACATTGTTAGAATGGAAAGGTCTGTGGAAGGTGAAATATAATAAAGCTATGATTAATCATTCACATGGGCTTCCCAGGAGGCTCAATGGTAAAGAATCTGCCTCCCAACGCAGGAGAAGCAGAAGAGGAGGGTTTGATCCCTGGGTCAGGAAGGTCCCTGGAGGAGGAAATGGCAACCTGCTCCAGTGTTCTTGCCTGGATAATCCCATGGACAGAGGAGCCTGGCAGGCTACAGTTGACGGGGTTGCAGAGACGGACGTGACAGCAACTGAGCAGGCATGCGGCCATTCATATCCTTTCCCCCCAAGCTTTTAATTTTGTGTAGGCGCCTAGCAGATTAACAATGTGTGATAGTTTCAGGGGAACAGCAAAGAGACTCAGCCATATATGTAAATATATAATCATTCACATCTCCATCTGAATAGCTTTACAAGACCCTTTCACCGACTCAATGGACATGGGTTTGGGTGGACTCCGGGAGTTGGTGATGGACAGGGAGGCCTGGCGTGCTGTGGTTCATGGGGTCGCAAAGAGTCAGACACGACTGAGCGACTGAATTGAATTGAATTCCTTTCTAGACAGTTGTTATCTGTGCACCGAGTTCTGTGCGTGTGTGTATGTGTTAGTCACTCAGTCATGCATGGCTTAAGCCAAGATGTTGCCTGTTTTTGTATGACCTGTGAGCCAAGAAAGGCTTTTACATTTTCAAATGGTTGAAAAGATTAAAGTGAAATAATATTTTATGACACATAAAAGTTAAGTGAAATTTAAGCTTTGTTGCCCATAAATAAGTTTTATCGGATTACAGTCATGCCTCATTATTTTACTCTTTCTATCTATGGCAGCTTTTGTGTTGGAGAGGTATGGTTGAGTAGTTATGACAGACTGTGTGGTCTGCAAAGCCTATATGTTTTCTTTTTTTATGTATGAAAATTGTCTTATATTTGTTTATTAATTAATTTTTATTGGAGTAAATTGCCTTGCAATGTGGTCAGTTTCTGCTGTGGAGCAAAGCGAATGTCACATGAGCACATATGTGCCCTCTTTTTAGATTTTCTTCTCATTTAGGTCACCAAAGATCACCGAGTAGGGTTCCCCATGCTGAACAGGAGGTTCTCACAAGTTATCTATTTCATATAGGGCAGTGCGGACACGTCAATCCCAACCTCCCAATCTGTCCGACCCCTCATTGTCTCTTGGTAACTATAAGTTTGTTCTCTACATTCATGACTCTGCTTGCAAAGCCTGTATATTTTCTATGTAGCACTTTACTGAAAAAGTGTGCCAGCCCCTGGCTTCAGCCAGTAGCATTTGTTGCTTACTCAACAAGAAGTTGGGAGGTCAGTGGACCCAGGGTTGTTTCGTTATTCCTATGATGCCCAAGAATGTGGTGGGCGCCCCTTCAATTCTCTTGGCTGTCCCCTCACGGCTGCAAGATTTCTACAGTAGCTCTCGGTACTACGTGCTCACATGTAAGAAGAGAGGGGCTTTCATTTTATTTCAGAGAACAGTTCAAAGGACTTCAGAACAATTCTTATTTTGCTCTTATTGAGCAGAACTAGGTCATATGCCTATACCTAGATGCAAAGGAGCCTGGAATAGTAAGTAGTGGCATAAACATAAAAAGGGTTAGCTGACCGATTCACATCTTTGTTTTAACTTGCAAAACAACTTTTCTTAAGGTGAAAGTTGTGTAGTACTCTCCCTAATTTGTAAAGAATCTATATTTTCCTTATAATGGCAGAGTTTAACTAGAACTAGGCAAGTGTGGCCATAGTCAATGGGTTAATCTTCACCAGGTTAGAAAATAACATCAACCTTTTCTGAAAATTTATCACTTTAGGTGAGCAAATAGTCTCATACCACAAATATTTTGACAAATGTATCTTCCTGTAATGCACATTCATAGACTCATTTTAAAAACTCATCTTCCTTAGATGTATTAAACTGAATCCTTCAACAGAGAAAAGATTTTGACTTACAGCTTCCCACAGAAACTCAGTGATGATATGTACATAATGAATGTAGATTTTCTAAAATATTTGGAGATTTTATGCAATTATTGGCTAATCTTCTTCCTAGTGTTTTTTTTTTTTATTTTTTTTAAAATTTTTATTTATTTATTTTTTATTAGTTGGAGGCTAATTATTTCACAACATTTCAGTGGGTTTTGTCATACATTGATATGAATCAGCCATAGATTTACACGTATTCCCCATCCCGATCCCCCCTCCCACCTCCCTCTCCACCCGATTCCTCTGGGTCACATGAAAAGATGCTCAACATCACTCATTATTAGAGAAATGCAAATCAAAACCACAATGAGGTACCATTACACGCCAGTCAGGATGGCTGCTATCCAAAAGTCTACAAGCAATAAATGCTGGAGAGGGTGTGGAGAAAAGGGAACCCTCTTACACTGTTGGTGGGAATACAAACTAGTACAGCCACTATGGAAAACAGTGTGGAGATTTCTTAAAAAACTGGAAATAGAACTGCCATATGACCCAGCAATCCCACTTCTGGGCATACACACTGAGGAAACCAGACCTAGTGTTTTTTAAAAATATAATGGATAAAGAAAAAAAATGATAATGGTTAATTCAGACTTTGCACTTTCAAAAGCAATTATTGGATTGGCCAGAAAGTTTGTTTGGGTTTTTTACGTGATATCTTATGTTAAAACCTGTAAAGTAACTAAAAATACATGATCATAGTAGTCTCTTAATCACTAGTTGAAACTTGGCATTTTTTTTCAACTTTAATCAGGCTAAATTAATGACAATTACATTTAAGACCGGGAAAGAGCACACTGATCTTACAAAGTGTTATTACGCCATTTGTAAAACTATTCACGACAGGAAATTTAATACAGATGAAGTAAAATCAGAGTAGTAAACTCACATGTAGTGTTTTCAAACCAACATCCAGTTTAATATTGATAAATATCAATTTGGAAAAATTTTGTTTCCTTCTGAGCAGGGTATCTCAATAGTAGTGTGGTGATTTTGGCTCAGATTACCTTTGCTGTGGTGGTAGGGGGCTGTATTCTGCCTTGTAGGATGTTTCTTAGCATCTCTAGCCTCTGCCTGCTAAATATCAGGAACACCTCTTTCCCACACAGGTAGGAAATGAAAAAAATGTCTCCAGATGCTGCCACATATCCTCTTGGGGGCAAAATCACCCATGGTTGAGAACCACTGTTCTATAGCCTCACGCTCATCCACACCAAAGGCCAGGAGAAGTGCTGTCTCAGTTTCTGACATTTGTGGTCCATAATTCCTTGATCCCGTCCTTGGGATACTGTCATATGCAAAAAACCACGTGATTGAGTTCATGATAAGCAAGAGCTGGATCTAATTGCCCTCAGAACAGTATAGAGCCCCATAGCCTAAGTGCCCTGAGAACACTGGGTGAAATTACTTTAATATATTCCCTATTGATTTCTGAAGTTATGTTACCTACAGGGAAGTTTGAGATGCTGGTATCCAGGTCCTTCTTCCCATGAGGTAGGTGCCTGATGAGGAAGGGGAAAGACATGGCCTCTCTGGGGACTAATCTTCTCTCATTTGATCATCATACACCCCCTCCACCCCCAGTATCTCTCAGCAGAGTGAACTCAAGGCTGAGCTGCCAGAATTCTTATTTCTCTGTGGAACATCTGAGAGGCAAGTCTACTGTGTTCTTGTTTTTAATCAGGTGGAATAGACTCACTGGCTTAGTCTCAGCATTCCTAAGGCTGCAGGGAGAGCAGATCTTCCATCTGGCAACTCCTGAGATGTATGAGCTCTGGCGCATAACTTGGCCTTAATGCTTGGAGATTGAAAACTGGATGTGCTCAGAGCACTATTGACGTCTTTGGGGTCAGAACAGATAAAAGGAACAGTAGTGAGACTGCAGAGGCCCAGAAACAGTGGGGTTGGTTTTGTTTGTGAGCATGTGATGACTAAATTCCACTTTGAATGTGAAGGGAATACGACCAGGAAGGCCGTGGTATTTCACAAAGTGCTCTCACACTGGCCTGGCCTTTGCCTGAAACAAGCACTCTGCTAGACCTGGGATTCGGGATGGAAAGATGTGGTCTTGGTCCTTAGTGACCTTTGTTCTTTCAGTATTTTCTGAACTTTTTTGGTGTACCAGATACTGTGCTAAGAAGGCTAGGATGATCTATATGCCCTGTTCTTCCATCCTATGTACGTTCACTGAGTGTAATTTTGTGCAGGTGCTTCAGTTAGCACTGGAGATGGAGTGGTAGCAAGACATAATCTCTGCTCTAGAAAGTCCACAGTTTGGTGGGCCAGATGGTCACATAGCACAATTACAATTCAATGTGTATATGGATTGCAGAGATGGATTTCCTATTTCTGAGAAGACTCTAAGGTTGTAGAGTCTGAATGGTAGCATTTCATATATGCAAGGGACTATTATATAATTCAGCTGCTGAAGGAGGAAGTCTTTTGTGTTATTTCAGATCACAGACCCAAATTACTGCCTCCTGGTGGCTCAGTTCAGTTGATCAGTGGTGTCCGACTCTTTGCAACCCCATGAACCGCAGCATGCCAGGCCTCCCTGTCCATCACCAGCTCCCGGAGTCCACCCAAACCCATGTCCATCGAGTTGATGATGACATCCAACCATCTCATCCTCTGTCGTCCCCTTCTCCTCCTGCCCTCAATCTTTCCTAGCATCAGGGTCTTTTCCAATGAGTCAGCTCTTCGCATCAGGTGGCCAAAGTATTGGAGTTTCAGCTTCAACATCAGTCCTTCCAATGAACACCCAGGACTGATCTCCTTTAGGATGGACTGGTTGGATCTCTTTGCAGTCCAAGGGACCCTCAAGAGTCTTCTCCAACACCACATTTCAAAAGTGTCAATTCTTCGGTGCTCAGCTTTCTTTATAGTCCAACTCTCACATCCATACATGACCAATGGAAAAACCATAGCCTTGACTAGACGGACCTTTGTTGGCAAAGTAATGTCTCTGCCTTTTATATGTTGTCTAGGTTGGTCATAACTTTCCTTCCAAGGAGTAAGTGTCTTTTAATTTCATTGCTGCAGTCACCATCTGCAGTGATTTTGGAGCCCAGAAAAATAAAGTCAACCACTGTTTCCTGGTGGCTACGTCATGGCTAAAACACACAATGTGACAGAGTTTATTTTCCTGGGACTTTCTCCCAATCAGCTGGTGCAGAAAGTCTGCTTTGTGATATTTCTGCTCCTGTATGTAGCCATCGTGCTGGGGAATTTCCTCATTGTCCTCATTGTCATGAGCAGCAGAAGCCTTGGCTCCCCCATGTACTTCTTCCTCAGCTACCTCTCCTTTGTGGAGATCTGCTACGCCTCGACGACAGCCCCCAGACTCATCTCAGATCTGCTGGCTGAAAGGAAAGCCATATCTCTGTGGGGCTGCATGTCACAGGTTTTCTTTATTCACTTGTTTGGTGGCACTGAGACTTTCCTGCTCACTGTGATGGCCTATGACCGCTACGTGGCCATCTGCAAGCCCCTCAGCTACACCACCATCATGAACCGGCAGGCGTGTGCCTTCCTGGTGGGAGCAGCATGGGTGGGGGGCTTTGTGCATTCCTTGGCTCAAATCCTTCTCATCTTCCACTTGCCCTTCTGTGGCCCCAATGTGATCGACCACTATTTCTGTGACGTGCTACCCCTGCTCAAACTTGCCTGCTCTGACACCTTCCTCGTTGGTCTTCTGATCGTTGCCAACGGGGGGACCCTGTCTGTGATCAGCTTCGTGGTCCTCTTAGCCTCCTATGTGGTCATCTTGCTCCATCTGAGGACTCGGAGCTCCGAGGGGCGGCGCAAGGCCCTGTCCACCTGTGGGTTCCACATCACCGTGGTCACCTTGTTCTTTGGGCCCTGCGTCTTCATCTATCTGAGACCTTCCACCACCCTGTCTGCGGACAAGATGGTGGCCATGTTCTACACGGTGATCACCCCACTGCTCAACCCTGTCATCTACTCCCTGAGAAATGCTGAAGTGAAGAAGGCCATGAAGAGGCTGTGGATCAGAGCAGTGAAACCAAAAGAGAGGTAGAGGCTGAGCCTTGGTCTTGATCCTTGGGTTTAAGTGATGCTCTGTCCAAACTGAAGGGGCAGAATGAGATGAAGGACAGTTCCCAGGACTTGCTAATTTTAGAGTTACTCTTAATCAACTTCACTGTAATCACTTACCATATATTTTCTCTTCCTGTTACTTAATTGGCCACTTTTCTTTTAGATGTTTAAATTGTTTCTGAAATTTTATAATATAAATAACAATGTTCTAAGTTTCCTGAACAGAAATCTTTAATGATACTGATTTTTAAAGTTATTTGCTATAGAAACCTTGCTTTGTTAAAAAGTGTAATAACTTTTGATGCATGGTGCTAAATAAGTTCTTAATGTTTGTAACTCAACACTCATTAAATTTTTTCTTGATGAGAAATAGGATTTTATATAGTCTCAACTCATCTCCCCACAAGAGATTTATTAATTGAAAAAGGATAAATATGACTTTACTATCAAGAATCCTGGAAGGCACTCTTTTTAGTAATTAGACACATTTATGATATTTAGACTGAGAGGCACACAGCATAATTGCTATAATATTCCTATCAAAAATATATAATGCCACTTTAATCATAAAATATCAGTTAAGCCTGCACTGAAGAATAGTTTGCAAGGAAAGAGATCAAGATGGTAGGGTAGGAGGATGCTGACTCACCTCCCTTCATGAATATATGAAAACTACAACTACATATATAGTGACTCTCACTGCAGTCAGTCTGGGTACTAGCAGAATTCTCCTACAAAGCTGTAAAGAAAGATCCACATGGAGTCTGCTAGTACGGGAGGAGGAGCAGACCCATACTTCCAAGGGGGCCCAGGAGAGAAGCGAGTGTTACAGGGTCAGGAATCCTCCCTGGGGAGTGAGAATTTAGACCTACACCTTAGGTACCCCAGCCCTTTGGTTCTGATACTGGTTTAGACAACCTCTTATGGAAAACCGGTGAGGATTACCGGAGGACTGTGAGAGACTCTGCTCTTGAAAACACCACACACACATACTTGCTTACTTCTGGTCACAGCACAAAGGCAGCGGATTAAGAGCTGCCTGTTGCTCCCGCCGGCTCACCAGGACCACCCCGTGTCCCCAGGTCCTCACTGGGCTCCTGTTCCAGCCCCTCTTGCTCTGCTGCTCCTCCCCACTAAGGCAGGGGCTGCCGTTGCCAGTGCAGGGTGCACACTTTGAGGCAACGAAGTCGGCTTGGACCCTGGTCCCACTTCTGACGGGGGCGGAGGCAGCCGTTGTCAGTACACGCTTTGGTGCACGTACTCGAGAGGGAGCGAGACCAGGTCCCGAGTGGAGATAGCCCCCGGCAGAGCGTCCGTCATTGTGCTCACTCTCTGAAGGGAGAGAGGGAAGCGACAGGATAGAGACCTCCACCCCTGCCGCGTGCATCCCCTGGGCACCCTTGGGAGGGCGTGGAACGAGCCCAGTGGTGTGGCACCCACTGCCCAGACCCCCGCCCATCCTGTAACCAAGCTCCTCACGTGTGTGCGTGCTAAGTCACTCCAGCTGTGTCCATCTCTTTGTGATCCCATGGACTGTATGTAGCCCACTGGCTTCTCTGTCCGTGGCATTCTCCAAGCAAGAATACTAGAGTGGGTTGCCATGCCCCTCTCCAGGGGATCTTCCTGACCCAGGGATCGAAACTGTGTCTCTCATCTGTTGCATTGGCCGCGGCATCTTTACCACCAGCACCACCTGGGAAGTGCAGCTGCAAGACCTCACACCCCAGCCAGCTCCCAAACCAGGCTGGAGACTGCCATCAAACCTGGGAGAAGCCCGCTGCTCTCAGGGCTCCTGGTTCATCTCCTTGGGCCAGAGTCCACCTCCAACAGGGCGGTGACGGCCACTGCACACAGGGGGAGCTCCCCCCAAGCCACGGGGCACACGCAGACTGCACAGGGCTGCCTCCTCAGAAGGACATGCCTCCAAGGCCGGCATGGGTGACAGCTTCACTTAGTTTCACAGAGAAAGTTAGACAAAATGAGAGGCAAAGGGATAGGTTTCAAATGAAAGAACAAGAAAATAATCCATGAAAAAACCTGAGTGAAACAGAGAGATAATTTATCTGATAAAGAGTTTGAATCAATCATAACTGAACTTGGGAAAAGAACAGTTGAACACAGAATTTTAATAAAGATTAAGGAAGTATAAAAAGGAACCAGTCAGAGCTGAAGAATACAATAAATGAAATGAAAACTACACTAAAGGGAATTAACAGCAGATTAGATGATTCAGAAAAATGTATAAACGATCTGGTAGATAGAATAATAGAAAACACTCAACCAGAACAGCAAAAAGAAAGACAAATTTAGGAAAACGAGAATAATTTTCGGAACTCTGTGACAACATCAAGCATCCCAACATTCGCATTTTAGGAGTCCCAGCAGGATAAAAGAGAGAAAAATATATTCAGTACTTTGAATTCCCAGAGCACTTAGCTAGAATCTTTTCAAGCCTTTGCTACCTAAATTTCAGCGTGTATTTTTCTTACCCCTCCAGCCCCGACTCTGCCCCTAGACTTTAACTCTTGGGTATATGGCATGAATCTTACTCATTTTTATACCTTGCTCTTAATGATATATAGTAAAACTTAATAAATATATGGTCTATTAAATTTCCGGAAGTCAGTAGTGCTTCAGATTGTAAGTGAACAGTGGTTGTTACATCTGTATTTTCACCTCAACCATCTAATCAATAAACTGATATTATACTGCTTGAGACAAATCAATAATCACTGCTTAATTTTTTCTGAGAATAACATACATTGGCTGGAGAATCCAAAGGACAGAGAATCCTGGTGGGCTACAGTCCATAGGGTCGCAGAGTCAGACATGACTGAAGTCATTTAGCACACACACACATTATGTATGTGTATGAAAAGAGCATGTGTTATGTATATATTTTACTATTACCCAAGATATTTCATATATTTTATCTCCATTTCATCCTGAAATGCTCTGGTGATGTAGGTGTGAGTCTCCTGCTTTATGGATAAAGAGGCTGAGGCTTTGGGAGATCAGTGCCTTGATCCAGGTCATAGAATTAGGTCCCTGAAAGGCTGAACTCAAATGCAGGACTGTCTGATTTCTGAGTTCTTGCTCTCTCTGTGTTTTCCTCTGCTGCTTTTTAAAGATCACAAAACACAAACACATCTAAGTCTCTGAATTTCAAAACTGAGGTTTCATAATCTCTGTTATTGTCAGGTGTTTTTTTCTATGGAATCACTTCAACGTAAATGAAAAGTGTTTCTTCAAAATACAGCCTGAACTGCCTTATAATGTTCACATGTGTTCCTGGGTCCACAGAAACCAGGGCTCGAGACGCCAGATCTGGAAACAGTGAGTTAAAAAACCAGGGAAGCATGGTGCTCCTCTCAGCTCAGCCTCTAGTTCTCGTGAAAGTAAAAGCTGATCACTGAGTTGCAAGAGTTAGCTAATATATAGGATCAAAACGCCTTATGTTGGCCAAGAAGAATTCTTCAAATGCTGAAAAAGGCAGCATTCTTGAGACTGACGTACATTTCAGAAAATAGGAAATAGAAGTCAAAGACTAATGTGAATTGAGTATCCCCTAATCAGTTTCCTAAAACTAGATCTGCCCCAGGCGGACAACGCTCACTTTGCCGTTGAGGAAACTGCAGGTCAAGGACTCTTCCAAAGCCCCGGTTGTTTTTTCTGAACCAGCTGTTTGTGAACCATGAGTTAGAACCCAGAGTTCTTCAAGCACCTCAGGGATTGGTGAAGAAGCAGTTCAGGAGAAGACAAGATGCAGGCAAACAGGTACTTGTAGGACTTCAATTAAGGCAGCAGATTATCTTATTTCTTTTTGAAAAATAAGCTTTACATGTAAGATTTATATTCATAAAAGATAGTCAGATCCTTTAAGAAACTTTAAAAAACATTGTAAAATATTCTGTCTACATGTCTTTCTTGATTTGTTCATAGTCAGGTTCTGTAGCTTGGTTATAGAGTGACAGGCTTTAGGAAACGACCTCCATTCTGAGCAGGGGGAGCAGAGCCATGCCTTCTTTTTTGATCTGAGAGAACAGCATTGAAACATGTGTATTATCAATTGTGAAACAGATCGCCAGTCCAGGTTTGATGCATGAGACAAGTGCTGAGGGCTGGTGCACAACGATGACCCAGAGGGATGGGATGGGGAGGGAAGTGGGAGGGGAGTTCAGGATAGGGAACACGTGTAAATCCATGGCTGATTTGTATCAATGTATGGCAAAAACTCCTACAATATTGTAAAGTAATTAGCCTCCAACTAATATAAGTAAAAAAAAAAAAGAGAAAAAAAACCTAGATCATTTGTTTTAAGGATTTTTGAAACACTTTATTTTATACTGGAGTATAGCTGACTTAACGCTGGTGTGATAGTTTCAGGTGGACGCCGAAGGGAGGCAGCCATACATACACAAGTGTCCATTCTCCCCCAGACTCCCCTCCCATCCAGGCTGCCCCATGACACTGAGCATCTCTGTGCTCTACAGTAAGTCCTTGTTCCTTCTAAAATCCCAGTTCAGAGATTCAGGGCAAGAACTTCCTTAGTGAGAGTGAAGGCATGCCTCAGAAAAGATAGTGTGCCCGATCAGGGCAGACTGTACCGAACATGCAGTGTTGACTCAGCCTGCTCTGAAATTGCCTCACCTCTTAGGATGATGCCACTATTGCGTCTTTCTATTATGACTGCAGACTGTGCCACGGGATTTATAGTGTTCAGTCGTCTTCATAATCCTTTATTTATTCATTTATTTTCATTTTGTGAACTGTATAGAACTAGACCAACTTGCCCATTAGGTATCCTAAGTTTTATGATTCTTTGTAATTTAAATTTAATAAAAAATGTTTCGAAATAAATAGAAGTATACCACTACAATATTGTAATTAGCCTCCAACTAATAAAAATAAATGAAAAAAAAAAGAGAACCTTGGAAATAAATCCTATGGCAGTGGCCTTGTAAACTAATCTCCTACTTGACTCTAACGTGCAACCTTTGAGATCTAATAATACTTGATATTTATTAAGCACCTACTGAATGACAAATCTGGGCTAAATACCTGTACAGTGTTTTGCTTGTCCATCCTACGTGACATGTGTTATTTTCTCCACCTGAAATATGAAAAAACTGAGTTTCTGAAGGATCAAGTAACTTGCCCAATGGCGTTTAGCTAGAGAATGGAAGAACTGAAAATCAGTTGCACAGAGTATGTTTCCAGTGCCAAGGTTTTCTTGGTAATGCTGCCTCCCAGAGCAGTTTTAATTTGATGGCCAAAATACCAACTCTGCAATTTCAAGCATCTTACATCAGAATGTCCTTGTTGAGGTTATTTTTTAATTTTTTTTTTGAGTGTTACGAAAGACCAGATAGAAACAAAAGCATGCTATACACCCATCATAAAACTAGGTAAAAACAAAATATGGTAGCTTTTTTTGTGTGTGTGTGTGAAATAATGCTTAGGTTATTTATCTGCTATTACAGCCTTTTTGGAGGTTATACCCAATGATTATATTAGTTTTGGTTCTAGCATTCTCTTTCAATGAAAGGACCTGGCTCACTGTTTCCAGGGTTATTTTTCCTTTCTGTTCTGTGGTTAAATGTAGCCATCTGGTTAAACCATTTTCAGAATTTTAGCAAGTGGTAGAAGAATAATTTTTCTGCAAAATAAATACATATATTTTCTGCTGGGAATTTCTGGAAGATGAAGGTACTTAATAAGCCTGGGCAGAATGTTCCAGGAGAGGACAATTATTTCCTCATTCCTGGCTCTGGCATTATTATTACTTACTGTTCTTTCAGCTCTGCCTGAATTGGGCTCTGCCAAGTGGAACCTCTTTGTGCCAACCTTAGAGAGTTCATGCCAAAGACATTTCAATTCTTCCTACCAGTCTTCAGTCAACCCTTTATCAGGATCTCAAGTCTCTGGGAGATGCAGAAACTGGAGCTTATCTAAGTCTTTATAACACATAAGGGAGGATCCTTTTTACTGTTCTGCTATTTAGAAAAAAATTTTTTGGGGATGTGCTGGGTCTTTGTTGCTGCGTGCAGTCTTTCTCCAGTTGGGATGAGCAGGCTTCTCATTGCTGTGGCTTCTCACCGCAGAGCACAGGCTCTAGGTGGCATGGGCTGCAATAGTTGTGGCGAATGGGCTTCATTGCTCTGTGGCATGTGGGGGCAGCTGGATTCTTAACCACTGGACTACCAAGGAAGTCCTGTTCTGCTGTTAACAAATATCATTTGGTGCTTTTTTCTGGTCATTGCAAAAAAAAAAAAAGATCATTGATAAAAGAATTGCTCAAACAAAGTACTGTGGAATTTTACTTTCTTTGTTCCCATTGTCTACCATGCTGCCCTCGACAGTGAAACAGTGATAACGTCAAGCATCTTCCTGTCGTTGCTGATGGGCTCACGGGAGAACTGCTGAAGATTTCCAGGTTTATGGATTGTTCTACCCAAAGAGAAGTCTTGAAGTCAGCTTCCTAATGTCAATCTCTCTCTTTGTCTTTTTTAAATCTTATTTTAAACTAATACAGACCTACTCTATAGTAAAGGGCATGCCACACAATACTTTCTAATGACCTATATGGGAAAAGAACCTAAAAAATAATGGATATATGTATATGTATAACTGATTCACTTTTGTTGTACCTGAAACTAATGCAACTTTGTAAATCATCTATACTCCAATAAGAATTAAAAAAAAAAAAAACTTCATTTCAAAGATGAGTGACTGAGGCACAGAGATGTTAGGTTATTGGCCCAAGATCATGGAACCATAAACAGTGGATCCTGGGTCCAGAGCATGGAATCTACTATATTGACAACAGTTTGTACTTGACAAACATTCATGGCATAGAATGCAGCTAATATAAAAGTTAAACTTTTTTTGTGTGTGTGACAATGATTTGGACTCTGGTTTTAATTAGATTATCAAGGTCTATTGAGTATCAAAAGTTCCTTGAATATAGTAACAAATAAACTTTGATGGGAAAAGGGGAGGGATCAGTTCAATTAAGATCAGTCAGTCACGTCCGACTCTTTGCTACCCCATGGACTGAAGCACACCAGGCTTACCTGTCCATCATCAGCTCCTGGCACTTGCTCAAATTCATGTCCATTGAGTCAGTGATGCCATCCAACCATCTCATCCTCTGTCATCCCCTTTTTCTGTCTTCAATCTTTCCTAGCATCAGGATCTTTTCCAATGAGTCAGTTCTTTGCATCAGTTGGGCAAAGTATTGGAACTTCAGCTTCAGCATCAGTCCTTCCAAAGATTATTCAGGACTTATTTCCTTCAGGATTGACTGGTTTTATCTCCCTGCAGTCCAAGGGACTCTCAAGAGTCTTCTCCAACACCACAGTTCAAAAGCATTAATTCTTCGGTGCTCCGCTTTCTTTATAGTCCAACTCTCACATCCATACATGACTACTGCAAAAACCATAGCTTGGACAGCTTTTTAATATGCTGTCTAGGTTGATCATATCGTTTCTTCCAAGGAGCAAGTGTCTTTTAATTTCATGGCTGCAGTCACTGTCTACAGTGATTCTGGAGCCCAAGAAAATAAAGTCTGTCACTGTTTCCATTGTTTCCCCATCTATTTGCCATGAAGTGATTGGACCAGATGCCATGACCTTAGTTTTCTGAAGGGAGGGATAGAGGCCAGCAAATGAGGAATTGTGGTCCGAACAATGGAATATGTTTACCAAACTACTTCATCTTTTTCTTCTGGGCACACAAGCTGCCTTTCCTGGCCCTCTTACATCCACATGGGGTCTTGTTACTAATAGGTGGAAATGATGTACCCATTTAGGTTTGGTCCATAAAATGTCCCCAGGGCTCCTCAATTCATCTTTGATGACTGGCTAGCTGGGTGCAGATGATCCAGCAGATGGTCCTGAAGCCCCAGGAGACCAGAGGCATCACAGATTGCCATGGGCCTGTTTCTGGGAGTCACAGCTTGGTGGAGAGCTGTCCCTAAAATCTGCAAATCTGCACTGGACTTAGTGTGAATGAGAAATAAACTTTCACTGGGATTAGGCCACTGAATTTTGGGCTATTTTGTACTACAACAGCATTTCTAGCACATGGCAATTAATACAGATAATAGAGTTGCTAATGAATTTCTTTGATAAAGTGAAGAATGGAAGAGGTAGGGATAGGGGCACCTAGGAAGGATGGATGAATGGACCATTCCGAGGAGCGCTATTCACGGGACCAGGAGCTGTCCTGGATAGAGCTCTTGCTGTGCTGCCCCTCAGCACAGCACTGATCACCATCTCTCTAACCTCTGGACACCTCCCCCCAGTGACCCCCGCCACCTGGTGCCCAGAGGGTGAATGCTGCACAACTACTGCATTAGTGGTGGAGGATCACCCTTACTTGGGAGAATTTCTGAAATGAGGAAACTTAGACCTCTGAGCTGAATTAATGATTGCTAAGGCAGCAGTGTATTACAGAATAAATGAACACTGATAATCGCATCTGCTATTAATACACAACATTCTGATAAAAAAACGTGTTAATGGGTGAGCAAATCCTTTGCAAAATTTAATGCACAAATAAGAGAAAGAACAATTCTTACTATTCAGTTCAGTTCAGTTAAGTTCAGTTGCTCAATCAAGTCTGACTCTTCTTGACTCCATGAACCGCAGCACGCCAGGCCTCCCTGTCCATCACCAACTCCCGGAGTCTACTCAAACTCATGTCCATTGAGTTGGTGATGCCATCCAACCATCTCATCCTCTGTTATCCCCTTCTCCTCCTGCCCCCAATCCCTCCCAGCATCAGGGTCTTTTCAAATGAGTCAGCTCTTTGCATCAGGTGGCCAAAATATTGGAGTTTCAGCTTCAACATGAGTCCTTCCAATGAATACCCACGACTGATGTCCTTTAGGATGGACTGATTGGATCTCCTTGCAGTCCAAGGGACTCTCAAGAGTCTTCTCCAACACCACAGTTCAAAAGCATCACTTCTTTGGTGCTCAGCTTTCTTTAGAGTCCAACTCTCACATTCATGCATGACCACTGGAAAAACGATAGCCTTGACTAGATGGACCTTTGTTGGCAAAGTAATGTCTCTGCTTTTAACAATGTTTAACTCCAGGGTGCCCCTGGGTTATATTGTTGCAATCCTGAAAAGTCTTCCTGATCCCAAATTACATCCCCCCAAATGAGTCATTATGCCTACTAGATGGACCATGCTATGGGGGAGGAAGCCATGTGTATTTTTTTTTCCTATATGACCCTCCTTAACCTGAAACCCCATTGTACACAATGTCCAGCTCAAATGTGTCAGTTCCTCTTGGATGGAAGGATGAGCAGATGGGATGAAGGTCAGAGTGGTGCGGTGACTTTGACAAGGCCATAGATTTTCTGAGATGGATCCTAGCTCTTAATTTCCACCATTTCCCCACACTTTCATTACCTTTCCTGAGCTTCGGTTCTCTTTTCTTTAAAATGAGAAGTTAGATTTATAAACTTTCAAATGACCCTATCGGATTTTATATCCCACTATTTCAAGAAAAAAATTAATGGATTGCTTATAGTTTCATTTTTACAGTTCTCTAATGTGCCATCTGGGTAAAAAATGACCAACGGGAGGAGGGAAGAGAGAAATGCGTGAAGCAGGTGTCACCATGTGATAGCATGTTAAGGTTTAGAGCCAAGCGTTAGAGGCCATTGTTTGAGAGTGGAGATGCTGAAAAAGTCACAGAAGGAAGAGGGCCTCCGGGTCTTCTATAGCCACTGGGGGAGGCGGAGGGAACATTTGAGAAGATTTTCAGTCTCACGCTATAAAAAATGAGCCTTAAGTCTTTGAACATACTAAAGATGATGACAAAATTCATCTTTGGAGTGAGTACTACTGCTTTATTAAGAAAAAGATTTCCATTATCATTTGACTTTTATAAAGTCAAGGTCCCTGAATCTCTAAGAGAAGTTGAAGCAGAGAAGATCTAAGCCGCCCTGTTTAGTCTATTCGTACCTAATAAAACATATCAGTAACAGAATAAAGTATAAAACACCAAAATAAAAGGGGGATTATTTTGAGTGAAGAAGTTGTAAGAAATTTTTTCTCTCTCCAAAGATCTGGAGGTAGACATGTGGGGCTCTGGATAGAGGGAAGAGAAGATCCAGCAGATGTGATGGGGCCGGAAGAAGCAGCCTCAAGAGATGGAGGCGACCTGAGCTAGAGACTCCCTAGAACGTGATGTGGTTGGTGGCCGCTGAGAGCACTGGTGCCTGATACTAGCACTCAGGATTTCCTTTATTTGATTTGATTTTATTTATTTTTAATTGGAGGATAATTGCTTCACAATGTTCTGTTGGTTTCTGCCATACAATAGCGTGAATCAGCTGTAAGTATAGGTCCCTCCCTCCTGAGCCTCCCTCCCCTGCCCCCATTTCACCCGGGCTGCATCATCGGGATTTCCTTTATGTTACTAAACTTTCTGTATGCTATCTTCATATGCTGCAATGCAGTTGCTGTAGTGGCACAGAAGTGGTTAGATGCACGTGCTCGTTGTTACTATTGTTTACTTGCTCAGTCATGTCCGACTCTTTGTGACCCCATGGACTGTAGCCCACTAGGCTCCTTCGTCCCTAGGATTTCCCAGGTAAGAAGAGTGGAGTGGGTTGCTGTTTCCTTCTCCAGGGGATATTCCTGACCCAGGGATCAAACCTGCGTCTCATGCACTGGCAGGCAGATTCTTTACCACAGAGCCACCAGGGAAGCCTGTGCACATGGTTAGGAAATAGCAACATTGAGGATAGTAACGGTGATGGTGCTAGTAACGGTGATGGTGTTAGTAATGGTGATGGTGTTAGTTACGGTGATGGTGTTAGTAATGGTGATGGTGTTAGTTACGGTGATGGTGTTAGTAATGGTAGCAGTGATAGTAAATAATTACATAACAATTACTGAGTGCCATTTGTTCTAAGCATTTTATATAGACTCCCATTTTATCCTCATAAAGGCCTTATGAGGTAGGTGTATTTTTTTTTCCAGCTTCATCAAGATATTATTGACATCTAGCATACGTAAGTTTAAGGTGTACAATGTGATGACTTGATATATGTATAGTGAAATGATGACCACAATAGGTCAGTTAACACCTCCATTTCCTTACTACTTTTTTTGATGTGTGGTGATAACATTTAAAATCTGCTCTCTTCACAAGTTTCAAGTATATAAATGTATTAATGATAGTCACTGTGCTGTTAGTACCCAAGTAAACACTATTTTAGCCCCATTTTTCAGGTGAGGAAACCGAAGCACAGAAGGTTAAATGTTAAATAATTTGCCTGAAGGGAGAAATCTGGAGCAGAAACCCAGATGCCTCAGAATCCTCTTTGGCAGGAATCCGAGATGGAGGGTTAAGCTGTTTTCCTGGAATAGCGTTAATAACCGAGCGACCACGGAAGGCTGGGCAACCTGGGGCCACAGGTCCAGCTCTCGTGACCACCCTTGTCCGCTTCTGTGTTTCCACGTGCTGGCCCTGGTCCACAGTGAGTAGACGTGATGGCCTCTGAGACAGGGTCTCACAGGGCACACTGTTTAAATCCCTGGGCCATTGCCAGCTTCTTCTAGCTGACTGCGAGGAGGGGTCAGTTCCTTTCAGTTCCTGTTTCCAGGAAAAGGAGATTAAGATGTTCCCGTTCCGGTGGGTGTTATACATTTAGTGGTTGCATCCGAGACCTCAGACATCAGGGCCTTAGGACCGGGGCCATCTAAGGCATGGAGTGGCCATCTCTGGCTTTCCCACTCTGACTCCAGAGGGCCAGCAGGGCTCGACCAGCTTTAAGCAAGTTCAGGGCTGTGGTGATTGCCACAGGAGAGATGCTGGGACCCACTCCTACAGGCAGAATCCAAAACTTCAACTCATATTTCAGAAATTTCTAATCTTCAAGACTTTTTCTAGAGAAATATCCAAGCAAGAAAATAAACTACACATTATTCAAGTCCTTCAACCTTGCTGTACAGGTGAGTTTTCCTTCATTGTTGATATCTTTTCTACTAAATTCAAAGTTCTATCATTTCCGATGGAAACAGACAATGAAACAACTCATTTGATAGTTTGCAAAGAACCTAAGTTCATTTTTCTAAATTTTGATTAAAGTTTTCAAAATCCCATTTTTTACCCGATTTTAGGGTGTGAATTGAGAAAAATTAATAACATATAAGTAATAATAATAAACAGCATATTTTCCTAAAGCTTTGCAATGTCTACAACATGTTCATTTATTTTTTTTTCATCTGGTCTTATCCAGGGCAGGTAGAGGATAATTATTGGCATCCCTATTTTACAAATGAAGAAACAGGCTCAAATTGGCTGAGTGGAAGAACTGGGACCTCCATGGTTTTATGACTATTTCAGAATCTGAGGATATAATAATATTAAGAATTTGTCATCAGATGTAGAACAGCCCAGTCCAGGGTAGTGAGTCCCACACCCATTCAGAATTGTTATAATTTCTTTTGCATGTTTCTCTACCTCTCCTCTGCCAGCCCCTCATTATAAGGATGTAAGATGACAGATAATACAAAATTTCTCAAGCTCTTTCTGAAAGCGATTCAACTTCTCTTTAAAATATATTTTCAGCTACCCTTATCTGCGAGGATTAGTGAGTTTACCTGGCAATTACATAGCACCTTCTTCTGGAATTCTGCAGCATTCTGTAAAAAAAGTTCTTTTGACTTTCTTTGTTTATGACTCTCACAGTTATGGGTGAGGCTGGAAGGGTCAATTACAATCAGTGTGTTGAAATTTATGGGCCCTAATCAACGACTTGGATGTCAGAGATTGGAGCTTAGTTATAGAGGAGGGCATTGCAGAACTTGAAATAAAGGGGTCCCCTGACTAGGAGAGCTGGATGGGTGGAGGAACTGAGGAGCATAGAGAAATGGGTGGGAGACTTGCGGGGCTGTCTTCCAGGGGCTGTAGCGTGGCAGTGGCAAGGTTCCCGGGTGAGAGTTGAGTGTATCTGTGCAGCAAGAAGCCAGTGCTCAGTGCTGAGGCAACCACGTTTAGCACTTGTGAGTCATTTAGTTTTCCCACTCTTTGCCTCCAGGTTGGGGTGGGACTCATCCTTGTGCTCATTTGTAATGTCTGTCACAGCACTGACCACCACGCTCTCTGTGAGAAGAGGAATCAAGCTAATTTCCTCTGCTGCTTCCCGATCAATTAGCCCAATACCTAAAATAATACCTGTTGAATGAATGAATGAATGAGTAAACAAATAGAGAATCTAAGGCTCTTCCCATATCTCAGCTCTATTTTGATTTGATTAATTCTGGGAAGTGTTAGTGCCCATCCACTCAGATGTGGAACCCCGTCAGTACAAAAGCTGATCCAAACTGGAGATGCTACGACCACTGTCAGAGACTTTAGAATACACTGAACTGCTCCTTTGCTGGTTTAATATTGTAATTTTTTTTTCTTTTTGAATAAAAATATTCTTTGGACCATTCATGTCCATTAGAATGCCAGAGTTTTTTTTTTTTTTTTAAAGCAATTAAATTATTTTTTTGAAATAGTTTTATGTCTTTATTTATTTTTGGCTGTGCTGGGCCTTTGTTGCTGCACAGGGTAACCCCTTGTTGCTGTGAGCACGTCTTCCATTGCGGGGTCCCTCCCGTTGCAGAGCACAGGCTCCGGGGTATGGGCTCAGGAGTTGCAGTTCCTGGGCGCCAGAGCACAGTCCCAACAGTTGGGGCACTGGGCGTAGCCACTCCATGGCACATGGGATCCCCTGGGTTGGGGATCGAAGCCAACCACCAGTGAATCCCTGAATGTCAGAGCTTTTTTAATTTCGCAGTTTTTGACTCTATGTCTCAGTCTTTTTTATAGCAAAGCATAAAAAGGCTGATACTTCTCTCTCCCAGTTTTCAGAAGAGGACAGGCTGGTATTTTGGACCTGGTTGAATTCCTCAATGTAACACATTTTTAAGTTCTGGGCCCCAGCTATGAATGTTCTGGTTTAATGATGCTTTAGCCTGTAAATTTCCTTTTTACCCAGAGTGAGCGTCTGCTCATTTTGGCAGAATCTATTGCTATTTCCAGTTGATCACAACTGACCATTTACTACTTCAGGGTCATGCCCTTTCAAACCCCTGATGTGTATTCAAATAGATAACTTCAATTAAAATCCAGACTGGGCTACTTACTGGTCGTGAGAAGTAAGCTTGAGCATGCCAATTATCTTTGACACAGACTCTTCATTATAAAGATGGCACATGTATCTTTTTTTTCCCATTTATTTTTTGAGTAGTTGGAGGCTAAATTTTGTAGTGGTTTACAATATTGTAGTGGTTTTTGTCATATACTGACATGAATCAGCCATTGATTTACATGTATTCCCCATCCTGATCTCCCCTCCCACCTCCCTCTCCACCCGATCCCTCTGGGTCTTCCCGGTGCACCAGGCCCGAGCACTTGTCTCATGCATCCAACCTGGGCTAGTGATCTGTTTCACCCTAGATAATATACATGTTTCGATGCTGTTCTCTCAAAACATCCCAACCTCGCCTTCTCCCACAGAGTCCAAAAGTCTATTCTGTACATCTTGACACATGTATCTTAAGGGCTATTGTGGAGATTGAGATGATGCGTGTAAAGAGTTTACTGCGAAGTGAGTGATAGTTGCTCAGTCATGGCTGATTCTTTGTAACCCCATGGACTGTAGCCTGCCAGGCTCTTCTGTTCATGGAACTCTCCCGGCAAGATTGCTGGAGTGGGCGGCCTTTTCTTTCTAACCGGTGACAATGAAACGTCAATACATGGTTGTTCTTACTCTTTGTAAACAAACAAACAAACAAAAAGCCAAAAACGATCTCTCTTCCTTGATTGCTCTTTCTCTGACTCCTCCTTCCCAGAAGCTCCTGTTTGTAGAAAATGCCTCTCTTCCCTCTATCCTTTTACGAAGACTTCTCCCTCTAGTGTGTAAATTTGAACTGTTTTTTTTTTTTTTTTTTTAACAACAACAGACTGTTCTTTGATACTAAGCTTAGGCTGGGCGAGTGAAGACTTCTCTTTAGGCAAAATTTTCTTGAAACCTCAGACACAGGTTATAGTTTTCCTGAGTTGATGGGTTCACTATAATGTGTCTCTTCATGACCTGCCATATAAACGGAAGACTACAACACGTGTTTGGAGCACTGGTTCCAATCTGTTAGTTTCTCCCTGTGCCTTGGGTTGATATGTCTGCATGCAAAGTGGAACATGGAAGATAAATTCTCTCATTGCTACATTGTCCATTTCTTCCTGGCTACCAGGAGAATGTATTTTGGGTTTAGTAATTGCGGGTGGGCCTTTTGACCCTACTGTGACTCTCAGGAGCTGTGAATGAACTTCAGCTTTACATGGCTTACAAATAATTTAAATATGACATTTCCCTTATGATTTCATATAGCTCATCTTTCTTTTTTTTTCAAGTATAGCTCATCTTTCAAAGTGCATGTAAAATCTGTGAAGTCCTTCTTTCAGACTTGTAATTGCTGAAGTAACTAACTTTGGAGTTGCAGAGTCCAAAATCAGAGGATTGGTATCCAGGGTCTTGAAGGAGTGAACTGCACTAGAGAGATCCTTGAGATTTATTTCTGTGATAATAACTAAGGGGAAAAAAATGAAAGCAGATTTTTATTCCTTTAGATACAAGGAAGAAGAAATGAAGGCATAAAGAGGTTAAAAATCTGCTCAAATTCATACCATTAATGAGTACCAACCCTGGGATCCAAACCCAGGTCTCAAATTGTGCTGAGATTATAAAAATGAAAACAATGGCTCACAAACACAAGGAAAAACTTCAGTTTACTAACAGGCTCAGTTAGTTATTGCCTGAGAAATCCCATGAATAGAGGAGCCTGGAGGGCCACAGTCCATGGAGTGGCAGAGTCGGACAGGACTGAATGAGTAAACACCAAACACCACCACAGCTGGTTACAGCTGATGACACTTAAAACATTTTTTTAAATTTGTGGTAAAAGTTACATAATATAAAACACACTATTTTAACCATATTTAACTGTATGGTTCAGTGGTACTAAGAACATTCACATTGTTTTGCAACTCTCACTATCATCCATTTCCTGAATTTTTCACCTTCCTAGATTGAAACTCTGTCTCGGTTAAACACCAGCTCCCCTTCCTCCTCCTCCTCCTCCTCCTGCCCCCGACCCCTGGCATCTGCCAATGTACTTTCTGACTCTACACCTGACTGTCTTAGGCATCTCACATGTGTGTCTGTGAGTCACTCAGTTGTGTTCAACTCTTTGCACCCCATGGACTGTAGCCTGCCAGACTCCTTCCTCTGTCCATGGGATTTCCCAGGCAAGAATACTGGAGTGGGTTGCCATTCCCTTCCCCAGGGGATCTTCCCAACCCAGGATCGAACCTGGGTCTCCCACGTTGCAGGAAGATTCTTTACCATCTGAGTCACCAGGGAAGCCTAGGCATCTCATATATGTGGAATCAAACAGTATTTGTCTGCACTCAATGTATATTGGAATGCATTTTTAAGGTTAACTTAATATATGGCCTACAAACTAATTGTACCTTTTTTTCCCCTGTGCTATACAGTAGGTTGTCATTAGTTATATATTTTACACACAGCAGTGCATACATGTCAGTTCCAATCTCCCAGTTTATCCCATCCCCCCTTTACCCCCTTTATGTCCGTGTGTTTGTTCTCTATGTCTTGATAACACTTTTTTACCTTCAGTTTCCGTCGCTTTACAAGTGAGAATATTATGGCTCAGAAAGGTGCAGTGAACTTCCAGAAGTCTCACAGTTACCTCTTGAATGAGTTAGGACCAGAACCCAGACCTCCCGACTCAGTCACTCGGTCAGGCACTATTCACAGCAAGTAGCGCTGCTTAGGAAAGAAAGAATTATGAAACTCAGGCTGTTTTCTAACCTAATAGAATGATGCAATGAAAAGTGTGTGAATTTGACATTAGATACAGCTGTGGTCAAATTCTGTTTTACCACTTGCTAGCCTTGGGATAGTTAAGTATGAGAAGAGATTTCACTGATATTTAATTTCATCATCTATGAAGGAGAAAATAATATTTGCTTTTCAGTCTCATTGTAATGATGAAACGATATGGTGCATAACATAATGCTGAGTTATATATTCAAATAGGCCAATTATATGGACATAAAATTTCCTCAACCAATTCCAAAACTGGCTTGGGAAGAAATTTTAAGAGTTTTTACCTAAGAGGCTAAGATTGGGAAACATCAATCATCTACTAAGTTACTTCTTTGCTGCTGCTGCTAAGTTGCTTCGGTCGTGTCCGACTCTGTGCGACCCCATAGATGGCAGCCCACCAGGCTCCCCCATCCCTGGGATTCTCCAGGCAAGAACACTGGAGTGGGTTGCCATGTCCTTCTCCAATGCGTGAAAGTGGAAATTGAAACTGTAGTCGCTCAGTCGTGTCCAACTCTTCGCGACCGCATGGACTGCAGCCTACCAGGCTCCTCCATCCATGGGATTTTCCAGGCAGGAGTACTGGAGTGGGGTGCCATTGCCTTCTCCCAAGTTACTTCTCAGTTCACTCCAAATTGCTCTTTACAGTTTCAACAATTTCCAAAGAGAGAATACATTGGATAGAAAAACACAGGAAGTTGTTTACCATCAGCAGTGGTCAAACAAAAAGAAGAAAAAGAAAGACAAAATTTAGCAAAAAAAAAAAAAAATTGTGATATCCGTTACTGGCCTGGGTGAAAGAAAGAAATAATCTAAGACATTTTGTTGATAGCTGTGTAAATTGGGAGTAGTACTCTTTCGGTTAGAGACATCAAAAGTCTTTATAATATCTGTAATGTTCTATTGTATATTTGGGGCTTCCCTGATAGCTCAGATGGTAAGGAAACCACCTGCAATGTAGGAAATGCAGGTTCCATCCCTGCGCAAGGAAGATCCTCTGGAGAAGGGAATGGCAACCCACTCCAATATTCTTACCTGGAGAATTCCAGGGACAGAGGAGCCTGGCTGGGTACAGTCCATGGGGTTGCAAAGAGTCGGACACGACTGGGTGACTAACACGTTCACACTTTCACATTGTGTATTCATTTGAGAAATTATCCTTGGGACCCAGAAATAAATGAATACATGTTGAAGTTTTCGTACTATTAGGGACAATGACTTATTATCAGATAAATCCACTTGAAAGAATAGTATGCAATTGTTAAAATAATGTTGAAAGAGTTTACAATGATATGGGAAATGTTTAAATTATAATATAAATGAAAATTATATGTTAAATATATGGTATGATTTTAAAAGTATAAGTGAGAAGTGAACAAAAATCCATATATAGAAGAAAGTGGAAGGAGAATGCACTAGAAAATTGAGAATTTTCCTTTTGGATGGCAGTACTAAAAGTTATATTTTAATCTCCTTTAAATGTTTTCTAGACTTTGTCTAATCATCCTGATTTATTTTTGTAATTACTCCCCCCACCTTTTCCTTAGAAGATTTGTTGATACACAACCTTGGCAAAAACCAGAGCGAGCAGCTTTGTCTTTCTTCTGTTTCTCTGTCCGCTCCGTGGGCTTTGTACTATGGGCCCTGGAGGACCCTTTATGGTGTAGGAGGGGATATAGGGCGAGGGTATCCCACAACCTAGCTTCTGTGACTTGGGCTGCTTACTTAGTATGTCAAGGTCAAAACCAAAGATGCATCTGTCAAATTGTCACAAACTCTCTTAATGGGTTTTTAAGCAGAAAAAAATAGCAAGTGAAGATTTAAGAAGTCCACTGTAGCCCATAAATAGATGAAATCTCTTATCCAGGTTTTGAACCTGGGTCACTCAGGATTGTGGGAGATTTCCAAGTCAAAGAAGAGATTATGAAATCACAGATACTTTCTCACTGCATTTTTTTTTCCCTCTCAGCAAGAACTTTTAAAAATCCTATTTAGGCATTTAACACACATATCATCAAAGCAGGTGGAAGAAAGACCAGATGATGCAGAAATACAGACCAGATGACCTGTCAAGAATTCTATTGGTTCTATCACCCTGCCATGTTAGAAGTTAATAAAAATTCTAGTAAGAAGCTATCAACCTTCTTAGATCCAGGTATTGTAAGTTTCCTATATTTTTTGGTTTTAGATTTTTATTCATTCAACAGACACTCATTGAACGCTGCTTCATGTCTGGCAATGAGGATACTGAGCACAAAAATTCCTGCTTCCGAGCTACTCCTAATGTAGGGTGGGAGGGTGGAGGAAGACCAATACAACTTAGGGTGCAAAAGTCCAGGATGGAGATGATGTTGGTGCACAGTGGAAGTTCTGATAATTTAGACTAAGGTGAGGGGGGAGATCATTTTCCTTGTGGAAACTTTGAAGGATGTTTGAGTCAGTAAGTAGAATTGGGAATGGGTATGTAGGATGGGGCAGTAGGTGGGGTGATGGAATAATACGTGGAAGGCAATGAGGTGTGAATGAGCATGACTTGGTCAGAAATTTAGGGTAGTCCACAGTAATGAACAGCGAGGGGAGCTGAAGAACATCATGGATGGGTTTGCAGGGTCCAGGGACTTGTAATGAGACTAAAATACTTAGATTTTATCTTGGATATAAAGAGGAGTCTTTGAAGAATTTTAAGCTGGATAATGGCATGATTGAATGATTAAGTTTTATAAATATTATTGTGACTGAAATGTGGACCACGGAGCGGGTGTCTGGGTGAGAAAGATGATGGAGACACCAGCTATGATGTTATTATCGAAACCATCAACTTAGCTAATTAGTCTAAATCTAGTGCTGAGAACTGTGGTTGGGTCTGGTGAAAGTGAAGTGAAAGCATTTGTTACTCAGTTGTATTTGACCCTTTGAGAACCTGCCAGGATGTTATGTCCATGGATTCTCCAGGCAAGAATACTGGAGTGGGCAGCCATTCCCTTCTCCAGGGAATCGTCCCAACCCAGGGATCTAACCTGGGTCTCCCTCACTGCAGGCAGATTCTTTACTGACTGAGCCACCAGGGAAACCCACAGTGTGGTAGGTCCTCAAGAATGTTATGGAATAAATAAATAAATGAATGAATGAATGGATGAATGGATGAAGGTTAAGGAATAAGATCTGAAAAGCTGCAGTGATTCATTTTGGTATTATAAGATGAAACTAGTAAAGGGAAAAGTCAACGATGATTTCCATGGTGATAGTAGATGGTGGAGGAAATATAGAAGATAATTAGGTGCATTGAACAGTACAATTGGAAGTTGGAACTGTGGCTATGAAAAATATTTAGGAAAATTATTTTCCCATAACTGGGTATTTTTAATGAACTTATATATGTATATATAAAATTTTTATTATAAAAGACTCCTTGAAGATATCGATCTAAAAAAATGAGAATTTATTCTTAATGGTTACAAAGCAAGAGATGTAATATTTTGCGGAGTTGTTTTGTCTGTGATTTAGCTTTGTACTTTGGGAAAATTACTGATTTGAAGTGCAGAAAATAATATGTATGTTTTTGCTTTGGGATTCAGGATTTGGTTTAATTGTATTGCACATTGAATTCCCCCATTTTTTAATTTTTGAAATGTCTTATAAGAGGTAGTAATAATTTTTTCTTGGTAAACCTCTTTTCGCCCAAGTTCCTGTGGCAGCTCACGATTCATGGATAGTCCAAGAAATGTCACGGAGTTTTTCATGCTGGGACTCTCACAAAACCCCAAGGTGCAGAGGGTCTTGTTTGTGTTCTTTTTGATTGTCTATCTAGTCTCTGTTGGAGGCAACCTACTTATCATGATCACCATTGTCTTCAGCCCCACCTTGGGCTCGCCTATGTACTTTTTCCTCTCCTGTTTGTCCTTTATTGATACTTGCTATTCCTCGTGTATGACTCCCAAACTCATTGCTGACTCCTTGTATGAGGGGAGAGCCTTCACTTTTGAGGGCTGCCTGGCTCAATTCTTTGTAGCCCATTTACTGGGAGGGACTGAGATCATCCTGCTCACGGTGATGGCCTATGACCGCTATGTGGCCATCTGCAAGCCCCTGCACTACATGGCTGTCATGACCCGGCATCTCTGTGCCCTGCTGGTGGGGCTGGCTTGGCTGGGGGGCTTCCTGCACTCCCTGGCTCAGCTCCTGCTGGTCCTGCAGTTGCCCTTCTGCGGGCCTCACGTGATCAATCACTTTGTCTGTGACTTGTACCCCTTGCTGGAACTTGCCTGCACGGACACCTCTGTCATCGGCCTGCTGGTGGTGGCCAACAGTGGCGTGATCTGCCTATTGAACTTCCTCCTGCTGGCTGCCTCCTACCTCGTCATCCTGCGCTCCTTGAGGTCCCACAGTGCAGAGGGGAGGCGCAGAGCCCTCTCCACCTGCGGGGCCCACTTCACGGTTGTTGCCTTATTCTTTGTGCCCTGTATATTTATTTACATGAGGCCGTCATCTACTTTGTCCATCGACAAGATAGTGGCCGTGTTTTACTGTATTTTGACACCCATGTTCAACCCCCTGATTTATACCCTGAGAAATGCAGAGGTGAAAAATGCCCTGAAAAATCTCTGGAAAAAATGAGCAGTTGTGGATGGAGGATACAGGAACCTAGGGAAAGAAATGACCAGTCACTCTCAGAGAAGAATTCTTATTGTCATCATGAAAGCTGAGAAATCATCAAAAAATTTCAGATTAAAGCTGGTTTGAATGTTTGAAATTATGCCTGACATATCCATATCCTACATTGTTGACCATGCAAGCAAGTATATGCCCCTTCATGTTTTTAATTCTTAAGTTTGTCCTAAACCTCAGAGCACAGAAGCACCACATTTCTCTTCCCAACTTGTGTTTGAGATGGAGCCTTCCTCAGTCATGAGCAAAATCTCCTTATTGAAATTTTACTAACCTGGTCCTCCAACTCTCCACATCAGAGTACTGATCACAACAGTTATTGATGATTCACCTGCACCTGATTTATCCTGACAGTGATATCAGAAAGAATCTATAGTTTGATGAGACTTTGAGAATACAGGGACTACAATTAAGATCGAACTAAAGTCATGGAAGTGTATAGAGTGGGTTTATACACTAAAACATAAGCATGATTGTATGCTAACTGTAATGTGGGGTGACATTCTGAAACAAATGTCCAGTGTGCACCTGTGACCACACACACTTGCACCTGCACACACAAACACCCCTACATGATGTATGGTTTATCGAGCATTGATCTGGTATTGGCACACCCTGCTCCACCGCTCAGACACTCAGTCATGTCTGACTGTTGCAACGCTATGGCCTGTAGCCAGCCAAGCTCCTCTTTCATGGGATTATCCAGGAGACAGTATTGGAGTGGGGTGCCATTTCCTCCTTCAGGGGATCTTCCCCTCCCAGGGATTGAACCTGCGTCTCTTAAATCTCCAGCATTGGCAGGCAGGTTCGTGACCACTAAGCCGCCAGAGAGGCCCCACGTCTTATCATTCAGCTTAGTTCAATTGCTCAGTTGTCTCCAACTCTTTGCGACCCCACAGACTGCAGCATGCCAGGCTTCCCTGGGAGTTCCCATACCAACTCCCGGACTTTGCTTAAATTCATGTCCGAGTCGGTGATGCCATCCAACCATCTCATCATACTGATCATCAGATTCTCAGCAGATTGAGATATTTAGCTACTTTAAGGAGACTCATGTTTCCAGGAAAATAGTAGACTTCTGGTGGGTGGGACAGTTTCTATTTTATCAAAACTTGGATAAACACAGGCATTTCCTGAGTATAAGGAGAATAAAGGGTAGGTAAGAATATTTTACCAAATGAGATTCTAATTTACAAGGACATTGCTTAAGACAGGGCATCTGTTCTTCCTTCTTCCCTTAAGTAAATAGGCAGATAGTCATTTAATAGAATCTTTCACTGACCATCACAAAACTTTTTTTTTTTTAAACATTGATTCATCCCTTTAGACTGTAGAAGGATGGGTAGCCTTTAACTAGGATTTCTCCAAGTTGAAGGAAAGCAAAACCCAGAAGTATATATAATGTGTAAAGCAAGGGGAAAGAGTAATTTAACTTGTTACGCATGACACTGTCTACAGCACCGGCAGAAGTGGGGGTAAACGAGCAAGTGGGGGTAAAAGAGAAGTTGGGCAAGTCTCCAGCTACAGCCCAGTCAGTGTCTCCCCATTCCACTCAGCTTCAGTTCAGCTCAGCTCAGTTCAGTCGCTCAGTTGTGTCCGACTCTTTGTGACCCCATGAATCACAGCACTCCAGGCCTCCCTGTCCATCAGCAACTCCCGGAGTCCACCCAAACTCATGTCCATTGAGTCAATGATGCCATCCAGGCATCTCATCCTCTGTCATCCCCTTCTCCTCCTGCCCCCA
The DNA here is from genome assembly GCF_019320065.1 of Cervus canadensis. Taxonomy (NCBI): domain Eukaryota; kingdom Metazoa; phylum Chordata; class Mammalia; order Artiodactyla; family Cervidae; genus Cervus; species Cervus canadensis. Next base: position 72,044,165 of record NC_057396.1, read on the forward strand.
ATCTCTCCCAGCATCAGGGTCTTTTCCAATGAGTCAGCTCTTCACATGAGGTGGCCAAAGTACTGGAGTTTCAGCTTCAGCATCAGTCCTTCCAATGAACACCCAGGACTGATCTCCTTTAGGATGGACTGGTCGGATCTCCTTGCAGTCCAAGGGACTCTCAAGAGTCTTCTCCAAAACTATAGTTCAAAACATCAATTCTTCGGCGCTCAGCTTTCTTCACAGTCCAACTCTCACATCCATACATGACCACTGGAAAAACCATAGCCTTGACCAGATGGACCTTTGTTGGCAAAGTAATGTCTCTGCTTTTTAATATGCTGTCTAGGTTGGTCATAACTTTCCTTCCAAGGAGTAAGTGTCTTTTAATTTCTTGGCTGCATTCACCATCTGCGGTGATTTTGGAGCCCCCAAAAATAAAGTCTGACACTGTTTCCACTGTTTCCCCATCTATTTGCCATGAAGTGATGGGACCAGATGCCATGATCTTAGTTTTCTGAATGTTGAGCTTTAAGCCAACTTTTTCACTCTCCTCTTTCACTTTCATCAAGAGGCTCTTTAGTTCCTCTTCACTTTCTGCCATAAGGGTGGTGTCATCTGCATATCTGAGGTTATTGATATTCTCCCAGCAATCTTGATTTCCAGCTTGTGCTTCCTCCAGCCCAGGGTTTCTCATGATGTACTCTGCATATAAGTTAAATAAGCAGGGTGACAATACACAGCCTTGACGTACTCCTTTTCCTATTTGGAACCAGTCTGCTGTTCCATGTCCAGTTCTAACTGTTGCTTCCTGACCTGCATGCAGGTTTCTCAAAAGGCAGGTCAGGTGGTCTGGTATTCCCATCTCTTTCAGAATTTTCCACAGTTTACTGTGATCCACACAGTCAAAGGCTTTGGCATAGTCAATAAAGCAGAAATAGATGTTTTTATGGAACTCTCTTGCTTTTTCGATGATCCAGAGGATGTTGGCAATTTGATCTCTGGTTCCTCTGCCTTTTCTAAAACCAGCTTGAACATCTGGAAGTTCACAGTTCACTTTACATTAGTTTATGTTACTATTGGAAACATAATAGAAAATGTAGAAAACCTCATTGCATAGAAGAAGAAAGATTTAACTCAAAAAGTATAGACTATACATACAGAGATTTCAGGAAATCCTATTCATGGGTTACTCAAGGGCCATTGTATCTATGTGGAACCCTGCTAAAAACTGTCAGAGATGTACTCAGGTTGAACTAGAAAAATCAATGTCTGCCAAATATTCCAACTCAGTAGAAACAAAATAAATTAAATTTTAGGTAATTAAATTATTGTTTTCATGTAATAACTTAGGTATCTAGTACCTAAAGGGCTTCCCTGGTGGCTCAGAGGGTACAGCATCTGCCTGTGATGCAGGAGACCCAGGTTCAATCCCTGGGTTGGGAAGATCCCCTGGAGAAGGAAATGGCAACCTACTCCAGTATTCTTACCTGGAAAATCCCATGGATGGAAAAGCATGGTAGGCTGCAGTCCATGGGGTTGCAAAGAGTCGGACACAACTGAGTGATTTCACTTTCACTTTAACCTAGTGTTCACATGCTCAAAAATAGCTTAATTTTTTAAATGGCCAAAGGACTTGAATATGTATTTCTACAAAGGAGACATACATATGAATAACAAGTATATGGAAAGATGTTCAACAACATTAATCATCAGGGAAATGCAAATCCAAACCACAGTGAGATATCCCCTCACTGTTAGAACATCCATTATATAAAACAAAAGGGTTGGCAAGGATGTGGAGAAATGGGGTACTTTTGTTTTACTGTCAATGGGAATATAAATTGGTACAGACCCTTTGGAAAAGAAGAGGGGGTATCCTCAAAAAATCAAAGTTAGAAGTACCGTATGTCCTGTAATCCCACTTCTGGGTATTTATTCAAAACAATTTAAATTAGGATCTCAAGGAAGTATTTGCACTATTAAGTTCATTTCAGCATTGTTTAATACCTGGGCTGGGAAGATCCCCTGGAGAAAGGAAAGGCTGCCCACTCCAGTAATCTGGCTTGGAAAATTCCAGGGACTGTATAGTCCATGGGGTCGCAAAGAGTTGGACACGACTGAGCGACTTTCACTTTCACTTTTGGGCTTCCCTGATAGCCCCGTTGGTAAAGAGCCCACCTGCAATGCAGGAGACCCGAGTTCAATTCCTGGGTCAGGAAGATCCGCTGGAGAAGGGATAGGCTACCCACTCCAGTATTCTTGGGCTTCCCTGGTGACTCAGCTGGTAAAGAATCTGCCTGCAATGCGGGAGACCTGGGTTCGAGCCCTGGGTTGGGAAGATCCCCTTGAGAAGGGAGAGGCTACTCACTCCAGTATTCTGACCTGGAGAATTCCATTTACTGTATAGTCCATGGGGTGGCAAAGAGTCAGACATGACTGAACAACTTTCACTTTTCACCATCAGCATTATTCACAACAGCCAGGACATGGAAACAACCTAAATTTCCATCAATAGATGAATGGATTTTCTAATGTGGTGTATACTTATGTGGAAACTTATTCAGGCTTTAAAAAGCAGGAAATCCTGCCATTTGTAGCAACATGGATGAACACTCAGGTCATTATTAAAAGTAAAATAAGTCAGTGATAGAAGGACAAATACTGCATAATTTGATTTATTTAATTGTATAAAACAATAAAACTCTTAGAGACAAAGAGAGCAAAATTATGGTTTCTAGGGGCTGGAAGAAGGCAGGAATGAGATGTAATTATTTAACAGATGTGGAGTTTCAATCTGAGAAGATGAAAAACTTATGAAGATGTTTACATGACAATGTATTAATAAATGTATTAAATGTCACTTAACTGTGCACTTAAAATGGTAAATTTCATGTTATGTGTATTGTGTGACAATAAAAGAATCAAGGGGGAGGGATGGACTTTGAGTGAGGTGGGCAGCAAACCGGAGCCAAGTTGTTCGCTGTTGTGGACAGAGCTGAGTGCACGGCTTCCTCTCTGTTCTGAACTTCAGGAATGCATTCATTTGGTTTAGAGGTAAAGGCTGATAACAAAGAAGGGTGATTCTGTGTAGGGTCCCAGCTGGCTCTTCATCACCTCAGAAGCGGAGGGTCAGACGACGGTAGTGGACCCTCCTTTCTGTAGTGTTTCTATTCTCTGCCTCTGGACGTCTTGATTCGTGAGTGACTAGCTGGGTGTGATTTTCTCAATGGCTACTCTGAGAAAGCCTAGGACTTACTGTAAGCTCCCATGATTCTCTCTCTGAGTAGAGAGAATGCCATGAGAATACCACAGAAACCATGAGAATCTGTCACCTAGGTACTCATCCCAGAGGAAGTTTATATGTTTATGACTTAAATTACTCAGTGTTTGGGAACTCGGAATCCTGTCCTCTAAGTCTTCTCAGGGAGTCACTCATAAAAATGTCACAACGTCCCAGGATAAGCTGGCACATAACCTTGGAGACTGTCGTTTCCATTCTCAGAGCAACCATACCCTTTTGAACATTCATATTTTCAGAGAGAAATTTATTCTCTGAACTCTGACCTATGCCTAAAATCACCCCATATATCCTCTGCCGGGGTCACCAATGCCAAAATGAGGGACAAAGCCCTGTCACCAAACTTTGCACTTACCTTACCAAGTCTCAGCCTTCACTATAGCCAGAGTCATATGTTTAACCGAAGCTCAACTGCATTTCTGGCCTCCAAGTGTTGTTTGTGAGAGCTAGATAGGGGCAAAGAAAAGTCCTTGGCTGACATATCAGTAAAGATTCCAACAGGGCCAGTTACTAGTCCTCTGAGGACTTGACAGGTCAATGCGCTACCAAACCCTGCACTTTGTGAAAATCTATTTAAGCACTTCTCTAGAGTCCACAAAGAAAGAATTGCAAAGAAGGACCTTGAAATAAATAACAGCCACAGAGCCATAAATCAACAAGCTGAAAATCTGTTTGGGACTCATTGCTCCATAACACTCTCTGGCAGAATTGATTTGAGAAAACCATATCCAATCAAGTGGATTTGATTTCCTCATACATTCTATAATTCCATATACTAGTTTTTCCTGATGTGAAGAATTTTTCATAATACATGTTTGAAGATGCATTTATAACCTCACAAGAAGCCAAGAAAGTGAGTCGAGTCAAAATTAAATCGTAGAGCTACTACTTTCTTAACTAACAGTTCATTTCCTGAGTAAATCCAGAAAATGAGAGAGTTGTCTACAAAGAACTCCAGTGTTCCTCTTGATAGTATACATAGTCCATTTGCAGCTGTGGGCAAATGCCTGGTGGGAAGAAAACAATGACTGTGGTTAATTTAAAAACTGAGGAATCTACAGCTAACTAATTCAGGTGAGTGATAATTAATTCTTTTTTCTGCAGTTTAAGAAGGTTAACTTAATTTAGCCAATTTTGTTTCACTGAAATAATTTTTGTGGTTAGATTATGTGAATTGAAGGTTAAACTTTCTAAGAATGAATTTGGATGTAATGATGAGAAAATATCAGTAAGAAACACTATAATGTTCCCAAAAGTCTTCCCTGGTGCTCAGTGGTAGATGAATCTGCCTGCCAGTGCAGGAGACATGGGTTCAATCCCAGGGTTGGAAAGATCCCTTGTAGAAGTAAATGGCAACACACTCCAGTATTCTGGCCTGGGAAATCCCATGGACAAAGGAGCCTGGATGGCTACAGTTAATGGGGTCACAAAACAGATGGACATGACTTAGTGACCAAACAACAACAATGTTCCCAAAAAGATACTGTTGAAAACTACAAAATCACTTTACAAAACTGTGGTTAGTATTTATGTATCACCAAATAGATTGATTCTGTACATGTGAATTATTTTATATTGAATTTGAGACCATCATTCAGAACAATTGTGACCTTTCCAGATGGACCAAGATGAATTGATGGAAAGGATGAGCAACATAACAGAATTCATCCTCCTGGGCCTGACCCAGAATCCAGCACTGCAGACACTCTTATTTGCTGTGTTTTTAATAGTCTACTTGATCACATTGGCAGGTAACCTGCTCATCTCAGTCACCATCTTCACCAGCCCAGCCCTCGGTTCTCCCATGTACTATTTTCTGTCCTATTTGTCCATGATAGATGGCTTCTACTCTTCCTCCATAGCACCCAAGTTGGTCTTTGACTTGGTCTCTGGAAAGAACACCATTTCCTTCAGTGGCTGCATGACTCAGGTCTTTGCTGAACACTTCTTTGCTGGAGCCGAGATTGTCTCGTTGATTGTCATGGCCTACGACCGCTGTGCAGCCATCGGTAAGCCCCTGCACCACATGACCGTCATGAGTCGGCCTGTGTGTGCTTCCCTGGCTGGAATGGCTGGGGCTTCAGGCTTTCTCCATGGAGGGATCCATACTTTGTTCCTGGTTCAGTTACCATTCTGTGGCCCCAATGTCACTGACCATTTCATGTGTGATTTAATACCTCTCCTGGAGCTAGCCTGCCCGGACACGCACACTCTGGGGCCCCTGCTTTCTGCCAACAGTGGGTCACTGTGTTTGCTGACTTTCTCAATGCTGGTGGCTTCCTACACTGTCATCCTGCGCTCCCTGAGGACCCACAGCTCTGAAGGGTGTCGCGAGGCCCTGTCCCCCTGTGCCTCTCACGTCACAGTCGTCGTCTTATTCTTTGTTCCTTGTTCATTCCTCTGCCTCAGACCCATGACCGCCTTCCCCACTGACAAAGCTGTGACTGTATTTTGCACCATAGTAACTCCTATGCTGAACCCTTTAATCTACACCCTGAGAAATGCAGAAGTGAAAAACGTCATGAAGAAGCTCTGGGGACAAATAATGAAAACTGATGATGAATAAACCTTGTGTGGAGTATTCAGGTTAAAAAAAATTATGAGTGATATTTTATAGAAATTGATCTCCTGTTTTAGTCTGGATCAGTTTTTTTTCAGGGGCTCATATATTGTAAGCCAGGGTTGGTATCCATTAAGGCATAGTTGACACAGTGCCTACAGCCCACAATAGTTTTAAGAGCCCCTGAAATGTTTTAATTTTAAAGCAGCAAGAAAAAATTAATATAATTTAAATTCAGCTCGGAATATAGTCCTCTATATAACAATGCAGTCAGATAATATGATTTTTAATATTTTATGGAGGAAATAGTCCATGAGGATGAAAGTGTCAAGGGCTCACAAAAGTCATAATGTTGCCCTGATTGTGGGTACGAAACAGATCAACAGCAATATTGTTGAATGCTCATTATACCCAGCACAACAGCTAGAGTGAAGTTTTATTTTAAAAGAGGGAAAGCAACTACACATGAAAAAAATGTAGAACAGTAAAGGAAATCTTCTAAAAGTACATTTATCAAAGTATACTTTTTCTGATCACCGTAGGTTTGCGAGGTTTATAAATGTTCTCCCACTGCAGTAATTAAAAAAACCAACTTTTTACTTATCACTTTCCCAAGAAGAGAGGATTTGCACACAGAAATAGTTTTCAAAAATTAAATTTCCATCATTCCCTGCAGTATACCGTAGTTCACAAAAAGAATTGGAAATAGAATATTGGCGAGCATAAAAGAAACATCATTTATAAAGTCTGTACAGTTAAGGCAGAAAGTACCTGTACATTAAAGTAGTTTTAGACTCCAACAAAAGAAAAGGAGACTCTAAAAATGAAGCGGCTCTTATGGGAAATTACCAGTGATTTAAGAACAAGTGTGTGTCATAGAGGGTTTTGCTGGTGGCGGAGTGGTAAAGAATCTGTCTACCAAGCTGGGAATGTGGATTCAGTTCTTGGTTTAGAAAGATCCCTTGGAGAAGGAAAGGCAACCCACTGCAGTACTCCTGTCTGGGAAATCCTATGGACAGAGGAGTGTGGTGGGCTACTGTCCATGGCGTCACAAAGAGTGGGACATGACTAAGTGACCAAGAGCAAGAATGTGTGCCCCAGAACTTGGCAGCAATCACAAATCTGCATTACAGCAAAGAGTCCGTACCATAAATGGAATGAAATTCCAAGAGATTTAGAAACAGTCACTTGTTTTGAAATCAGAGCTTAAGAGCTTTGGCTTAAAAAGTCTTGATTTCTCATCTTGTCTGCAGCATGAATCAGCTTTGTCAGTGTTAGCAAGTTGCTTCACCTCTCTGCTTTTTTGTTGTTGTTTTTTCATCTGTAAAAGGGAACTAACATTATGCACTTGCTTAAGTTGTGAGGATTAAATGACTGAATTGGGAAAATGAGTCTGCTGAAAATCTAAAATAGCTCAGACATTGTAGCCTTCAGAGATGCCACCAGAGCACAAGGGATGCTGGGAACAGTGGTTCCTGATGGAGTAGCCCAGAAACCACCACTGTTATTCACTCACCACAACCGCAGGGAGACCAAACGTCCATCCCAGCCTCACTTCACTGCAAAATGTGGCATGTCAGCCCGTGAGCAGGTCTCTGAATATGAGAGCTAGTCCTCACCGACTCCCTATTCTGGGATTAAAATGTCCTTAAATATCTGTACAGTGACAAGTGGGAGAGCTGGTGGCATCAGCTGTGAGATGCTTGAGCAGCACTTATTTCAGAAGCTCTCACTGATGGTGGATCCCGTCCTGATTCCATCTGGAAGAAAGAGGAGAAGGGACAGCTCAGTTCCAGAGACCAAAAGGCCGATCTCCATACAGAGCTTGCGATTTCTGAGGGAGAGCTCAGAAACTTGTTTTCATGAGATTTCTCAACCAAGGATTTGACTATCAGGCGATGCTGGCTTTGCATTTCTCGTGTTCTTTGGACTTTATTATCAGGTTAGATCTCACTGTATATATAAAGGCTTTAAAAATAGATATTTTATTTTGCCATAACCTCCTATGAGTGATCATTTTGTAAATATATGTAAGCAACTGTGTGTTTAAAAAAAATCACATATATCTTTTAAACATCTAGTCGTAGTCCCTAAGAAAGCTGGAGTAAAATAGGATGATGTAAAAGCAAAGATAATAGTGATGATAATGATAGCTGTTTACTGAGCCCTTTCTGTGAATAAAGTCTTCATCTGAGCACTCACTCATTTTATATGTTTTGGAGGAAACAGATTTGTGACCTTAATTTATGTCTTTCTTTAATTTGTCTCAAAATGTAGAACTTATCTCTGTCTTAAATATTTCTTAACCTGAACATAATGGTGAAACTATGCTAAGGATGGTGTGAATGTAAATAAATCAATGCTACTGTAAAGAATTATGACAGCTTTTCTCTTGTGTTTTCACCCTGTGCAAAGTGGTTTATATTCGTTGTATTTAATTTTCACTACAGCCCAATAATTGCAGTCATATTAATGTTCCCATTTCATAAATTAGGAAATGAAGTGTCAGACAGGTTAATTATATTGCTAGAGATCAGTAATCTAAAGTTGGGCTGAACAAGAATTTAAATCTAAGCCTATGTGACCCACAGCCTTAGTGCTTTACCAAAACCATTTTGCACTCCTCTAATATAAACAGCCAATAAACTAAATTTCTCATGTTCCCCTTGAATCTTTAGAATTCTCTTCTTGAAACCTTTTGGCCTTCATGTGTTAACCAATTGGAAAGTGGACTTTCTTTCACAGACCTGAAATGTTTGAGTCTGAGAAGACCCAGCTAGTGACTGGGTGGTGATTCCAAAAATTTTTGATTCCCATGTAACAGGAAATTCCTTTGAAATTATTTTCTTCTCCATCTGCACTAGTTTATACATAATGATTGGCTTATACTGTAGTACTTTCCTTTGTTAATTTTTTAAAATTAACAAATATATTTGATATGAATATTCATTCTGCTGTTGTTCATTAAAATATATAAAAATAAATAAAATAATACTCTGCTTGAGGTAGGGGAGTTCAAGAGAGATGGTAAACTTTTTATTAAGTAGCTGAGCAATAGCCATGTAATCATGACCAGTGGAATAATAATGACAGATACAGTTTTTTTTTTTAATTCCACAAGTATATTTTCAACAATTCATTAGACTCCTATCACCTATTAGATACAATGCTCTTCATAGTCAATCTCCTTTCATAAGGTCATAAGGGTGAGATTGCCCTGCTTTTTAAATTTTTAAATTAAAAATTAAATTTAATTAAAAAATAAAATTTAAAAAATACTTATTTTGGCAAAAGAGGAGAGTGAAAAATTTGGCTTAAAACTCAACATTCAGAAAACTAATATCATGGCATACGGTCCCATCACTTCATGGCAAATAGATGGGGAAACAATGGAAACAGTGACAGATTTTGTTTTTTTGGGCTCCAAATTCACTGCAGATGGTGATTGCAGCCATGAAATTAAAAGACTCTTACTCCTTGGAAGAAAAGCTATGACCAACCAAGACAGCATATTTAAAAGCAAAGATATTACTTTGCCAACAAAGGTCCATCTGGCCAAAGGTATGGTTCTTCCAGTAGTCATGTATGAGTGTGAGAGTTGAACTATAACGAAAGCTGAGTGCAGAAGTACTGATGCTTTTAAACTGTGGTGTTGGAGAAGACTTGTGAGAGTTTCTTGGACTGCAAGGAGATCCAACCAGTCAATCCTAAAGGAAATCAGTCCTGAATATTCATTGGAAGGACTGATGCTGAAGCTGAAGCTCCAATACTTTGGCCACCTGATGCAAAGAACTGATTCATTGAAAAGACCGTGATGCTGGGAAAGATTGAAGGTAGGAGGAGAAGGGGACAACAGAGGATGAGATGGTTGGATGGCATCACCAACTTTATGAGCATGAGTTTGGGTAAGCTCTGGGGGTTGGTGATGGACAAGGAAGCCTGACGTGCTGTGATCCATGGGGTCGCAAAGAGTTGTACACAACTGAGCGACTGAACCGAACTGAACTGGGTCTTGCTTCAGGCTCGTGGGCTTCTCTAGTCCTGGCCTGTGGGCACCAGAGCCCTAGGGCTCAGTAGCTGTGCTTTCAGGCTTTGTTGTGGTATCAGTTCCCTGACCAGGGATTGAATCCGGGCCCCCTGCATTAGGAACGTGGAGTCTTAGCCGTTGGACCCTAAGAGAAGTCCCTAAACTGCCCATTGTTGGGTGTGCAAACTGAGGATCAGAAATGTTTGTTTGCCTAGGATGCCTTGTAAACTAAACAAAGAAATAATTTAGTCCCAGAGAGTGACTTTTAGAATGGTAGAAGCTTAACCAAGTTTGTAGAAATAGCTGAAGGAATAAGTGGAAGAGAAGAAGAAGATGATTATGATTAAAAGGATATTTATCAAATTGTTGATAGTGATTACCTCTAGGTAGTGGGCTTATAAGTGAATTTACACTCACTCACACATGCACACACACACACATGTGTCTTATTTTCTAAATTCTAAAAGAGATATGTGTTTAGGAGGAAAAAATATCTTACATAGTCTTAGAGATAATACTTCCTTTGTAAACAAGATCAGCAATAATTTATAAATCATCTAGAAAACTTCTGGTGGTATTTACTGATGTGTTTATTCCAACAGGTTGAAATTTTTCAAAAATGAGCAGTATTCATAAGATAATTGAGCTACTGTTAATCATGACTTGAACAACAAAAAAAGATCAGTCCTTTTGGCTATTTGCTATTTTAACTGTAATAAGAATAAAAGTGCTTTTTGAATTTCAAAAATATTCTTTTTTATAAAGCTTCCTGAGATTTAACTGTGGGAAGCTGGCTTGGCTACTTTTTAGTAACCCTCCCAGTGATTTCATATTTTGTAGTTAATTGGAAAATTAGCTCAATTATATTTTTATAATCTAACAGCAAAAATGAATTGGTAAAGGCTCAAGATCTGCTATACTTAGCTATTATTAACTGCATCATCAAAATGTGGTAAAGTTAAGAAAGATAACATTTTGCCTAAGAATTCTGCAACTGTTGTTTTTGTTGTGCATAGAAGTTCAGGGTAAAGCAATAAATATTTCCTAATTATCTCTTGAACTTAATGGTTCTTGGAGAGTGATTTTGAATACTTGTAGGAGGAAAATTATTTTTCCATACTAATTTCTAGCTTTTTCATTTTTTTTAATTTAAAAAATTGATATTTGTGGCACGGTGAATTACAAGTTCTTTGCCAAACAAGGTATAAGCTTATTGTAAATTATAGGAGTCCACACTTCTAAAGGGTGCAGCTTGGGATGGATATGGTCAGAGTTTCATTCCTCTCATTCCAGGAAAGGAATGAAATGAACATGGGTGCATGTTTTAAACTTCAGAACACTAGGATCCCTTAGAGTTTGAAACAGAAAGAGTCAGTAAATATATAAGGAAATGTCACTTTCCATCACTGGTCGAAAAATAAACCATTCTGTTCTAAATGAAGTATGTATTTCAAACTTTAAATAGATACAGAAAAGTGAAAGAAAGCAGCCTCTTTATGGAAGGTTACAGAAGGTTGAAGTAGAAATAGCAGCTAAATTTAGGGGGCCATATGTGCCATAAATTGGATTAAAACTTTACATAGATTGTCTAATTTAATTCTTATGATAATTCTTTGGACATGTTTATTTTATGTCTATTTTCAAGACAAGCACCAGAGGCTTATAAAGGTTTTGTCACTTGCTGTAGTTTGTGCCGTGAAGAGGTATGGGAAATGAGACTCAAACTCAGGTGGATCTGTCTCCAGAACTGAGATCTCACCCTCTGCTGTACTGTAGTAACTGTACTGCTGATGCTGTAAATGGTGATGAGAAGGAAGAGAAGCCAGACTTGTATGCACACAGACTACTACATATGGCTGTGAGTGAAGTTATTTGCTTTAAGGGTTTTGCCTCTCATTTCTATAACTCAATTGATTATCACACAAACTCCAATGATGTTAGCGTAGATTGCCATTTAAAGATCGGTAAGACGGATCAAAAATAACTGATTCTGAGTTTTGTTTCAGGCAGTTCAAACCTAGATAATTTTAATGAATCAATTAACCACATCAATAGATATGGTTTCTTCATTTCTAAAACAGGAATAATAATCATTCATGCCATATGCATTTCATATAGTTGTTTTATTATCAAATTAGGCCATTCATATGAAGGTCTAAGTAAATCATAAAGTCTGTGAAGATGAAAGAATGGATAAGATGGATTAAGATGTATATGGCAATAAGGAACAGATTTTGGTTTGTTCCTCTTTCCAAAATAAAGTCATTTTATTTCCTACCTTCCAACCTATTAGCTACATTTAAGATCTTACTGTCTGAATAACTTTGTCAAGGCATTCTTTACCTCCTCATTTCTCAGAGTGTAATGAGTGGACTCAACATAGGAGTCAGGATACCCTAAAACACTGCCATGTTTTTGTCTATAGACAAAGTAGATGATGGACGCATGTAGGTAAACATACAGGGCACGAAGAACACGGCAACAGCCGTGAAGTGGGCCCCGCAGGTGGAGAGGGCTCTGCGCCTCCCCTCTGCACTGTGGGACCTCAAGGAGCGCAGGATGACGAGGTAGGAGGCAGCCAGCAGGAGGAAGTTCAGCAGGCAGCTCACGCCGCTGTTGGCCACCACCAGCAGGCCGATGACAGAGGTGTCCGTGCAGGCAAGTTCCAGCAAGGGGTACAAGTCACAGACAAAGTGATTGATCACGTGAGGCCCGCAGAAGGGCAACTGCAGGACCAGCAGGAGCTGAGCCAGGGAGTGCAGGAAGCCCCCCAGCCAAGCCAGCCCCACCAGCAGGGCACAGAGATGCCGGGTCATGACGGCCATGTAGTGCAGGGGCTTGCAGATGGCCACATAGCGGTCATAGGCCATCACCGTGAGCAGGATGATCTCAGCACCTTCAAAAACATGAGCTCCAGAGAGCTGAGCCATGTAGCCCTCATAGGAGATGGCTCTCCCCTCCTGCAAGGAGTCAGCTATGAGTCTAGGGGCCGTAGAAGAAGAATAACAGGTATCAGTAAAGGACAGGTTGGCCAGGAAAAAATACACAGGGGAAACCAGGGTGGGCCTAAAGGTGATGGTGATCACGATGAGAATATTGCCACAAGCTGTGATCCCATATATGGTCAAAAAGGCCACAAAGAGAACTCTTTGTGCTTCTGGGTTCTGTGAGAGTCCCAGCATGAAAAATTCTGTGACATTGTATGGTATTTCCATAGAGTCCAAGGACACTGAGGATGCAAGTCCAGTATTGCCTATAAAGTCAAGAGAGAAACAAAATGTTACAAGATTTCCTTTAACCAAACCCACTTCTTTTTACCCCTCTTAACCCTTTCTGTTCCAAAATTTGTGTACCAGTTCATCCTGTTAACTACAAAATGTAAGCATGTCTGTTAACTTTAGCATCATTGGGTAATAGATACCTAAGTTATTATATGAAAATAATTATTTAATTATCTAGAATTTATTTTGTTAAGTGGAACATTTGGTGGACATCGATTTTCTAACTTGACCAGAGAACATCTCTGACAGTTTTCAGCAGGGTTCCACATAGATACAATGGCTCTCAAGAAACCCATGAATACTCAGGATCTTCTGAAATCTCTGCATGCATAGTTCATACCCTCTGAAGTAACTCTTTCTTCTTTGCAGTGAGGTTTGCTACATTTTCTGTTGTGCTTCCAATAGTAACAGAAATTGATGCAAAGTAAACTGAAGTAGAGTAGGGAGACGTCCCAGTTCTCTGTTTCTCTGCTTGTTCATTTACTCCCACTTCTGCCTCTGCTGCGGGCAGTATCATGTATTAGTTAAATTACTCTTCCCCCCTGCTTCACACATTATATGCATGTCTGGGCTTTACTTTCTCTGGACCTGGTGAAATCCTTCTAGTTAAAGGCTTCCAGTCCTCCTACAGTCTACAGGGATGAGTCAAAGTTAAAAAAAAAGTGACCAGCAGTGAAAGATTCTATGATTATCCACCTATTCACTACATAAAGGAAGCTACAGGAGGAGGAAGAAGAGATACTCTGTCTTAACCAATGTCCTTGTAAATTATAATCTCATCTGACAAAATATTCCTACTCATGCTTTATTCTCCTAATTATATTAAGGAAATGTCTGTGCTAGTCTAAGTTTTGATTAAACAAAAACTGTCACTCATTCTACCCACCAACAATCTATTATTTTCCTGGAAACATAAATCTTCTTAAAGTAACTAAATCTCCCAACTTGCTGAGGATTTGATGCTCAGTATGATATGAATGAAAGGAGAATCACTGAGTGTCAGAGGAAGAGACGTGCAAATCTAAGAAATGCTGGAGAGAAGATTCTTGTGTTGATCAGGAAGCCGCACACTTTCTTTCTAAGCCTGGTTACAAAGGCAAATACAGTTTCTGCAGGAAACAAATCTGACTGCGACCTTTTCAGAGGAGGACATTATGGCCAAGAGTGTATGGCCACCTGTGTAACAGTCTTTGCAAGCACTGTCCTAAGTGCTTTAAATATATAAGCTCATTTATATATTATATAAGCTCATAACATCCCCATAAGATAGATTATTATTTTTCTCCTCATTTCTTCAGAGGAAGAAAGGGAGAGGCACATTTAGAAACTTACAGAAGCATACTCAGCTAATAAGTTGCAGAGTTAAGACTTGCACCCAGGCAGTTCTGCTATAGAACTGTGGGCTTCACCGTAGTATCCTGACACATAAACTCACTTAAGTTTGAATATTTCCAGTACCATTTATTTTCCGTATAATCATGGACAGTTTCTCAAAGCCTCAATGTTCTTATCTATAAAATGAAAATAAGAGTAGCTACGCCCTGAGTCTGCAAAGAGTGGTCAATGAAAACAGTGCATGTAAGTGTTTGTACAGAGCCTGGATATGATAACCACTCCAGCAATGGTATCGCTGAGGTCACCGTCATCAATGCCATGGACAACAACTTACATTTACTGCATCTGAGGGCACAAGTATGTCATCAGGTGTTTTGTCTTCGTTTTTGTTCTTTTACATCCTAACATCATGAAATGGTGGGCCTGGGCGAGTTATTAAAGGGTCACCTAGATCAGCTCCAAGCATATCAACGCAAATATCACTGTTTCATGTGCTTAAACTCCTGCATGAGATTAAAGTTGCTTTTCTCATTTAGGCAGATCTCAGACTGGGGAAGTACTGTTGATTGCAGGAATGCATCTGAGCTGAAAGTTTCTTAGACTAGTATTAGGAGTAAACCCCAAAGGGCATCATTCATTCATAAGCAGCTGAGAATTTGTTCCATTGTCCATTTCCCTCTTATTTCCTGAAAAACCCTACGGCATTTAAAACCACCCTTTCCAGTTGGCTCTGTTTTAAAGGTAGTGGATTTAAGACTCAGAAAGATGCGGTGCAGACTGTCCGAAGTTGAACTGATGGTTCGTGGTGGAGGTGCAGCTGGAACCCAGGTCACTCGACACTCCAGGCTCTGTGCTTTCCAACATCACCACCCGCTTCCAATATCTACTTTCTCTATCATTGACAAGACATGCTGTGGCTCACGTTAGGGAGAAAAGCCTTGAAACGAAATAGCTGGCTTGTCGTCCCTGCTTTCTACTAACAATGCTCTCAACATGGTCTCAGAAACACTTTCTCTTGCCACTGAAAAAGGTGACTTATAAGGTGGGTGTGATAACACGGTGATTATCACTGCTAGGTTTCTCTGAAGACTAATGCTCTCCCCGCAGCATCACTTGCTGAAACAGTTCTGGGGCTTGGTTTTGCCTCATTCACAGGTTAGAACACAATGTGGTGTCATCGTTAATTAATCCCTTTGAATGCAGTTTTGGTCTCACAAGGAAGAGACTTTCACCTTACTTCCTAAAAGTGCCCAGTGTCCTTCTAGTGTCTAGAGAGAGTCCACAAGATGTCAGGAGGAAAAGGGAGTTAGGATATTTCAGGAACAGATATTGGAGGGTTAGTGTCTTTAGGAAAATTGCTGACTGGACAGCAAGGACAAAAATTAATAGCATTTACTGATCATCTTCGAGTTCTAAGTGCAGGTGCTAGGCGCTTTCACATATAGTATCCTTTGTCGTTTACTCCCTAAGTTGTGTCTGACTCTTTGCGACCCCACGGACTGTAATCCACAGGCTCCTCTGTCCATGGAATTCTCCAGGCAGGAATACTGGAGTGGTTTGCCATTTCCTTCTCCAGGGGATTTCCCCAACCCAGGGATCGAACCCAGGTCTCCTGCATTGCATGTGACTCCTTACTGCTGAGCCACCGGGGAGGCCATATATTACACAAAACAATGTTAAATAAATATCAACATTACTGTACTTACTGGGCTTTAATAAGAATTAAATAGCAAAAGAAAAGCTCTTTGCACAGAGTAAACACACAAATAAGAAAAACTGTCATAATTATCTTTTTTACACTAGCATTGATTTTTTGATGTTTACCCCATCCTAAGGGTAGGTTCACCATTATGTTCAAATAAAGAAATATTTTAGACAGAGGTTTTCTCAGCTTGAGGCTTAAAGAAAGTCATAAATTAAGGTCAGAAATCTGTTGCCTCCCAAACACATAGAATGAGTGCTCAGGTCAAGACTTTATTCACAGAAAGGGCTCAGTAAACAGCTGTTGTCGTCAGCGTTACCAGTATCATCGTCACCCTCATCACCTTTTTTCCTACATCATTCTGTGACATTCCATGTTTCTTGGGAACTACAACTAGATGTTTAAAAGATAATTTTGAGTTTTTAAATACACAGTTGCTTATATATATATTGTTTTCAAAATAATCACTCATTATGACAAAATATCTATTGTTTAAAGCCTTTATAAATACAGCGAGAGCTAACCTGATAATAAAAGCTTAAGAAGACTAGAAATGCAATGCTGGCATCAGCTTATGTTCAAATTCCTGGTTGGGAACTCTCCTGAAAACAAGTTTCTGAAGTCTTCTCCATAAATCACAAACTCTGTGCAGAGATGGATCTCTTGGTCTCTCCAACTGAGCTCTCCCTTTTTCTCTTTCTTCCAGAGGATGGAAACAGGATAAAAGGATTCATTACCAGTGAGAGCTTCTGAAATAAGTGCTGCTCAAGCTTCCCTGGTAGCTCAGCTGGTAAAGAATCCGCCTGCAACGCAGGAGACCCTGGTTTGATTCCTGGGTTGGAAAGACCCACTGGAGAATGGATAGGCTCCCCACTCTGGTATTCTTGGGCTTCCCTGGTGGTTCAGCCAATAAAGAAGCCACCTGAAATGTGGGACACATGGGTTTGATCGCTGGGTTGGGAAGATCCCCTGGAGGAGGGTACTGGCTACCCATTCCAGTATTCTGGCCTGGAGAATTCCATGAACTGTATAGTCCATGGGGTCGCAAAGAGTCAGACATGACTGAGTGACTTTCACTTTCAAACATCTCATAGTTGATCCCACCGACTCTCCCATTTGTCACTACAGAGATATTTAAATGCAGTTTAATCCCAGAATAGGGAGTTGGTGAGGCACTCGCTCTCAACATTCAGAGAACTTTTTATTGGCTGAGATGACACATTTTGGAGTGAAGTGAGGCTGGGATGGACGTTTGGTCTCCCTACCATCCTGGTTAGTGAATAACAGTAGCGGTGCTCTTGG
Organism: Cervus canadensis; assembly: GCF_019320065.1. NCBI lineage: Eukaryota > Metazoa > Chordata > Mammalia > Artiodactyla > Cervidae > Cervus > Cervus canadensis. Next base: position 72,061,652 of record NC_057396.1, read on the forward strand.
GCTCCTCTGGTAGGAACCACTGTTCCCAGCATAGTTTATGCTCTTGTGGAATCTCTGAAAGTTGAAACGAAGTCTGAGCAATTTTTTTTTCTCATTTATTTTTATTAGCTGGAGGCTAATTACTTTACAATATTGTAGTGGTTTTTGCCATACATTGACATGAATCAGCCATGGATTTACATGCGTTCCCCATCCTGATCCCCCCGCCCACCTGCCTCCCCATCATCCCTCTGGGTCATCCCAGTGCACCAGCCCTGAGCACTTGTCTCATGCATCCAACCTGTGCTGGTGATCCAAGCAATTTTTGTTAATTTTTAGCTGACTCAGTTTTCCACTTGAAGTCATTTAATCTGCACAATTTAAGGAAGCATGTAATGTTATTTTCCTATTTGTTGTTGTTGCTTAGCTGAGATGTTGTGCCTGACTCTTTGCAGCCCCACGGACTGTAGCCCACCAATGGTCCATGGGATTTCTCAGGCAAGAACACTGGAGTGAGTTGCCAAGTCCTCCTTCTCCAGGGGATCTTCCCAACCCAGGGATCGAACCTGTGTCTCCTGCTTGGCAGGCATTCTTTACTACTGAGCCACCTGGGAAATTCTATTTTCTTCTTATTAAAGATGAAAAAAAATAGAGAGGTGAAACAATTTGCTAACATTTACTGGAATAATTAATGCTGGAGACAATAAGAGAAATTAAGCCTATTTGGTCCAAAGCACTTAATCTCTGACTATTGTAGAATCTCTTAGAATTTCATTATGTACATGGTATGGATTCTTTACTCAAGCTGAGATTTGTGATTTTGTGCTGTTCCATGACAGCTCCATGACTTGTTCTTAAATCACTGGAAATTTCCTATAACCACTGTTTTGTCTTCAGAATCTTCTTTTCCTTTGTCTGTGTCTAAAACCAGACTTTAATGTATAGATATTTTCTGCCTTAGCTCTATGGACTTTATTAATTATGTTTATTTTATGCCATCCAATTCTGTTTCTAATTCTTTTTGTAAACTCTTGTATACTACAGGGAATGATGAAATGTAATTTTCAAAAAGTACTTTTGTGTGCAAATGTTATCTTTGTGGGATTGTGATGAGTAAGAATTTCTTTTTATCGCTGTGTTTATTTTATTTATAAACCTCTCAAACCTGGAAAGATCAGGAAAAGCATATAAATGTACTTTTTGAAAATTTATTTCCTATGTTCTGTCCCTTTTTCATGCGTAGTTGTTTTCCCTCTTTTAAAATAAAACTTCACTCTAGCTATGGTGCTGGGTATAACAAGTGTTCAAGAATATTGCTGTTGATCTGTCTCATACCCACAGTCAGGGCAACATTATGACTTTTGTGGACCCTTGGTACTTTTATCCTCTTGGGTCTTCTCCTCCATCAAAATGTTAAAAATTATCTTTTCTGACTGCATTGCTATATAGATGACTATAATCTAAGCTGCATTTGGATTATATGAATTTCTTTCTTTTTGTTGTAAAAGAAATGAAAACACTTCATGGCCTCCTAAGACTATCGTGGGCTCTTGGCACTGTCTCTACTATGGCTTCTGAATACCAACCCTGGCTTACAATGTATGAGCCCCTGGAGATGACTGATCCAGACAGGAGAATCTTCCCAGTTCAATCAATTAAGAAGGGGAGAAAATTTCTGTAAAACATCACTAGATTTTTCTTTTTTTGCCTAAATACTCCACACAAGGTTTATTCATCATCAGTTTTCATTATTTGTCCCCAGAGCTTCTTCATGACGTTTTTCACTTCTGCATTTCTCAGGGTGTAGATTAAAGGGTTCAGCATAGGAGTTACTATGGTGCAAAACACAGTCACAGCTTTGTCAGTGGAAGGTGGTCGTGGGTCTGAGGAAGAGGAATGAACAAGGAACAAAGAATAAGACGACGACTGTGACGTGAGAGGCACAGGGGGACAGGGCCTCGCGACACCCTTCAGAGCTGTGGGTTCTCAGGGAGCGCAGGATGACAGCGTAGGAAGCCACCAGCACTGAGAAAGTCAGCAAACACAGTGACCCACTGTTGGCAGAAAGCAGGGGCCCCAGAGTGTGCGTGTCCGGGCAGGCTAGCTCCAGGAGAGGTATTAAATCACACATGAAATGGTCAGTGACATTGGGGCCACAGAATGGTAACTGAACCAGGAACAAAGTATGGATCCCTCCATGGAGAAAGCCTGAAGCCCCAGCCATTCCAGCCAGGGAAGCACACACAGGCCGACTCATGACGGTCATGTGGTGCAGGGGCTAACCGATGGCTGCACAGCGGTCGTAGGCCATGACAATCAATGAGACAATCGGCTCCAGCAAAGAAGTGTTCAGCAAAGACCTCAGTCATGCAGCCACTGAAGGAAATGGTGTTCTTTCCAGAGACCAAGTCAAAGATCAGCTTGGGTGCTATGGAGGAAGAGTAGAAGCCGTCTATCATGGACAAATAGGACAGAAAATAGTACATGGGAGAACTGAGGGCTGGGCTGGTGAAGATGGTGACTGAGATGAGCAGGTTACCTGCCAATGTGATCAAGTAGATGATTAAAAACACAGCAAATAAGAGTGTCTGCAGTCCTGGATTCTGGGTCAGGCCCAGGAGGATGAATTCTGTTACATTGCTCATCCTCTCCATCAATTCATCTTGAGTTGTTATTAGCACATGGTTGATCTGAAAAGATCACAGTATTTCTGAGTGATGGTATTTTAAATTTGATAGAAAATATTTCATCGTCTCTTTAGCCCATGTCCCTGGGACTGGTGGAGCTACTCCTTTCACTTACCTCTGATATTTTACAACTAGCTGGAAAGAAGAATGGGAGGAGTTTGAATCTCTCCTGATTCATATAATTTAAATATATTGTGACAATACCTTACAAATACCACAATAAAAGCAAGATTTTTTTAATGAATATTGACATGCAGTTAACTTCTAAATTTTCTTTTTAGCTCTGAATGTCTCACAGATAGCTTTCTTTTGCTCTGGGGGACAAATTTCATTGACAATTCTTTGTAAAATTATATTAATGCTTGTCTATTAGAATGAATATTCATAGGTATATGGACACAATATTTTAAAAATTAACTTTGTATCAGACATGAAAAGTACCAATCAAACCTTACTCATACCAGCTGTGTTCTGTGACCCGTTATTCCTTTTTTTCACATTAATGCACATGCACACGCAGAGGCAGAGCTGCAGATGGAGTTTTTGTCCCTCAAAATGCAAATTCACTCAACAGCCCCGGATGTTGTGTCTGGCTCAGTAAGACATTTATGCTCACTCTTTCCACATCTTTGAATGTGAACATGTAAGTGATACAAAGTTCCCTGAAAAGTTCTCAATATTTATGAAATGAACTTTCTGTGCAATTGTTCTTTCATCGCACATAGAATAATGCTCTGGGTTAGTTATATTACCCTACTCACATCTTGTTATGAAGTGATATAAGTCAAGAAGTTTTCCTGAGTTTCCTATTGACCAGACAAAAATGTTAGGACCACCTGAAATAATACAATTTCCCCTTTTGGAATAAGTTTTATCAATTAAGATGAATTTGAAATTTTCATTACTAATGTAAAAATATTGAATATATATAAGAATGCATTCTTTTTCTTGGGGAGTGAGCCTGTATATAGGTTTTCAAGATAGACTACACATTGTTGAAACCAAGATCATAAGTTATTTTATTCATTATCTTTCTTTTTCTCTTCTTTCCCCAATCCTTGCCAAAACCATAACCATATATTTTTTCCTCAAAAATTTCTGGGCACAGAAGTCAGCATCATGATCTCTCAGGTTTCAGTAAAGATGAGGTAAGATAGTTTAGAGTTTTCAGGAAAGTTTATGCCTGAGCTGTTTTTCTCTCTCCATGACTCCAATTATGGTGACTATGGCCAATCATTCTTCAAAGATTTAACTCACAAATCCTGACTTCAATGTGGTAGCATGGAAGTCATGAAAAGAGGAAAGAATTTTTAATAATTACAGAGATCTTCAGGATCAATCTACTTAGTGAGACATAAATGTTAATCCCAATCTTGTACAAGTGGCTTTAGTGGTTCTCAACATCATCTTGCCTGGGAACATTCCAGACAGTATTTCCTATTGACATTTTCACGTCATTGTGTCCAAATTCATTTTTAGAGAGAAAGGCTAAGTTTCAATTTACAGAATCTAACTACAAATATTATTTCAGTGAAATGAAATTGGCTAAGTTAACCTTCTTAAATTTTGGGGAAAAGAATTAGTTATCACTAACTTGGATCATTTGGTTGTGGATTCCTCAGTTTCTAGATTAAACCCAGACATCGCTTTCTTCCCACCAGGCATTTGCCCCACAGCTGTAGATAGACTGTAAACTAAGGAGGAGGACAGTGGAATTCTTCTGTCTCTAGACAACTCTCCCGTTTTCTGGATTTACTCAGAAAACAAGCTGCTTTAGTTAGGAAACTTTGATAGCTTTCAGATGTAATTTTAACTCATTTTCTGGGTTTAATATGAGATTATAAATGCATCTTCAAAACATATATTATTCAAATGTATACATCAAATTATTCAAATTTGATTCTTCAAAGTAAGAAAAAACTTGTATATGAAATTGTAGAATGTATGTGAAAGTGAAAGTATTAGTCGCTTAGTTGTGTTCAACTCTTTGTGACCCCATGGATTGTAGCCCACCAGGCTCCTCTATCTGTGGAATTCTCCAGACAAGAATACTGGAGTGGGTTGCCATTTCCTCCTCCAGGGGGTCTTCCTGACCCCATGGATCGAGCTCCTTTATTCCTGATTTAAGCCCTTCTTCTAACTCATACTGACCTTGGGAGCAGGGTCTCCTGAATAGACCTTTACCTTGTTGATGCATGGCTCTGTGACTGTTATTTACTTCAAGGTCCTTGTTTGTAATTCTTTCTTCACTGACTCTAGAGAAATGTTTAAATAGAATTTCAAAACAGCTCAGGGCTTGGTAATACATTGACCTCCCAAGTCCTCAGAGGATTAGTAATTGGCTCTGTTGGAATCTTTGCTAAAGCATCAGCCAAGGACTCTTTTTTTGCTCCTGTTTGACTTGCACAAACAACATTAGAGACGAGCTTTAGAAATGCTGTTGAGCTTCGGTTAAAAATATACTTCTGGCTATGGGCTTCCCTGCTGGCTCGGGTGGTGAAGAATCTGCCTGCAATGCAGGAGACGTTGTTGATCCCTGGGTTGGGAAGGTCCCCTGGAGAAGGGAATGGCTATCCACTTCAGTGTTCTTGCCTGGAGAATCCCATGGACAGAGGAGACGTGTGGGCAACAGTCTAGGAGGTTACAGAGTCAGACATGATTGACTCACACACACTTCTGGCTGTAGTTTAGGATGAAACTTAGGTAAGGTAAGTGCAAAGCTTGGTATTAGGATTTTGCTCATTTTGACGTTGGTGACCTTGCCAAAGGACATATGGGGTGATTTTAGGTATAGGTCAGAGTTCAGAGGATGGATTTCTTTCTGAAAACATGAGTGTTTGGTACAATATGGTTAACCTCAGAGTAGAAATGCCAGTCTGGGCCAGATTACCTTTGGACATTGTGACATGTTTATTAGTGACTGACCGAGGAGACTTAAATAGCAGGTTCCCAGCTCCCAATTAAAAAAAAATCAGGGGAGTGGGACAGACTGAGAGTGAGGGTGGCCGCTAACAGAAACAGCATCGTTAACTGTTGAGAACAGAACTGAAAGCATTGCTTCTCTCTCTGTTCTGAACTCCAGGAATGCATCAGTTTGGTTTAAAGTTAAAGGCAGGTGAGAAAGAAACATGATTCTGTGCAGAGTTCCAGCCAGCTCTTCATCACCTCGAAGCTGAGGGAGAGAAGACTGCAGTGGAGCTTCCTTTCGAGTAATTTAAAAGTCATGAACATTTAAACTATCTCTGGGATGAGTACCTAGGTGACAGAGTCTCATGGTGTGTTATAGAGCTTGTAGCTCTGCCACGCACAGAGAGAACCACAGGAATGTATAGTGATTTTACTGCACTCTATGCTTTCTCGGAGTAGCCTTTGAAAAAAGTCACGCTCAGACAAGCACGTGTGTATAAAGATATCCAAAGGGAAAGAATACAAACACTACAGAAAGGATTCTGTTTTATTTTTAATTTTTTTAATTTTTATTTTTTTCCCATTTATTTTTATTAGTTGGAGGCTAATTACTTTACAATATTGTAGTGGCTTTTGCCATACATTGACATGAGTCAGCCATGGATTTACATGTCTCACCTACCTTTAACTATAAACCAACTGATGCATTCCTGGAGTTCAGAACAGAGAGAGAAGCAATGCTTTCAGTTCTGTTCTCAACAGTTAATGATGCTGCTTCTGTTAGCGGTCACCCTCACTCTCAGTCTGTCCCACTCCCCTGATTTTTTTAATTGTCATAAAACACATATAAAATGAAATTTACCATTTTAAATACACACTTGAGTGGCATTAAATACCTCCACATTGTTGTGCAAACACCTCACCAACCATCTTCATAATGTTTCACCTTCTCAGACTGAAACTCCATATTCATTAAATAATTATTTATCATTCCTCCCTCCCCTCATGTCCTAGACATCATTATATAATTTTTTTTCATGAGGGTCTGCTACTGCTGCTAAGTCACTTCAGTCGTGTCCGACTCTGTGGGAGCCCATAGACGGCAGCCCACCAGGTTCCCCTATTCCTGGGATTCTCCAGGCAAGAACACTGGAGTGGGTTGCCATTACCTTCTCCAATGCATGAAAGTGAAAAGTGAAAGTGAAGTTGCTCAGTCGCGCACGACTCTTAGCAACCCCATGGACTGCAGCCTACCAGGCTCCTCCATCCATGGGATTTTCCAGGCAAGAGTACTGGAGTGGGGTGCCATTGCCTTCTCCCATGAGGGTCTAGGTGTCAATATATCATAATCTGTTTGGGAAAATAGAGGTTTGTTTCTATGATGGGGAATCTTGAGGACATAAAGGATTATGCTTATGTGCAGAAGTGACTAAGAAAATCACATTCAGCCAAACTTCTTTGTAGAATACCCCTGTATGAAAATGAAGAAAAACCCTGTAAGTAGGAGAGCTTTGCTTCTGTTTCCTCTTTTTCAGACTCTGATGTGGAGTTAATTGCAACCTTGCCACCAGTCATCTGGAGTGATGTAATTCACTGGGCATTTTGAGTTCAGGATGTTTCTCTACCTAAGGAATGGATCAGGAGTAGGAATGGTTATGCTCCCTACCCACAGAACCATGCCCTATTGAGAGGCTGTCTTTGAGGAAAATGTCAGAGTCCTTGGGAATTTAGAGAAACAGTTATTCACATAAGTAGAACATGGATTCCATCAGCCTGACTGGTTGGTGGGGGTTTTGTCCTGGGGGGAGGATGCCAGCAGACACAGGATGACTGACCCATAGTGGGACCTTCCTAGCAATGACACAGAATAACTACAATTCTGATTGATCATTGATTTCGAGAAGACAAGAAGGAAACTGCTTTTGTAATCATCCCTATTTTTTTTTCTTCTGGAACACAATCCCTTAGATTTATCAAGACCCAGACACACTGAGAGATAGTGAGGGACAGGGAGGCCAGGGGTACTTCAAGTCAGTCCATGGGGTCTCAAAGAGGGGGGCGTGACTTCGTGACTGAACAACAGCACGGATACTTGAGTGTGATCTGATAGTTGATAGAACAGTGAAATCATGCAAAGAGATTGCGAATTCAATAGGAAGAGCTGGTCTCCTAATTTATAGAAGGAAGGATGTATTGGAAAGGGAAATAAGCTAACAATTAGAATTTGGTGGGAGAGGGAGAGTAGGGATGAGGTTAGGAATAACTGAGGAGGGACTTAAGTGATCACATAGATTGGAGCCAAAGGTACTGTTTCCTTGTTTTGACGCCAGATTGCGTGTGAATGGGGGTTTAGTTAGAGCATAAAGATTAATGACCAAACGTTAAAATTTTGATAGTTAGCAAACTAAGATTTCTAAGAAGAGAGAAGGCAGTTGCATGCAGAACACACATAGCTACATTAAAACTAAATAGGAACCCTTGCATATCTATTAATAGCTCGCAATAGAGGGCAAAAAGGTGATATGGATACAATAATTGATGAGGAGGCTTGAGATTAAGAGAAAGATTCTGTTTTGGTCCCAGTTTTTCCTGAGAAGTAGGGAGCATAGCATCCTCCTGAGATACATGGAAATTTTGTGGGGATAAAGTTTATAGGAGATCAGTGAAAATTTAGAACATATACTAAAAAGAATGTGTGGGAAGAAGGAACTGTTTGGAACAGCCAGAACATTTGCTCAAGAAGTTTTGAAGATGTAATTTCAAGAAGTTGAAATTTTTGTTGTCCTTCCTAGGCTCCCCAGGTGGCTCAGTGGTAGAGAATCTCCCTGTCGATGCAGGAGCTGCAGGAGACTCAGGTTAGATCCCTGGGTAGGGAAGATCCCTTGGAGGAAGAAATGGCCATCTACTTGAGTATTTTTGCCTGGAAAATCCCACTGACATAGGAGCCTGGAGGGCTACAGTCAGCCCATGGGGTCACATATAGTCAGACATGACTGACCGACTGAGAAGCAATACCTAGTTAATAATTTTCTTCAAGATTGCCTTATATCTCAGGTGGAGGGAAAGACATGTATGAACATGTGGTTTAGATACTTCAGTTACTGTAGTGCATTTAGTTCAGTTCAGTTCAGTCGCTCAGTTGTGTCCGACTCTTTGTGACCCCATGAACTGCAGCACACCAGGCCTCCCTGTCCATCACCAACTCCCAGAGTCCACCCAAACTCATGTCCATTGAGTCGGTGATGCCATCCAATCATCTCATCCTCTGTCAGTCGTCCCCTTCTTCTCCTGCCCTCAATCTTTCCCAACATCGGGGTCTTTTCAAATGAGTCAGCTCTTCTCATGAGGTGGCCAAAATATTGGAGCTTCAGCTTCAACATCAGTCCTTCCAATGAACACCCAGGACTGATCTCCTTTAGGATGGACTGGTTGGATCTCTTTGCAGTCCAAGGGACTCTCAAGAGTCTTCTCCAACACCACAGTTCAAAAGCATCAATTCTTCTGTGCTCAGCTTTCTTGATAGTCCAACTCTCACATCCACACATGACCAATGAAGCAAAAATGCTCTATTTGGACTTGTTTTTGTAAAGATTGCCATTTATTCATTCTGTGTTTTGAGAGCGAAGATAACTGCGAAAGTGATGGAAACTTTTTCTCTCCTTGATATTTATAAGTCTTTTAAAAGATGAAAGGAGTCAAGGTAACTGGTCAGGAAGGATCATTTTGCTGTGGCAACAAATGAATCCTGAATTCTCAGTGGCTTAACACTTCAACTTTCATGTTGTGTTCAGGCCTAATTCACTGAGAGATAGTTGCTCCTCTAGGACAGCCCTCTTCCAGATAGCTATGGGTTGACACAGCTTGCTTCACTGGGTGGCCCTGCCATCTCAGTGTGTGTCTTCCAGGCTTGCTGCAGCAGGAAAAAAAGAAACAGAAATAGTCCTGGCGAGGAACATACTGACTTCTCAATGTTTAAGCCTAACTGTGACACATATTACTTCCTGTTTAAAAACAAAGGGGCTGGAAAATATGGTAGTAACATATGGATTCTTAGTGATCAGCAAATGGATTGGTAACACTTGAAAAAAAAAAAAACAATCTCCCATTTCAGGGGTTTCCCAGATGGTGCCGTGGTAAAGGAGACATAGAGACGTGGGTTCAATCACTAGGTCAGGAATATCCCCTGGGGAAGGGAATGGCAACCCACTCCAGTATTCTAGACTGGAAAATCCCATGGACAGAGGAGTCTGGCGGACTGCAGTCCATGGAGTCAGAGTCAGACATGACTGAGTGTCTCCCATTTAGAATAAATTACTTACTAAACCATTGAAGATTAATGTATATGCAATGAACACCTTAGGTATGCCTATGGAGTCATTTGGATTAATTCAAGTCCTTCTGAAGGTAGACGTAACTTTGATGGATTTGCAAAACTTGAGTCCTGGCCCCAGTTTGGATCCCTTTCTTTTATTGGGATTATTTCCTTTAAACTTGCACTGTGTCTGTATCTCAAATTATTTTTCATCTCATTGGTTTACAATTGGTCTAAAATTTTCCATTCAAATTTGAATGTGCATGCTTTCTGACTTGATTATTTATCTCTCACCAACTTAATTTTTGTTTGTACAGGATACTTTTCTATCCATTAGCTAAAGCACAAATCAGTCCCCCCAAAACTATTTGGATATCTTTTACAAAAACAGCGCTCCACAAAACTCTGCCTGGGAAATTGTGTGCAAGATAGCTCTACAGTTGTGCCTAGAAGAATTTTATATCCCTTCTTGGCTTTAGACATAGATCATAATTCATTTTGATAAGAGCCCAGATTACACTGTAAAGGGTGCCCCTGGAATTGTGCAGCACTTGGTACTATTTTGGAATGAGTCCTGCCTTTATGTCACTCTCATTTCTCAAAACTCATTCATTTCTCACTGGTCATCATCTCTCACAATAATAACTCTACCTTGCCTACAGTACTAAAACTACTCATTTAAAAAAATATATGTGGTCGTTAGGACTTATTGTTTATTTAAATATTGTGGTTGTTAGGACTTATTTTAATTATTTGGCCTATTGGTTATATACTGTATATCTGAAGCTTTACAGAGAATTGTTCTACTGAAAACAGTAACTCAAAGTTTTTCCAGCCTCTGTGATTCTTTAAGTTGATTAACAATGCCCCTTTGAGAGCTTTCCTGGTGGTCCAGTGAAGAATCCACCTGCCATTGCAGGGGATACGGTTCAGTCTCTGATCCAGGAAGATCCCACATGCTGAGAAGCAACTAAACCTGTGAGCCACAACTGCAGAAGCCCACGCACCACGACTGCTGAAGCCCTGACACCTAGAGCCCGTGCTCTGAAATTAAGAAGCAGCTGTGATGAGAAGCCTGAACACGTCAACTAGAGAGACTCCCTCGCTCACTGCTACAAGAGAAAGCCTGCATGCTGCAACGAAGACTCAGTGTAGCAAAAAAAAACAAAAAAACAAAAAACCCTGAAAAAGTAAGATTAAAAAGTAATTTTTTAAAAAACAACATCCTTTGATTAGTAGTACTTTATAGAAGCAAATAAGTTTCTAATTGAAGAGCTTTCGTCATCATTTAATCAAATCTTGATATTTTATGAAAGATGAACCATTAAAGATTCTAGAAAGCAAGGGGGTGAATAATATACTTTAAGTCACATATTTTAACTTCAGAATCTTTTTCCTTTCTATTAGTCACTCTTGTCCTTAAGATATGAATAGATTTTATCTTCTCTACTCACAAAAATTATTACCCAAGGTTATTCTTTGGCTCCAGAGCGTCTTCATGGCATTTTCACCTCTGAGTTTCTGAGGGTGTAGATTAAAGTGTTTAACATGGGTGTTACCGTGGTATAAAGCACAGCCAGCGCTTTATCAATAGGGACGGTGATCGTGGGCCGAAGGTACACAAACATACAGGCTACAAAGAACAGGACCGCTACAGCAACATGGGAAGCGCAAGTGGAGGGAACTTTCTGCTGTTCTGCAGTGCTGTGTGTTCTTAGAGAGCAGAGGATGAGAACACAGGAGGTGATAAGAATAGAAAAGATGAGCATACTCATCAGCCCCCTGTTGGCAGCAACAAAAAGACCAAAGACGTGAGTGTCAGTGCAGGAGAGTTCAGCAGAGGGAAAAGTTCGCAGATGAAATGGTCAACGACACTGGGGCCACAGAAGGACAACCAGACTCTAAAAATAATTTGAAACAGAGAGTGAAGAAACCCTCCGGCCCAGGCCATGGCCGCCAGGAGGCCACACACGCGCCTGTTCACTGTGATGGCGCACTGCAGGGGCTTGCAGAGGCCACGTAGCGGTCACAGGCCCTCACCACGAGCAAGAGGATCTCAACTCCTCCAAAGAAACGCTCTGCAAAGAGCTGAGTCATACACCCACTGAGGGAGATGGCTTTCTTTTGAGCAAGTAAGTCAAATATCATTTTGGGGGCCATGGTAGAAGAGCAGCAGCAGTCTATGAAGGACAAGAAGACAGGAAAAAATACATGGGGGAACCTAAGACTCTGCTAGTGGCGACTGTCACAGTGATGAGTAGGTTGCCTGCCACAGTGAGAAAGCAGAGGAGGGTAAACAGAGCGAACAGGAACTTCTGTACCTCTGGGCTCTGTGTCAGGCCAAGCAGGATGAATTCCGTCACATTGTTCACTTGTTCCCGGAGTCCAGTCTAGCGTTCAGATAACTGATTTCCCTGAGAATAGCACAGGGATCACAATTGTGAGGATCAATTTAGACCAATCCCAGTATATTTTCTCAGAATTATTTTTTGTAAGAAAAACATTAGGCAGATAAACCCAAGACTTAAAGTTGGGCCACATTATTATTAGCCACAAAATGAACACATAACTGTCTTCTCTCTCACACACCCCCACTCACCCACACATGCACATACACATTCATGTACACAAATGCAGTTTTATTACTGTTGACATTCTAGTCATCTTCCTACAAGTGTACATTGATGGGTATTCCCCCCCAAATGCTCATGTATTTTCTCCTGTAGGAAAAGAGGAATAAAAAGAGGACCCACACGAAAGGGCAGAGGCTTGAGTTCCTGAGAATTTACTCCCTGTGTCCCTTCTCTACTCACTTGGCTGATGAGGTGCTGCAGAATTTACTATTATCACTTTTACCTAGTTTCAGGGTGAATATAAAACATCAGGTAAACTCAACTCAAAATTAGGGATAATGTAGTTACACCTCAGAAAAAACTGAATGGAATGAATGCTTAAGGCCCCAGTAAGGTACAACTTCTTTACTTAAGGTATACTTCTTAACGAGGTATCACTGAGGGCGTCCCTGGTGGCTCAGGTGGTAAAGAATTCACCTGCAGTGCAGGAGACCCTGGCCCAATCCCTTGCTAGGGAAGATCCCCTGGAGAAAGAAATGGCAACACACTCCAGTATTCCTGCCTGGAGAATCCCATGGATAGAGGAACCTGGTGGGCTACAGTCCAAGGGGGTCACAAAGAGTCAGACATGACTGAGCAACTTCACTTTTTGCACTTTCACTTTTGAGGTATAACTGGCAGTTATATTTGTGAATTTATATTACATTCAAATGAAACTTTCTAAGAATACCACCACACAAGAAGAAAAAAGAATATTTTGAGGAGGATAAAATAGCAAGATGTGATGCAATATCTCCAAAATCACTGCAGATGGTGATTGCAGCCATGAAATTAAAAGACGCTTACTCCTTGGAAGGAACCTAAATATCATATTAAAAAGCAGAGACATTACTTTGCCAACAAAGGTCCATCTAGTCAAGGCTATGGTTTTTCCAGTGGTCATGTGTGGATGTGAGAGTTGGACTATCAAGAAAGCTGAGCACAGAAGAATTGATGCTTTTGAACTGTGGTGTTGGAGAAGACTCTTGAGAGTCCCTTGGACTGCAAGGAGATCCAACCAGTCCATCCTAAAGGAGATCAGTCCTGGGTGTTCATTGGAAGGACTGATGCTGAAGCTGAAACTCCAATACTTTGGCCACCTCATGTGAAGAGTTGACTCATTGGAAAAGACCCTGATGCTGGGAGAGATTGGGGGCAGGAGGAGAAGGGGACGACAGAGGATGAGATGGCTGGGTGGTGTAACCGACTCGATGGACGTGAGTTTGAGTAAACTCCGGGAGTTGGTGATGGACAGGGAGGCCTGGCGTGCTGCAATTCATGGGGTCGCAAAGAGTCAGACACGACTGAGCGACTGAACTGAACTGAACTGAATGCAATATCCCCCAGATTTATTTGAAACATTATGATTCACTACTTGGAGAATTTTTATCATGTTTAGGTTTCAGAGGAATTTTGTAAATCAAGCTCGGTTTAGGGAAGACTATGAAAAATACTCTAGATCTCTTTAGAAAACAGGTACTTTTAAGGTAAGGAAACTCAAGCATTGTAATTTGTTTAGCAGCGTGTGTTCTGTGCAGTCAGGTATTTCTAAATTCTGTTTTCACTGATTAGAAGCTATGTGATGACCTTAGTCTTACTGCACCTAAACTTTCTCATATACAAATAAAGAAAAATAACAGATGGTATGGAGGAATTAAAGAATATTATTATTATATAGATCAAAATGCTGTACTAAAAGTAAAATGCATAACTTGCCACATACTCCAAATTTTTGATAAGTATAAAGGTGAAAAAACAGACCTATCATTATTCTTATCCTTGAAATACTTGATTATTATAGTTGGTATCTAGAAAGAACACAAAGAGAGAAAATAAGTGAATTAATTAATCAACTCAAGAGGTTAGAAAAGCAACTAAATATATTCAGAAAAAGTTGAATGCAGAAATCAACATATTAAATAATAGAAAACTAGTAGACTATAAAGGAATTCAAATGTTTTTTAGAGTTTTAAAAATATGAATGAAATAAATGAGCAGATAAGCTCAATAAGAGGCAAGTATGGTCAAACTGTAAAAGGCCATTATTTTTAAAGAAAATTTGAAGAAATATTATGTGTAGTTCATAAAAGATTTTTTAACAACTGAATAGACATTTTTCAAATAAAGCCTATCTTTTATGCCATCACCAAATAAAATAAAAAGGAAAAGAGAGAAAAAAGAGTAGCATGCATTAAAGACTTTTAATAAAACAGATATCTTCAAAAACAGAAAATCAAATGAACAAATATATATCTAATCTCTAGGTGGGGAAGAGCATTTTAAGCAAAATTCAGTGGTATAAAAACTAGGACAAAGCTAACAGATTTAACTACATAAAGGTATAGAACACATTGGGAAACTATTTGCAACAAGTCTGATAGATAACTATTATCATAGACATAGTTTTTACAAAAAAAATG